>NW_022196900.1:100000297-100072963 GCF_008632895.1 Mastomys coucha
CAAGAGTCCCACCTCAGCCAGTAGCTGGGCCTTCCTCTGTGTTGGAATGCTCTTAGACCTATTAGCTGTAGAAGTTTTGGGAAACTCTTCTAGAAGCAGGAGGTCAGTAAGGAGGTTGCATTGGGCCAACAAAGTGTTCATTAAGCAAAACAAAACAAAACAAAAAAAAACCCTACAACAAAAAACCTGGATGTAGCCGGGCGGTGGTGGTGCACATCTTTAATCCCAGCACTTGGGAGGCAGAGGCAGGCAGATTTCTGAGTTTGAGGCCAGCCTGGTCTACAGAGCGAGTTTCAGGACAGCCAGGGCTACACAGAGAAACCCTGTCTTGAAAAAACAAACAAACAAACAAACCAAAAAAACCAAAACAAAACAAACCTGGATGTGATGTCACACACATTAATCCCATGAGGTAGAGACAGCTCTATGAAGCAGGTTCATCTGGAATGCCTCCTATGGTTTACTCTCTGTCCGTGCAGCCTGCTACTGCCTTCCCAAGTGGCAGTTTTGTTTCCTTGTATAAGCCTTGTGTAACCAGTCACAGTTACATGCTACATGATAAAACCCTGTCTTAAAAAAAAAAAAAAAAAAAAAGTTGGCATTGGGCAGTGGTAGCACACACCTTTAATCCCTGGACAGTCAGGGCTATACAGAGAAACCCTGTTTCGAAAAACCAGAAAGGAAAAAAGAAGTTGTCATGATAACATATGCTGTTATCCCAGCCAGCACTCAGGAGGTGCAGGCAGGAGGATTGCCTTAAGTTTGAGGTTTGGCTGGGCTATGTAGTACAAGTGAGGTTCTGTCTCAAAAACAAAATAAATGATCAAAAACCTTACACAGGGACTTGGCCTCTGAACAGCCTCCACCAGTGTCATCAGTGGCCTCAGGGTGTGCATGACATTTCCTTGGAACATAGGCTGTGACAGGGTTTTCTGGAGTGAGGGAGACAGCACTTTGATTCAGAGACAGAATGAAGCAGACACGCCGGGAGCCCCAGTGGGTTAATGTGAGACGACGTGTGCTGGCTACAGTGAGTGGGACTTGGGGCTGGAACCTGGACCAGAAGCTCCTGAGAAACTGCCAGGATGTTTTAGGGAACCACTCCTTCGTTGTTCATAATGTGCACCTTAAAGGCCAGGTGCAGCGGTGCACCCCTATAATCCCAGCACTTGGGAGATAGAGGCAGGAGGGTCAGTTGTTCATGGCCAGTCTGGACTTCAACCAATTCTATCTTAATAGGACAAAGAGTTGGGGGCTGGAGAGATGGCTCAGCAGTTTGGATCAGTTGTTTCTCCTGGAGGACCCTCGTTTGGTTCCCAGCACCCATGTGGCAGCTCCCAACCATCTGTAACTCTACTTCTAGGGGAGCCAATGCCTCCTCCTGGCCTCCAGGGAGTCCTACATGCGCACAGTGCACATAAGCTCACACACATACAAAGAAAGAAAGAACCAAGTCTTGCTTCAGTGATTACTACCGAGCACGTGCTGACTTCCAGGTTCTGGGCTGTACTGGATCACGTGGGCACATCACATTAGAAACATGGCCTTTTCTTTAAAATGCAAGGAAACAAAACTATCACTTCGTGGGCAGTAGCAGACTGTTAAGGAAGTAAGTGAGGTCCCACGACAGAGAATAACTCACAGGGGGCATTCCAGAATGGCTGGCCGCTGTGTGCGTCAGGCATCACAAGAGAAATATGGCATAAAAGAGGAGCTGTAACCAGAGATTTATTGAAGGAACTGGCTCACGTTGGTGGGTGAGGACAAGTACCACGTTTTGCAGTTGGCAAGCTGGAGACAGGAGAGTTGATGCTGCAGTTCCACAGCAGTGGAAGGCTCAGGTCGGCAGTCAGGGAGAGTGTTTCTCCTCCACTGCCTTTGTGATTTGCTAGGCCCCAAATGGACTGAATGGTGCCAACATCGCGCTGCCCAATCACTCCATTCGAGTGTTGATTTTGGCTAGAAATAGCTGCAGTAGACACACTTGGGACTAAACACATATCTGAGCACCTTACAGTCCAGTCAACTAAACACATGAAGCTAACCACAATCTCCCAGAGGTTTCTGATTGGATGGCTTCAAGCTAAATCTCACAACCCCTCCTCTTACTTTTCTCGTCTCCCTCTCCTCCTTCTTTTCTTCTAGTCTTTCTCTCCTCTTCTCTATCCCCAGAAATCTTGGTGAGACTCTCAGTCACTCCTCAACTTGCCGGCATCGTGAGCTGACTTCTTATCTGGTTTCCAAGGCAACCTCAGCACCTTAGAGGGCTCTGACTCTTGAAGGAAGGTAGCCTTCTGTTGAGCAGACCACATAGGCAAAGTGAAGTTGGTCGTCGCAGAAATTAGGTGTTGTTTGAACTCTTGTTTGTACATCACAGTTAACAATGAGTCCTTAACTGGAGAGAGTAAGCCTGAAGGGGCTTTGCTGCAGTTGGGCATACTATTCTAAGAGTCTCCTCTGCATAGTCTAGGGAACATCCTGCTGGTCCCTAAGCTGTGAAGCTTCGCTGAGAGAAGATCCCTTCCCACAGGAGATACAACATTCACCAACAACAAACTCAGGTAGGAGATACAATTCCGCCAAAGGTCATCGGGAGAACAGAGTTCATTCAGCTTCACTACAGAGTAATGGGTGAGTGGTTACTATGTGGAAGCATGGGTGACCGTGACCTTAAAACAGTCACAAAAGGAAACTCTATGCCCAGTAGGAATGACATCTTCCCATGGCTGTACAGATGGAGTTCTGCCCCTAGTCCTTTCCCTCTCATTTCCTCCCGTGCCTCCTCCAAACCTTGAGGCCACTTGCAATTAGAGCAGAATGGCATGCAACTGGTTCCTCAGGTGAGGCTCCCATGACCCTGGCTGCCTGTTTCTTCTGTGAGAAAATGCCCACGGTCAATAAAACTCTGCTATGATTTTCTTTTGCAAGGGTGCCCAGCAGAACTCCTGAAGATGGCAGCAGGTTGGCGCAGTCCTGTACTACTGGGGTTGCCCAACCTCCTTCCATCTCAGGTCCCTTGCACAACCTCAGCTTGCCACAGCAGAGGTTGAGGACATTCTACCTGTATGCTCTCTCCCTAGACCATCGTTCCCACTTGGCACCCAAGTCTTACTTCAATATTACCTCATCAGGGGCCTCTCCTGGACAGCCCAGGAACCCCTGACTGGCCACCCTCTGTGGTAACTAAACTTGAGTGTCCGCTTTCCTGGGCTAAAGGATGCCCAGGTATGTGATAGAGCATCTTTTCTGATGTGTCTGAGAGGGCGTGTCTAGGCAGAGTCAGGGCATAATTATTTACTGCTTACTTGCGATGTGGACAAGCCCAGCCCATAGTTGAGAGTCCAAAGAAAACAAAAGTAGAGAGAGAAGATAGATCCATCTTTGCCTTATAGAACCGAGATCTCGTCTTCTACCCTAATATCAGTTTTTGGACTCCCGGGCTTGCACTGTTGGCTTCTGAGTCTCAGGCCTTTGGACATGGATTGAGACACTGGCTTCCCTGGGGCTCAAGCTTTTAGATAATAAATGTGGGACTTAGCTTAGAGAATTTAGTGAGCCAAGTCCCTTTGTAAATGCCTCTGATATATCTTCATTCACACATATATATGTGCATATGTATGTATGGATGGATATGTATGTATGTATGCCCTGTTTCTCTGGAGAGCTGTAATCCCCTCTTACCCTGTGTCTTAGTTAGGGTTTTACTGCTGTGAACAGACACCATAACCAAGGCAACTCTTATAAGGACAACATTTAATTGGGGCTGGTTTACAGGTTCTGAGGTTCAGTCCATTATCATCAAGGTAGGAACATGGCGGCATCCAGTCAGGCATGGTACAGCTGGAGCTGAGAGTTCAACATCTTCATCTGAAGGCTGCTAGCAGAATTCTGACTTCCAGGCAGCTAGGATGAGAGTCTTAAAGCCCATGCTCACAGTGACACACCCACTCCAACAGGGCCACACCTCCAAATAGTGCCACTCCCTGGGGGCTGAGCATATATAAATCATCACACCCTGTTTGGTTCTCATGGTTGTCAGCTAGGATGTTGCTTGTTTGTGCACAATCCTTCTGGACTATATCCTAACCAAGTCTATGATTATCTTTCTTACTACATGCCCAGTGAAGACTTTCCTTGAATTTGGCATGATCCTAATACATATTTGTGAAATCAGTGGATGGAGGAGATGAACTGATAGATGGGTGGGTGGGTGAATGGATGGATGAAGTCTTGTGTGGGTTGCACACTGATTCATAAAAATGGGTGGGTGAATGGAAGAGTGTCACATATGGATGGATGTGTAGCTTTAAGGACAGATAGATGGATGGGTTGCACTTATGGGTGAATAGATATGAAGCTATATGGCCAGATGGATGGATGAGTAGATGGGTGGGTTGGTAGTACATGGATTAGTAAATTCATGGGTGTGTGGGCAAAAGGATGGATGAATGCATGGGCCAGTGTCTGCAGATGTCTATCCAGGTGGATGTCTAGGTAGCGGGAGAGTTATGGGGAAATATATGGATGGGTAGGAAACTGGTGGGCTGCATACGGATGGTGAATGTACATCGGGGTGTATGGCCAGGTGAGTGGATTGCAGATAGGACAGTTGTGAGTGGGTGAGTGGTTTGAACGGACAGGTGGGTGGATGGGTAATACGTAACTAAGCCGACAGATAAGTGACTGATTACCTTCCGTTTTCAAAGGTCTGAAAGCCACCCATACTCTGTGAGGAATAGGGCCAAGCAGACCAGTGCTGAGAACCTTAAAGAAAAAGCCCTCTCTGCCCTGCAAAGACACACAGGGCACAGCTCTGAGCTCAGGGCTGTGGTGATGCCAGGGGTCGTGTCGGTGCTCCTGGCCTGAGAATTCGCACATGTCTATTGCAGCTTGGGCTGCTGATTATAGATGTGACCCTGGACCTCACCAGGGCTTTCCTCTTCAAAGCAGGGACAGAAGGTCTTGGGGTCACACCACTGGGCAGCTCTGTCTACCTGGCACAAACAATCTTGACGTCGTGACTGCGTGCTGAGTGGTTTTCATTTGTGACCATCTGACCCCTAATTACTTCTGTTAATTACTTGGACAGACTTTCTGCGCAAAAAGAGCTTAAAACTCAGGGAAGTAGGAAGGGGTGTCCTTCATCTGTCCTTGTCCACCACCTGCTCCCAAAGGAGACTACTGGCTCAGATTCTTTGGTTTCCCAGGGATTTATTCTCTCGTTGACTCTGTGCCGAAGCGGAGGTCAGCCTGTCATTTTGATGGGTCCTCTCAGGAGCCAATTCTTTAGCTAATCCCATGTCTTCTAAAGTGACTGATTGCTCACTGGGGGACACGTGTGACAGTGGGAAAGGGAGGGGAGGAGAGGGGCAAGGCTCCTGGTCATCTGTCCAGCACAGCATCAACCTCTTCAGCTCTTTGTGCTCCCCTCCCCCTCCCCCATCCAAGGAAAGGCCAGTGTGGGGCGGCTCTGTCCATGAAAATGTCAGCACTTCACTGGGTATGGGGAGTGCATGCTTGTAGTCCCAGCTTTTGGGAGGATGAAGAAAGATGATTGTTAGGAGTTTTAGGCCAGCCTAAGCTACAGAGTGATACTCTGTCTCAAAAAAATAATAATAATAAATAAAGAAAAGAAAGCACCCCAAACAACAACAACAACAACAGATACATAAAGAGGCTGTCAAGATGGGTAACTTGTTGCCAAGATTGAAAACTTCAATTCAATTGATACAGCCTGCATGGTGGAAGGAGAGAATTGACCCTTGAAAATTGTCCTCTAGAGGCAGGATTTCTGAGTTTGAGGCCAGTCTGGTCTACAGAGTGAGTTCCAGGACAGCCAGGGCTACACAGAGAAACCCTGTCTTGAAAAAAGAAAAGAAAAGAAAAGAAAAGAAAAGAAAAGAAAAGAAAAGAAAAGAAAATTGTCCTCTAACTTCTGTGTTACACACACACTCTTGCACACCAAAAATCAAAAGTCCAAACAAACACAACTTATGCCTTTGCTAAGTATAATGTCTATACTAGAAAACCTGAAGCATTCAGAAGACAAAGGATTGAAAACAGCCAGCCTGGGCGGTTGTCTCACAAGTGTTAAGAAGCTCAAAACCATCCTGGACAAGGCTGGAAAGATGCCTCAGCAGTTAAGAACACTTGTAGCTGGGATGGAGGAATGGATCAGCAGTTAAGAGCACTGACTGCTCTTCCAGAGGTCCTGAGTTCAAATCCCAGCAACCACATGGTGGCTCACAACCATCTGTAATGAGATCTGAAGCTCTCTTCTGGTGTGTCTGAAGACAGCTACTGTGTACTCACATACATAAAATAGATACATTTTTTTAAAAAAGAAAAAGAAAGAACACTTGCTGTTGCTGCAGAAGACCCACGTTCAATTCTTACTCCACATGGCAGATCCTAACCACACGTAACTCCATATTCAGGGGATCTGAGGCCCACTTCTGGCTTTTTAGGACACCAGGTACACATGTGGTACACATACATGGCAAGTAAAACTCTCATTTTCCTAAAAAGATTGTTTTTTTTTTAATTGGGAAAATTTTAATAAGCATCAAATCCACTATACATTGATAATGCAATACTGAAATTGTGAAATTTTAAATATTGTTTTCTCAAAAAACCTTAGTGATTTCTTTTTCCTGGGACACATGGAGACAGAACTAAGCATTCACGAGGCCACTCCAGATTTAGTTGATGCCAGAAATAGTTGCTCACATTTCATCTCTACAGTAAGGTAGATTGTGAACTGCTTGCTTGCATCTCTGAATCTCAGCATAGATTTTGTGAGACAATTCATAGTAATGTCAAATATTTGATGTGCAAACTCAAAAAGCTCTACGTTGGAATTTTGTTTTGTTCAGTTTTACTTCATTGCACTTAATTTGAGGATGCAACAAGTATTTTCTTTCCTAATTCCTTTGAAAAGTATTTCTGCAGTAAAACTTGTCTCTTCTTTACTTATAGCTAGGGTGTCTCCGAGAAAGATTATCAGCTTTGTGGTTGGTTTGCCACTTGGTAAAAATCTATCAAAGCATCCTATTATAATTTGTAAGGAAAAAGAGTTGTTCGTTAAAGACTGTAGGATCAGGAAAGAGGTCATTCTTCTTAGCTAAGCACAAACACTTGGAGCTGGCCGACGCCGGCGGCTCCATTGTGTTCAACTGTCCTGTATGGATGAACAAATGTCTATTTCCGTTGTTGCCAGGCTATGGGGAAGCGGGATGAGCTGCACTGCACTTGTTTGCTGGTCCAATTTTAAGAATTCAAGGGCTTTTTAATGAATTCAACCCACTGATATCCATGTCCCAGATAAAACCAGTTCGAAAGACAAAAACCAGAGCTAAGACTCCATACAACGCAGCACAGGGACATGCCACTAAAAGTCGTTGTCCATCCATAGCTATTGCAGAAATAAAAAGTTTGGAAGCAGAAAAACTACACCATCCAATGACTGAGGCAGTGAGAAGAATTCCTACCATTCCTTGTAAAGAAAGTACTACTGCTGCAAAGCTGGACGACAGGATTATGGGAAGAAGACGATACCCAGGACACTTGCCACACAACCAAATGAGACACCTGTCATACTCATTAAATTAAACAAACTAAACATTCCCAAACATCCAATTGCACTGATCCCGTATACATTGCCAAACTGGATTCTGCCAGCCAGTAACCGCGTGGGCCCCAAAGGCAAGGCGGAACACCACTGGCTCTGCCAAGTGGGTCTCATTCACAACACTGTTGTCAGCTGCCCTGGGATGTGTGTGTGTGTGTGTGTGTGTTGTGTGTAGCATCGTTAGCGGTTTTTTTTTTTTTTTTTTTTTTTTTTTTTTTTTTTTTTTTTTTTTTGCCAAATATGGTCAAAATTGTACCCAACTCTTCTAACAAAGGGGGCTCCTCCTCAAAGCTGTCTCCATGGAATGGTTGTAGTGTTGTTGGAGGATAGGCCTGAGTTGGCTGGCAAATCTGCCCAGTGTATGTCTGCTGTGGTTGCATCATGTCTGGAGGGACAAATCGGCTTTGCGTCGAGTAGTCACAGCCAGCATACTGCTTGCTGTAGGGTCCTCCACTTCCTCCATAGCCATAGGACTGCTGAGATTGCTTGTCGGTGCTGTAGCTTGTCTGGTAGAAACCGCTGTTTAAGTTATCAAAGCCTGACATTGCAAACCATCAAACGCTGCTTAGGCTGCAGCTGCGGCGGCCCCTAGTCATCCCTCAAACTCAGCTCCAGACTCTGCAGTGGACCTGTTGCTAGAGTCACAGCCAGAGGAACTGCTTCTGGGTGTTTTTTGTTTTTCAAGACAGGGTTTCCTCTATGTGGTTCTGACTGTCCTAGAACTCTCTCTGTAGACCAGCCTGGCCTCAAACTCACAGAGATCCACCTGCCTCTACCTCCCGAGTGCTGGGATTAAAGGCACATACCACCATTCCCTGGCTTACCTAAAATCTCTTTAAAGAGTTATTCTAGGACTGGAAAGATGGCTCAGAGGTTAAGAGCACTGACTGCTCTTCCAGAGGTCCCGAGTTCAAATCCCAGCAACCACATGGTGGCTCACAACCACCCATAATGAGGTCTGATGCGAGCGGGGTCGACCTGAGTGAACAGAGTCCTAAATTCAATTCCTAACAACCACATGAAGGCTTACAACCATCTTTACAGCTACAGTATACTCATATACATAAAATAAATAAATAAATCTTTAAAAATAAAGAGTTATTCTAGCTGTGTAGAGTGGCACATGTCTTTAATGCTAGCACTCACTCAGGGGGCAGAGGATGATGAATCACTGTGAGTGTGAGACTAGCCTGGACTACATAGTGAGTTTCAGGCTAGCCAGGGCTACACAAAGAAACCCTGTCTCAAAAAACAAGAACAACAAAAAAAGGCATTCTGGACAAGAATGAAATCCTGACATAAAAACAAACAAATAAATACATAAAAATAGATAAGAAAACTCTTTATCTTCCAAAGTCCTGACTTTTGCTTTCATATGAATAACTAGTTATTAGCCAGGTGAGGTTACAGAAGTGAGGAAAGTAACTGACACAAGCCAGAGGCCATGCTAGAGTCTGGCTACCTCCTTATAGAGACTGGGAAAGGTCCTCAGCCCTGAGCACTCTGCGGCTCCCACCAGGGATCCTTCCCCAAGTCTGATCCTGAAATGGCTCATCTCTGGGCTCCCTTTCCTAATTTGTCCTATCCTGAATGTTTATCTGTTTCCTTTCTGTTGGGAAACTGCTGTTGGATGATGGATGGATAAATGGAAAGATGGACTGATAGGTGTATGGATAAATGGGTGGGTAGGTAGGTGGATAGCTGATGGGTAGATAGATGGATGGATGGATGGATGGGTGGATGGGTGGGTGCATGGAAAGAGCTCCTTAAAGGCCTTAGCAACCCTACAGTGCTTGTGGGTTGCTAAGCACTGTGTCCCAGCAGGTACTTGCTGGGTAGTTGTAGAGAGTCATTAAGAGTAATTTGTGTGTCTGTTCCTTAGGGGAGAGGTTGGTGTGGGGGGACTTGAAGATGGGCCCATTTCCTTCCCCAAGGAAAACCTGGGAAGGTGTCTTGTGCCTCGGGAGTGTGTAATCTGGATCCAGACTGTATCCAGGCAAAGGCACCGAGAATTGACGGAAGTGGTACTGCCCTGTCTTATGGGACACAGGGAATGAATGAGTGAATAAATGAATGTTTTGATCTGGCTATGGGCTCTCTGGGCCTAGTGTCCTTTTCTATAACCTACACTGTGATGAGAGCAAAGGCAGTGAGTCTCAGCTCTCCTCTTACTGTGAAACGTGGGTCAAGTTACTTGGTCTCCCCGACTTCTGTTTTCTATTCTATAAAATGGACAAGGTGCACCATTAACCTCATGTGGCTGCTGTGGGGACTTCGTGGGACCTCAGATTCAGGGCACAATGCATGGAGTATGCCTCCGAGGTCCATTTGGATTTCAGATCGAAGACTGGGAAAGATGCCGGGGACCTGCAGGGCCTGGCATTCCTTCCTTTTACACAGAATGAGAAGCATCCCTCAGGCAACCCCTGCCTGGGGTTCTTCCTGTCTCCTCTCTCTCCATAGCTGCTCTTTGAATTCTATTGAGATTCTTCTGCTGAATTCTCTCTGCACCAGTAAAGGAGAGACAGGGGGCTCGTGCCTCTCCCCAAGGCAGACATAAGTAAGTCCTTACCTAGCTCTGACTGGTTCAGGCTTAAGAAACTTCAGAGCCTTCTGTTTTTGTTGTTCTTTTCTTTGTTTTGAGTCAGGGTTTCATGGAGTCCAGGTTAGGCTCAAACTGAAGGTGACCTTGAACATGTGATTCTCCTGCTCATACAACCCAACTGCTGGAATGGCAGGTATGTGTCGCCACTCCCGACTCTGGATCTACTGAACTGAAAAACCCATAGAGCGTCCTTGTATTTAGCTGTTTAGTCAGAGTTGACCAGGGTGAGCTTGAAGAAAAGTGGGGTTCACTTGCCCCTTACTGCTCAGATGCCCCAGAGGATGTTGGCACCCTCCAGCCCCTTTTCTTGTTCCTTTTCCCTCTCCTTCATGACCTCTACCTTCCTATTCCCAAAGCCTGGATGGGGAGTTCAGTGAAGATGGAGACTCGGGAACTCTGTTCAGTTTCAGATCCATTCCCATGCCGTCCCGTTGTCATGGTAATAAGGATGACCCGAGGGATCTAGAGCAACTGGACCCCTGTGTTTCCTTACAACTTGATCTGAATGCAGAACTGATAGGCTGTGTTCACTGAGTCTCAAGGGAGGCAGCAGTGGTCACAGACCCACTTCAGGGGCTGCTCGGAAGATGATGACTGGGTTCTGCCTCCTGGGACAGGCCGCCTGCAAGAAACCGGAAGATTCAGTATGCCGCTGGCACCCTCTCCTAGAGACCCATAAATAGCATAAGGGATGGGAACGGCGGTCAGGTATTCAGAGGTCAGAGGGAGGGCTTCTCTGAGAAAATAAGACGCGGAGGGCCTAGTCACGGGGGACACGGAGGTGGTCATGGAATCAGCAAAGGGAAGGGACCCCTACACCCTGGACCTTTGCTTGTCTCTCCATCCGCCCACAGCCAAACTCAAGGCAGCCAGCTCCTGTTCCCTGAGTCAGCTGCCACTCTAGCCTGGGCAGTCGGTGACAGTGACTTTCAATCCTAGGGGAGAGAGAGGCCCCCTCTGTGTGGCCTGGAGGCAACTCAATGTCCCCTGAGATATGCAGCTGTGATTTATCTCTCTCTGACACTCCTCCCAGCCGGCTAGGCAGCCGAAGCTTCAATAGACCCAGATTGCTCTGGGATGAGCCCGAGTTCATTCAAGCCACTCAGGGAGAGAAAGGAGCTGTTGATACCAGAAAAGAATGGCTGAGCCGCTGAAAGACTCGGGATATATCCAGACCCAAGAACAGCATCAGGGCGCTGGGGGTGGGGGAGCTGCCTGGATAACGAATTTATTTATCACTCTGACCAGACTGTGTACAAGGCAGTCAGGGACACTCAGTCAGGGATTGTGGATCCTCTGGAGAATCCAGTTTGAGGTCCTGAGAACAAAACCAAACTTTTGGGTCATGCTCCTTGATGAGGCCACAGAGTAGATTTCAACTTCCAAGGGCATCTGAATAAAGCTAAAGAAAGTTCAGGAGAGAGGAGGGTGTCGACATGGCTCAGAGGTGAATTAATGTGTGGACTGCTCTCTTTAGAGGATACATGTGAGAGTCTTAGCACCTATGGCAGACGACTGTGAGCTGCCTGGAACTCTAGCTCCAGGTTTGTCATCTTCTTCTGACCTCCACAGGCACCAGCACTCATGCAAAAGTACACATCGTTAAAAAAAAAAAAAAAAAAGTTAAGGACAGAGTGAGCTCGCCCACGTGTGGCTATATAGAGTACTGCATTCTGAAGCATCTGACCTTGGAAATGGTATTTTTTTTTATTTTCAGAATTAGCTTTTACTTTCCATCCCCATACCCACTCCCAGGTTCCATACCAAGCAGTCGTGGTGGGCTGGTAAGAGGGCTCAGCTGGTGAAGGTTCGAGCCACCAAACCTGATAATCTGAATTTGATCCCTGAGACCAACAAGGTTGAAGGAGACTCCGAACTGGGAAAGTTGTCTTCTGTCCTTCACACCTACTCTGTGGCACACAGACACACATGCGTACACACACACACGCACACGCACACACACACAAAACACACCACATACACACACATATGTACACACACACACAGACACACACACAAAACACACCACACACACATACACATACACACACACACACACACACACAAAACACACCACACACACATGAATATGCACCGACACATACACACCACACATCACACACACATGAATACACACAGGTACATACACACAATGTAATAATACAACAACAATAAAACAATAAAACAATAAAACCCACCCTGGTTGCCTGGTGTGGTGGTGCGCACCTGTAATCCTAGCACTCGGAGGGCTGAGGCAGGTGAATTGATGCCAGTCTGCTCCACCTAGACAGTAAGACCCTGTCTCAAACAAACAAACAAACAAACAAACAAACACCACCCCCCCCATCCCCCCAAACCCTGTCATGGCCTATAATCCCAGCACTAGGAGGAGAAGGTAGATGACTGAAGGTCATCCTTTGGCTGCCTTGAAGGCTCCGAGGCCTTCCTGTGCTAAATCAAAAGGATTCAGAGCTGACAGGGTGGATAGATACACAGATTATGCTGCAAGCTTCTCGGGAGATGAACGATTCCTGTTTCCTTATTTCTGTTGCCGACAGAAACAACACAGGTGAAAAAACAGCAAGGCTTCAATTTTTAAAGACTTGTTTTTATTGGGCTGGAGAGATGGGTCGTCCTTGCTTAAACGCATTGGCAGCTCTTCCAGAGGACCTGGGTTTGATTCCCAGGACCCATGTGGTGGCTCACAACTGTCTGTAACTCCAGTTCCAGAGCATCCAGTGTCCCCTTCTGTCCTCCATGGGCATGTGGGCACATACATATTCGCAGAAAAAAATGCCCATACACATAAAATAAAATAAAAAATTAATGTGTATGTCTGTGGGAGTGTGTCACACATGTATGGGTGTCCACGGAGATGTCTGCCAACACCGCCCCTTCCCCCCACAATTAGTCTCCTTCCTTCCTCCCTCCTTCTCCTACCCTCTCTTTTTCCCTGGGGGTAGGGTGGGGACAATTTATTTAATATTTTGTGGACCTGGGGGTGGACCCAGAACTTTGTACATTCTAGACAGGTGCTCTTTGCCTGAGCCCCATGCCTCAACCACTTTTTGTTTGTTCTCTCTCTCTCTCTCTCTCTCTCTCTCTCTCTCTCTCTCTCTCTCTCCTCTTCTTTTCTGGGCAATTAGATGCTGAAAACTATTCAGGATAACAAAATGAGAGGAGCGACCGCACCAGGAGAGCATCTATAGTTTCTCTCCAAAGGAAAGATTGATTTGAATTTCTAACAAGGCTGAGTCTTCTCTCTGTGGCCACATCAAAGTAGGTCATGAATCTGCTCCCACAGATTTCCCTGTCAGAAAGAGGGCTGGCGCTCAGCCTGGCTCTTGATGGGAAGTTAATAGATTATTTTTCACCCAGAAGCCTTTGGACTGTATGGAGATGCTACGGATAGAGTCAGCTCACAATGTTAAGTGCCAGGGGTGGGGGAATAGCCTGTTTTGACAGCAAGTTAACTTTCAGACAAGCTTGCTGGTACCCTCTCATGAATATGGATGTGTTTTAAGAAAGATGGAATGAGAAGCAATTACTGCCTAGTGCTCAGTTTTCTTAAAGTGTCTCTTTCCCGTGATGCACGGGGTGGAGGCCAGGGCCTTGTGGATGCTTGGCAAGTGTTCTGTGTCTGAGCTGTACCCTTGCCCCTTTCCAATGTTATTTTTGGTGATTTAGTTTTTTTAATTAATAGATTTTATGCACGTGTGTGTGTGTGTGTGTGTGTGTGTGTCTGCCTGTCTGTGAACTCCATATGTTCACTGTCTCCAGAGGACAGAAGATGGGGGGCAGATCCTCTGAGATGAATCACAGGAGGTTGCAAGCCACCCAATGTGGGTGCTAGAAATTGAACTTAAGTCTGCAAGAGCAACTAATATTCTAGTGCTGAGACAGCTCTCCAGTCCGTCCGTCCGTCTGTCTGTCTATCTATCTATCTATCTATCTATCTATCTATCTATCTATCTATCTAAGGCAGGATCTCTCAGAAAGGGCTCCAACCCTGCTACCAGAATCTGCAAACTGGCTCAATGTTCTCACGCCCCTAACCATAAATCAGGGTCTTGCTAGGACTTGCACAGGTAATCCTACATCTGCTGGAGCTGCATCTCTGGAACTAAGAAAAATGAGACTGAAGCATGTAGCTCAGTGGTAGAGCTTTTGCCTAGCACCTGCGAGACTCTGAGTTGCTCTTCAGCATCACAAAATATAAAAGAAGTTGAGTTGGGAGTCATTAATAAGTTACAATACCTGGTTGTGCCCAGTACAGAGGATTTAGATGAGACACTGGCAGTCCAATTAATCAAAACAAGGGGAAGATTCTATAGGCCCTACATAGAAATCATTTGCTAGACTCTCGGGGCAAACAAATGCCAACAGACTAGGTTACTCCAACCTAAGGCCTGGGTACCTGCCTCTCTGAACAAAGCCGTGAAGTACAGGAGCAAATGTCAGTTTGAAGATGACATTTTTGAGCTGGGGCAGAGCGATCGCCTAATACGCACTAAGCCCTGGATTCAATGCCCAGCGTGAACTTCAGAGTGCGTCTGTGATCCCAGTACTGTGGAGGGGCAAGCAGGAAGATCAGACATTCTCGTAGCAGGGTCCCTGCACCAGAGATTGCTGTGGGTTTAATGGAAGCTGGTTCTGCTCTGCTACAGGCTCTGGTGATTTGGCTCTTTTGATGCCCCCTATTTTCTCCTCCTAAGAACTCCTTTCCAGAACTGGAATGCTTTTACAGAGAACTCGAGTTCAGTTTCCAGAATCCACTTGGCTAGTCACAACCACCTGTAACTCCAGTTCCAGGGGAATCTGGCGCCCTCACCTGGCCTCGGTAGGTACTGCATGCCCACGATGCACTTGCATAGATGCAAGCTGTCCATACATATATAAACAAAAAATAAATTAAAAAAACCTACCTTTTAAATTATTTTTTGTTTGTTATTTACTTGTAGTGCTGTAGATGGACCCCAGGGTCTCAGGAACCCGCTGAACACACCTGGAAAACCATATCTTTTTATTACTCCTAGAAATGGCAACATGACTATTTATACTTAAACATTTCTGAATAGTGATTGTTTAAAACTGGGCACGGTGGCACATGCCTTTAATATCACCATTTAGGAGGCAGGCAGGTCTTTGTAAGTTTAAATCTACATAGTGAATTCAAGGCCAGCCAGGATTACATAGAAAGGCTGTCTTAAACAAACAAACAAACACCCTTGACTTGCAGCAGAAGTCACGTGCCTCCGCATGGCTGACTCACCGAGAAGGATCGATTTTCTGAGTTACTTAGCAAAGACTGGCTTCTCTTATGTCTACCTCTGCTCGAAGCGTGCTCTTCCCAGCACCCGCGGGTTTCCTTACCCCTTTCTGAAGCCCTTCTTCCTGCCTCATAGCTGCCTGCTGTCCTGTGGCAGAACTCAAGAGACATAGGATTCTCTCTTCTCCCCTTCACGATTCTTTTCTAGGAACTGCTGTGGTTTGCAGCTTGTCTGCCCTTTCATTTCCCTTTAACATTCAAATTGTCCCCGGCTTAAAAACCCAAGCCCCCCCAAAAAACCAAAAGCTACCATGGAAAAATAATGACGCCAGTAAAAAACTCAGGCCCTGTGCTCTGAGCGTCCAGCAGGTGGCGAGCGAAGCCTACAGCCTAGATTTTTCCTTTCCTTTCCTTCTTTCTTTTTTCTTTCTTTTTTTAAATCTTGACTTCGTTGGAGGTAAATGTAGAGTTGAGTTAGATTTGAATCAGTCAGCTTGGAGAGGGAGTTTGAGCCAGAACAGCTGAGTTGAACCAGCCAGCCAGAACTCAGAAAGAACAAGAGTGAGCTAGCTCATTCAGCACTAAGTCTTGGAGGCCAAGAACATTCTAGGCCTAGTTAAGATTGTATGAGGCCAGAAGCTCCTAGGACTGGGCCTAGGTTTGCATCCAGAGGCAACAGGCCCCTGAGACGACAATTACTACAGGAACATAAAAGTTCCATTGACATATAAGTCAGTCAGATCAGCAGGCTAGGTGGTGCAGGCTTAACTATATAAGCCTGCTAGCAAGTTGGGAGTCTGGGGAAAGATGGCTGCATGCTTCTTGGGCTACATACAGGGTAAGCTAGCCTAGAAAACTTGAAGAGACCCTTGCCTCCTGTTCATTTCTTTAGATATAAAGAGAGAGTGGCATCGCCCGGAACTGGAGTCACAGCAATCAAACCTGGGTCCTCTGGAAGGAGAGCCAGTGCTCTCAATCACTGAACCCCCTTCTCCATCTGCACGTCTTCCCTTCTCAACTACTGGCTTCCAATCCCGGGGGGATGACTGACCATACTCCAGAATCTCTACCCAGTTCATCCTCAACAGGTCCTGGATGATTCAAGGAACTGATTGCCTCAAATGTGCCATCAGGAAATGTGCAGGAATTAGAGACTAGGTGAAACCAGGTGCTTATTCACGACCCATTCCATGACCATTGACGCTGACAAGTGACCACATCACCCTGTGGCTTGGGGGACTGCCACCACCACTAACCTCTGCCTCACTTCAGCCTTTGTCCCTAATTCATAATGCTTCCAGACTGTCCCTCACCGAGCTCAGTGTCATTCATTTCTCGTGAGCTCACCCTCAGAGAACTAGCCTGGCCAGTGCCTATTCAAACAACCACGGAGCACAGTGTAGGTGTGAGCTCTCCCTTTCTTCTGTACCCCCTTTTCTTTCCTGTTCCCACTCTTCGGCTCAGACACACGTCCTATGGAGGAAATCACAACCCACCCTGTGGAGCTCTGGCCCACCTACCAGTCTTCTAGCACGAGAGCTCTGTGTTCCTTCGGTCTTCTAAGACCTCAATTCAGGGAGAGCAGAGATAAGTTCCTACGTGCAGAGCATATGGGAAGGGCATTTCTGAGTCGGAGATGCTGATGCATGTGAGGCAGGGGAAGCTTTCTCGAGCTGAAAGAGGAGAGATGAGGAAAACTGTGGCTTTATTTTCCAATTATTTGGTTTTTTTTTGAGATGAAGTCTTGCCTATGGCAAACACCAAAATAAATAAATAGATAAATGAACGACAACAACAAATTCCTTTCCTCCCAAGAAACTCTCACCAGGGGGCTGGAGAGATGGCTCAGTGGTTAAGAGTACTTGCTCTTCTTCTGGAGGACCTGGGTTCGACTCCCAGCACCCATGTGGTGATGCACAAGTGTCTGTAACTCAGTTCTAAGGGATCCTATGGCTGGCCTCTCCTGGCCTTTCCTGGTACACACACATATATGCAGGCAAAGGAGTTTTACCTAAGTGTGGTTGCACAGATCTATAGACTCAGCACTTGAGAGACAAAGGGAAGTGGGTCTCCGTCAGCCTGCTCTACTAGATCTGCCAGGACTACATAGTGAAAGCCTGTCTAAAAAGATGGAAAGAAAAAAACTGGAAAGTTAAAGCCAGGGGCTGGGAATGGAGCTCAATTGGTATAGTGCTTTTTTTCCATGTATGATCTTAGGTCGGATCCCAGCACCGTACAGTCCAGGCTTGGTGGAAGTGGTCTGCAGTACCCACCTCAGGAGGAAAAAGGCAAGGAGAACCAGGCGTTCAAGCCATTCTTGGCTAAATATGGATTATTCTAGGTCAGCCTGGTCTATATGACACTCTGTTTCCAAAAGCTAAAAAGAAAACACACACAGACATACAGACACACACACACACACACACACACACACACACACACACACACACACGCACACCACCATCACCGCCTCAACAAAAGAAATTTTTAGCTGAGCCTTGTGGTGCACACCTTTAATCCCAGCACTCAGAGGCAGAAGCAGGCATATCTCTGTGAGATTGAAGTCAGTCTGGTCTATAGAGTGAGTTCCAGGACAGCCAGAGCTAAGTAGTGAGACCCTGGCTCAAAACAGATAAACTACACACACACACACACACATGAACACACATACACACACACACATGTGCACACATACACACACACATGCACACACACACACACACGAAGAAAAATAAAATTTTAAACTGGAGATATGACTAAGTGACTAATAGCACTTGTTCCTCTTGCAGAGGATCTGGGTTCAGTTCCCAGCACTTATGTGGCAGGGGCTCACAAACCCCTGTAACTACAGCTCCAGGGAATATGGCCTCCATAGGGATTGCTTATAGGCAAAACACCATAAACATAAGATAAAAATAAACATACGAAAAAAAGAATTTAAAAACCACATTTGTTTGTTTGTTTGTTGGTTTGTTTTAAGGGCAGGGTCTCACTGTTTAGCCTTAGCTGGCCTAGAACTCACAGAGATCTGCCTCTCAAGTATTGTGATGAAAGACAGGTGCCACCCAGCACACCTAAGAACACATTTTTACACTAAGCTTTGAATTGTGTTGGCTGGGTGGTGAATAGCTCAGTCTTTTACCTTTCACCCTCAGGAAGGGGAGGCAGATGGATTCTTGCACACACTTAGTGAATTACAGATCATCAGCACTGCAGGAGACCCAGCCTCAAGCAAAGACAGGGCTGGGGACTTGGTGGCTCAGGGCTTTAATCCCAGCAGGCGGGAGGAAGAGGCAGAGGCAGGCAGATTTCTAGGCTCTCAAGGCTAGCGTGGTCTATATGTCTAGTTCTTAGGCCCCTCATGAGTCTACATGAAAGCCTGCTTCAGAAATCGGGGTGAGGAGGGGTCTGCAGAGCTGGCTCATTGGTTGAAAACACTTGTTCTTGCACAGGACATAGGTTTGAGTCCCAGTACCCACAATCATTCCTAAATCCAGTTCCAGGGCACCTGACACATTCTTCTGACCTCCAAGGACACCGGGCAAGCATGGGATACACATACATACATGCAAGTGAAACATATGTATAAAATAACATATTCTTATTTCTAAATTTTTATTTACTTTTCTGTGTACAGATGTTTTTGTCTGTGTGTCCACAGAGACCAAAAACCAGCTTGGAACTGGCATTACATATGATTATGATTATTAGCTGCTCTATGGGTGCTGGGGATTGAACTTGGTTCCTCTGGAAGAATAGCCAAGTGCTCTTAGAACCTCCCCTCCCGTCCTTTTTGAAAGAGGGTCTTACTATATAGCCCTGGCTGTCTTGGGACCAAGTGTGTAGACCAGGCTGGCCTTGAACTCACAACAATTCCTCTGCCTCAAGGTAATAATTTAAAAAAGAAACTTTATAGATAATTTTTTCCTTTGTAGTTCTGGGATCCCACCTAAGGTCTCCACCACTAAGCCACATCCCCAGTTGCACACTGGGGTATTCAAAACAAGTTCTCTACCTCTCAGCTACACCTCAGCCCCAAACACTTTCCTGAGTTGGCTTTTTATATTTTCCCCCAAGTATGTTCGTCCTGGTTCCTGAATTGTCAGATCTGTAGATTACTAGATCTGTAGATCAGGCTAATCTCGAACTCAGAGATACGCCTACCATTGTCTCCTGAGCACTTTGATTAAAGGTTGTACCACCACTACCCTGTGAGGTGAAGCTCTAACAGGCCCCAGGTCTGAGGGTATTGACTTGGGCTCTGGGTTGCCTAGGAAGAGCTCTTAATGTGAAGGTACACACAGATCAACACCACAGGACAGGTGTAGGGACACAGGCCCTGCTGCCTGACTCTATCATATTGAGGAGGTACAGCTTGTACCCTTAGTGACTTTAAGACTTGGACACACACACACACACACACACACACACAAAATAAAAACAAAACAAAAAGTGAATACCACCATGTCTGACCCTGTTGCTTGCCAGGTATGGTGGCTCACACCTTTATTGCCAGCATGCCTTTAATTCCCAGGGAGGCAGAGGCAGGGGCAGGGACAGGGGCAGAGGCAGAGGCAGAGGCAGAGGCAGAGGGATCTCCATGAGTTTGAGGCCAGTCTGATCTACAAAGCTAGTTCCAGTACAGCCAAGGCTGTTAGCTTAGTGTCTCAAAAAACCAAACCGAACAAACACACACCTGAACCCCTAGGTCTGGTCCTCAGGGATGTTCTCTGTCTAGCCCTGGTGACTTGCTCTCTGTCCTCTCCTCTGGACTCCCAAGCCTGTAATTGAGCTGATCTCATTTGAAGCACCCCCCACCTTCTGGAGAAAGCAAGGCATTATCTATCTGCCTGCAAGGATCAAGTTGGGTTTAAGCTGCCCTTTCACAACCACTAAGGCATCTCATATCTTTGTGCAAATTTTTGCCTCACATCTCCGTCCCTCCATGAAGCCCCACATCCTGAGGCTGGGGGTATACTTCAATTGGTAGAGTACTCACCCAGCATGTGGGAAGCCCTGAGTTTGACACCCAGCATCTCAAAGCTAGGCATGGTGATGCGTGTCTCCTAAACTGTGGCTTGGCCAGCTGTGATGTTTTGTTCTGGGAGCCAACACTGGACAGGCTGGAACAATAGGATCACCTCTATGGGCTAGCCTAGTCTACATGTTCTAGACCAACTTGGGTTACATATACCAAAGCCTTGTTTCAGGAAGACAAAACAAAAGAGAAAAACCCCACGCTGGGCTTGTGACACTGGTTATGTGAGTTGCTAATGTTTTTTGCAGAGAATCTGGTTTTTATCCTTATTATCTTAAATCTTCAGCTGTCTTAAAGAATCCTGCAAGAATAATGCTATGTATCAGTTGTTTTTTGAGACTAGGTCTCATGTAGCCAAGGCTGGACTGTTTCTATTGTAGCTTGGCCTGTCCTGGAACTCCAGATTTCCCTCTATTTGGCAGAGTGGTCCCTGCCACTATGCCCGACTACTTTTTATTTTTCTGTGAAGTAGACTAACCCTTTGCTATCTTTCTTCCCAAGAACATATTGAAAAATCTGTTTCTGGAGTGAGTCCATGACTGAGCCTTGACTTCAACCTCATCTTAATTCTTCCCCTGTAGGGAGAACACAGATCAGATTCAAACATTGTGTGTGTGTGTGTGTGTGTGTGTGTGTGTGTGTGTGTCTTTATACTGTCCTGCGGCTTGCTGTAGAGAGACCTGGACTGCCTTGAACTCACCCTTACCTTCCTGCCTCTGCCTCCAGAGTGCATCACCACAGCCCCATCTTTCCTTCCCTTCTCTTTTCCTTTCTCTTCTTTTCTTTCTTTTTTTTAAAGGTTTATTTACTTTATGTATATGAGTACCCTGTCACTATCTTCAGACACACCAGAAGAGGGCATCAGATCCTATCCACCATGTGGTTGCTGGGAATTGAACTCAGGACTTCTGGAAGCACAGTCAGGGCTCTTAGCTGCTGAGCCATCTCTCCAGCCCCCTTCTTTTCTTTTTTTAAGTATTGAACTCAGGACCTCTGCTTGCTCTGGCCCAAAGATTTATTTATTATTATATGTAATACACTGTAGCTGTCTTCAGACACACCAGAAGAGGGCATCAGATCTCATTACAGATGGTTGTGAGCCACTATGTGGTTGCTGGAATTTGAACTCAAGACCTTCGGAAGAGCAGTCACTATTCTCTCTCTCTCTCTCTCTTTTTTTTTTTTTTTGAGACAGGGTTTCTCTGTGTAGTCCTGGCTGTCCTGGAACTCACTCTGCAGACCAGGCTGGCCTCGAACTCAGAAATCTACCTGCCTCTGCCTCCCAAGTGCTGGGACTAAAGGCGTGCGCCACCACTGCCCGGCCAGTCACTGCTCTTAACCGCTGAGCCATCTCACCAGCCCCAGCCCTATCTTTTCTTTTTTCTTTTTTTTTTTAAATTATTTTTTTCAAAGATTTATTTATTATTATAAATAAGTACACTGTAGCTGTTTTCAGACACACCAGAAGAGGGCATCAGATCTTATTATGGATGGTTGTGAGCCACCATGTGGTTGCTGGGATTTGAACTCAGGACCTTAGGAAGAGGAGTCAGTGCTCTTAACCACTGAGCCATCTCACCAGTTCTTCTTCTTCTTCTTTCTTCTTCTTCTTCTTCTTCTTCTTCTTCTCCTCCTCCTCCTCTCCCTCTCCTCCTCCCCTTCCCCCACCTCTCTCTGTCTTGGTTTTCGAGACAGGGTTTCTCTGTGTAGCCCTGGCTGTCCTGGAACTCACAATGGAGAACAGGCTGGCCTTGAACTCAGAAAAATCTGCCTGCCTCTGCCTCTCAAGTGCTGGAATTTAAGGTATTCAGTACCACAGCCCCTCCCTGTGTGTGTGTTTTGGCAACGTTTCATCCAGTAGTCTTGGCTAGGGCCTGGAAGTCGATATTTAGTTAGACAATGCTGGGCCGAAAGTTAGGGATCCTCCTGCCTCTGTCTGCTGACTGCTGGAATTAAAGATGAACGCCACAACCACCCCGTAATCCCCCTGCCTTTTTTTTTTTTTTTTTTTAAGACATGGTCTCATCCAGTAGTCTTAGCTGGAGCCTGGAAATCGATATTTAGTTAGCTAAGGCTGGGCCTAAAGTCAGAGCGGCACCTGCCTCAGCCTCTTGGCTGCCGGTGTTAGTTTCCCTCCATATTTGACTCTAGATTTAAAACAAAACAAAACAAAACAAAAACAGAAAAAAAACGTTGGAGAAGGGAAAAAAAAATTCCTGCGGAAGTGGGCGGAGCCTGGAACATCCAATCAAGTGGCGGCTTGTGGGGGGGGCGGGGTCCGGGCTTATTTAAGCGGCGTGGGAGCCGAACGTTGTGTAAAAGCTTCGGAGGCCACGAGAGCGGCGGAGGCCACAAGAGCGGCGGCGTCCTGTCAGCTCTCTGTGAGTTTGAGGCCAGCCAGGGAGGCAGAGGCACCGGAGGGCCCCGCCGCTTTGGCGCGGAGACTTCTTTCTTCTGTCCATCTCTGGTAAGCCACTTTGTTCCTTAGTTAGCAGCTGCGGAAGATGGTGTCACCTACTCCGTGAGGCCGAGGCCGGAGGATCACCTCAGCCCTAAGTGGAAACAACAAAATAAGCAGCCTACTGGGCGCCAAAAGAGACAGAGCCCGTCGAGAGACCTCGTGGAGGCTTGACTAACGGGTGCGAGGACGGGGTAGGGCCGGTTCTTTCTCACTGTTTGTGTTTGAAGTAGGCCTTCGTCTGCAGCCCTGGGGCTGGCCAGGAAAGCAGGGCGTCGTCGCGGGACTCGGGCCTCAAACACTTCCTGCATGCGAGGATGAAGTGCTGAGTCATCGAGCCCATGTAACTGAAGAATAACTTGACTTTAGGATCTTCCCAGCTCGGGCTTCCCAGTTGCTAGAATTAGGAGTGTGAGCTAGCGCACCTTGTTTATCTCTGCATTCCATCAGCCAGGTTGCTTCCCCAGTCAGGGAGTGCTTCCTTTGAACTTTGTTCCCTCAGACTAACCACGGTTTTAATTCGAAGTTCTCCTCCAGATAGGCCCTTCAGAGAGGATGGGGGTAAGCTGGGCCCTTAGGCCGTCTTCTGGGCATCTGGCCCCTCCTAGGTGTGTGTAATTCTGCTTGGCAGTTCGTGGTCTCAAGGCGCTAGATGGGTGGGTCACATCCAGCATTTAGATTCACGACATTGGAAGGGTCACAGCATTAGGAAGGTTGAGAATCACTATGCTAGCCAGGTGGTGGTGATGGTGGCCCCGGCACTCAAGAGGCAAAAAGGCCAGCCTGGTCTATAGTAAGCCAGACTTGGGTAGAGTCACATCCCCA
Organism: Mastomys coucha; assembly: GCF_008632895.1. Lineage (NCBI taxonomy): Eukaryota > Metazoa > Chordata > Mammalia > Rodentia > Muridae > Mastomys > Mastomys coucha. The sequence continues at coordinate 100,024,123 of NW_022196900.1, forward strand.
ACTGAATGTATATCTCTGCCTCCTGAGTGCTGGGGTGGTATCTGCCATCCCCACCCCCGCTGCCATATATGACATGTTTCCTTCAGGGAGCCGGAGTACTGTCTGAGATGAGTAGATATTCATATTTTCTCAATTTACTAGGCAAGCCCAGGTTAGATGGGCTTTAATGAGGAGTGGTAGGCAGACTTTTAAGAGTGGGCATAGTGCCAAAAGCCTTTTGGGAAGGTGGGTGGGGGTTGGTTTTGTTTATTTATTTATTTATTTATTTATTTATTTATTTTGAGGCAGGGTTTCTGTGTATAACCGCCCTGGCTGTCCTGTGCCAACACACGGGGCAGCCTGGAACTTATGTAGATCTCTTTACCTTAGGTCTGAGTGTTTTGATGGTAAGAGTCACCACTCTAGACTTACAAGAAACCTTTCTTCTACAGAAATTCAACCCTTGGCATTTAAAGTTTTTAGTCAGGTGTGATAGTGAATACTTTAAATCCCAACGCTTGGGAAGCAGAGATAGGAGGATCTCTTGAGTTCAAAGCCAGCCTAGTGGACTATAGAGTTTCAGGTCAGGTAGGGAAACCATGTCTCAAAATAAACAAACAAAAACCCAAAACATCAAACAAAACATAACAAATAAATGATAAAATGTTTAGTTTGAACTTTAATGATAGTAGCTCACTAATAAAAATGCCCTAACATGTATGATACTCAGGTTCAGTGCTAAGTGCAACAAAATAAACATCTACTCATATATTTCCTTCTAATAGTTAATGCTATTCCCCCGACCCCATGCCCCCAAAGCTAACCCCCAACTGAATGTATATCTCTGCCTCCTGAGTGCTGGGGTGGTATCTGCCATCCCCACCTCTGCTGCCATACATGACACATTTCCTTCAGGGAGCTGGAGTTTAACTTCTGGAATGCACAGGACTCAGTTCCTGCTGGGAGTAGAATCTATTGCCTAAATCAGAAATGGACGGTAATAAGAAGTACAATGGCTATGGATGTGTGAGACCATAGTCCTAGGGCCAACAGGGAGTGGGATGTGTTGTGGTCAGTGTAGCACTGAGTGGAAGGAACTAAACTGAGGTCTCTGCCACAGTGACTGTGGCCCTGACCTAGCTCCTGTCATGGGTGAGGAGAGTCTCAGCACTTACATTTTTTTCTAAATGTTGCTCCAGGAATCCACTTCCTGAAGATCCGTCAGGATGAGCTGCAAGACCCCGCCCACACTCCAGGAGCTGGCAGAAGACAGCCTCCTGAAGAACCAGGACTTGGCTATCTCTGCTCTGGATGATATACCCTCACTTTTCTTCCCATCACTGTTCAGAAAGGCCTGTAGAAATAGATCCGTTGGGATCATAAAAGCGATGGTGCAGGCTTGGCCCTTCCCCTGTCTTCCACTGGGGGCCATGATCAGTAGGAAGACTGCCTTCAGGAGAATTTTGGAGATTATCCTGTATGGATTTGATGCCCTGCTTTCTCAGAAAGTTCCCCATAGGTGAGTGATACCCAGAAGGGAATAAAGGCAGAGACAGTTGGGGTCAGGTAGAATGGGGGTGAGAAGGTAGACATAGGATGGAATGGGGGCTTTTGATGGCTCCAGCTTGGAGAACTACAGGGGATTTGACCATTGCTGAGCTATCTGGGAAAGGGCTGTGGAGTGTGCAGGATTCATGCATGCATCAGCAGTGGCTGAAGGAGTGCCCCTGCTTCCCACAGGGACTGGACTGGATTCATGGACAAGAACATGGGAGCCAGAACGTGGTTAATGCCTTGGGCTGAGACTCTTCTGTTTTACCCACAGGAGGTGCAAGCTAAAAGTGCTGGATTTACGGGTTATGCCTTTGAAGCTGTGGAACAGGTTGTCGGTGTTTGGGACTGCTGGCTGCAGTGAGAATCTGGCAGTGGTGGGCCATTCGGGAACAGAGGTGAAGCAGCCGGTGAAGGTGCTGCTAGACCTGGTCCTCAAGGAAAGCCCACTAGACTCCACAGAGTCCTTCCTTGTTCAGTGGGTGGATAACAAGAATGGCTTGGTGAGGCTGTGCTGTTGCAAGCTGCAGATCTGGGCTATGTCCATTTATTACCACAGAAAACTTTTGGAGATTTTGGATCTGGACTCTATCCAGGAACTGCGTGTGTACTGCATCAGTAATCCCATCTGCCTGCTTAACTTTGCCCCTTACCTGGGCCGCATGAGGAACCTGCGCTGCCTCATTCTCTCTCACCTCTGGCAGGCCTTCTCTATGACCCCGGTAGAGAAGCAGCAGGTTATCACCCAGTTCACTTCTCAGTTCCTTAAACTGAAATGCCTCCGGATCCTGCATCTGGATACTGTCTTCTTCCTAGAGGGTCATCTGGATGAACTATTCTGGTAAGGAGCTATGGTCAGGTTTCTCATTAGAATAAAGCGAAGCCTTGTCATTCGGACATTAGTGGGCATGAGCTCTCTGCAGCTACTGGGAGATTGACATTACCAAGGCATTAAAGTGTCAGGGCATTGTTTTGTGTCTGCTGCCTCAGAAAGAGGTGGTCACATAGCCACTAATACAAAGGAGTAGGGTCAAGCTGGAGTCGATGGCCAGGAAAGGGTGTACCATGCTAGGAAGCCTTCTCAGTAATGAGGTCAAGTGAGAATGGGTTCTTCGTTCTTTCTTAGCAAGTGTCTAAGGGAAATTGGAAAAAGGAAAAGGAAGGCATTGAAGAGGGCTGTCCTGCACACTTGCACAATCCCCATCAAGGACAGGCTGGCTTTTGAGATGAGGTCATCACATGTAGTCCAGATTGGGAATAAGATTGGCTTGTACTTCTCACAATCCTCCTGTGTGAGGTCCCTAGTGATATCATGTTACAGGTGTGTACTGCCATACCCAGTGTTGGTTTTGACCTCGAGCAGAGAGTGAGTAGATGGCAAATGTGACATTATGCCTGGCTTGGTTTTTCAGGTGTGAAAGGGAATTGTGGTCTTGGATTGAGCTGTTCCTACAGTGATGGTGACAGGCCTCAGTACAGATTTGAATGGGCAGAGTCTATCGTAGAATATCATGGGTACTGACTTTCATCCTGTGATTAGGAAGATCTTGAACCAGATGCACATTCCCAGAATGTCTTCTAGTTTGTTTCTTTTTCTTTTTCTTTTTTTAGGTGGCTGAAGACACCCTTAGAGACCCTGTCAGTGATTGATTGTAATCTCTCAAAATCAGACTGGTTCCATATATCTGAGTTCCAGTGCACAAGTCAGCTAAAACACCTGAATTTGAAATGGGTCAAACTGACCCATTTGAGCCCAGAGCCCCTGCGAGTTCTGTTACTAAAATCTGCATCTACTCTGATGTCCCTGGATTTGGAGGGCTGTCAAATGATGGACTCCCAACTCAGTGCAGTCCTGCCTGCCCTGAAATGCTGTACACAGCTCACCAAGTTTAATTTCCGTGGGAACTATATCTCCACGCCTATCCTGAGGGAACTGGCATATAATGTCATCAAGCAGAAATCCCAACGGTCAAAGATACGCTTTATCCCAAGCTGTGGTCATCACAGTGGTCTGGACTCAGAGGTCACTTCTCAGCCTCATATTGTGTTTGTAGATGTGGAGAGGACTACTGGGCAGCAAGAACAAGTCTTGTTTTATGCTTTTTGCTCTGGAGAATATGTGTTGTGATATCCCTATAGTGTGTTGGGACTTGTTGGACACCTATCTACTGAGATGCGGATTTAAGCTCTCCTGTGGACACTGGAAGGTGTCTGGTCAGAGTATGCACAACACATGGTTTTAGACTGCTGTTCTTATGAGTGGGAAGAGAAAGTTGATGCTAGAGTACAAAAAAGTGAGACATAGGGAATGTGAGACACATTGACAGAAGTCAGGGGAGTGGGTTCTGGTTGGGTAGGTACAAAGGGGCATTCCTCCAGCCTGGTGGTTTTCTGATTTTATAGTCAAAAAGGGGACCATCTGTCCTACCTGGATGATTAAAATCCTATGACTGCTGGGAACAAATTTGAACTCTAGGTTCTTTTACTTTCACCTTCTGAGTAGTAGAACTCATTAGGCTAGATTGGCCTCAGTCAAAAATCCACCTGGATTAAAGTTGTGCTTACGTAGGGCTGCCTTCCTTGTTTAATTTAGTGATTGGATTTGTCCTTACATGTGGGAAGAGCTGTGTGACTGACATGTAGTCCTATGCCCAGATTCTTATTGTACTGCAAATTTCTGATACATCCCTGCCTCCTGATTGTAAGGATTACGAGTGTAAACACCACACCTGGTTTTATGCTTTTTCTGGGGATTGGACCCAAAGCTTTCATTTATATAGTATCGGCTCACATGTACAATGGTGCATGTGTGGGGGTCAAGACAACTTGTAGGAGTTGGTACTCCTACCATGTGGGATTGGGAATTGAACTGACATGTCTGTACCTTTACCAGCAGAGCCAACTCTGGCCCAAACCTATAGCCTTTTGCTTGCAAGCATTCTACCCACTGAGCTACATCCACAGCCTGCATCTTTAATCCCCTCCCCCCACTGGCCCTTGCTATGTAACCAGGCCAGACTCAGCTCACAGGGACCCATGGCCTGCCTCTGCTTCCCAGTACTGGGATTAAAGGCTTGTCCCTCCAAGTCTGGCATCTCCAATTATTTCACCTTGTCCTAGTTGTATTGCTGCCTACTATCATTTTCTGTAGTGCAATGTGTGGTTAAGATTGGAAAGAAAGCTTGAGTTGTTAGTAGCTATGACTCTTAAGTGAAATTACAGTATTTAGTGAATTATAGACAACAAAGTTGGTATAGCATGTTGATTTATTGTTCAATAAATTCTGATGTTATCTAAAGACTGTCTGTTTCTGAAAAGCAAACTCACTTCAAACATGAGTGTTTTACCTGCTTGATTGCATGTCATGTGCATGCAGTGCCTTGGGAGGCCAGAAGAGGATGCCATTCCCTGGAGTTGGCATTACAGGTGGTTGTGAGCCCCCATTGTGGGTGCTGGGAATGGAATCCAGCTCCTCTGTAAGAGCACAAGTGCTCTGAATCACCTAGCCATCTCATGGCTAGCCAGACCCAGTGGTGAACTCCTCCAGCTACTTGAGGCAGGAGTCTTTTCAGCTTTCCATTGAGAACAGTCTAGACTCTGAACTTAGTCTATTCTAGGCAGGCCTTGAACTTGCAGTCCTCCTGCCTCAGCTTCCTGACGAGCCTAGATTACAGCCTGTCTTTGAGTCTTGCTCCAGTTACCATTCACTTGTTTTGAAAGTTAAAGGGCAACAGACTCTGGGGCTCAGTGGTACTTGGGAAGCATCCCCTCTGGGGTAAATGTAAAAAGGCTCCTGGTGGTGGCTACCATGGTGCCAGGGAGTTCCTCACCGTGCTTCCTTCCAGTATTCCAAGTTGCCATAGCTGGCAGTCTCAGGAGCTTTCAAGGCTTGGACACAATCCACTGACCTGATAGGGCTTCATGTGCTCTGGCCATGGGCTCCATGATTTCATCTGAAGGACAAGCTGTTACCATCTGAAATGCCCTCTGCTTTCTAGGGGGAAACCAAGGTTGTATTCCTCTCTGCTACAAGGACAATGGACTCCAGCAATTATGCCTCAGTCTTCTGAATGGCCACTGGAGATTTCTGACAGTTTTCTGGATAAGGGTTTTTTGTTTGTTTTTGATTTTTCTTTTAAAGCCAGGGTTTCTCTACATAACCCTGGCTATCCTAGAACACACTGTGTAGAGCACGCAGGCCTGGAATTCAGAGGCCTGTGTCTGGTTCACTAGCACCAGGATTAAAAAGCTTCTAACTCTACAACATAGTTATGATTTCAGCATGGACAGAGGTCTCTCTCTGCAGGGATATTTTCAGGGTTTGCTTTTTCTGACTGTATCATGAACAGATTAAACCTTTTGCTAGCGTATTCAATACTACACCACTTACTAATAAAACTCATGATGGAGGGAATCCATAATTGGCCCTTCACCTGAATCTCAGTTTATTCTCTTTTGTGTGTGGATATGTGATATCACTATTCCAAAGATGAACTGGGTGGAGACTCATGTCCAATCACGATACTTTGTGTTTAGAAGGTGGGCCTCAAAGGGAGATGTGAGGGGGAAAAAGGTAGAGGAAGCTTCAGAGGAGCCAGAGAAAATGCTTGGAGCCCTGGCATCACCTCCTGTTCATGCTGGGGTCCAGAGTCCTCTACAAGTGTTGTTCAGCTTGTCTGGAACTTGCCATGTGCCTGCCTCTGTCTCCTGAGTGTTGGTATAAAAACCATAAACCTGGTGCAGTGGCTCACCCCTTTGATTATAGCACTCTGGAGGCAGAGGTAGGCAGATCTCTGAGTTTAAGGCCCTTGTGCCAACATGTCTTGGTTCATATCAGATGAGTAGGTATTTGTTTTGTGTGCCAGCTCCCCTTCTGCCTTGAAATAGATGAGCTTACTTATGTGAACAGATCTTGAATTGTGCTCTGGTTTATGTTGTGTTTTTTTTTTATTTTTTATTTTATTTTATTTTTTTTTTGTGGGGCAGGCAAGGCCTCTCAACCTGTGGGTTGCAACCCCTTTGGCAACTCACTATGTCCAAAAATATTTACATTAGGATTCATGACAGTAGTAAAATTACAGTTATGAAGTAGACATGACAATAATTTTATGGTTGGTTAAAGGGTTGCAGCAGTAGAAAGGTCGAGAATCACTGTTCTAAGTAGCTCTGGCTGTCCTGGAACTCACTATGTAGACAAGGTTGGCTTTCAGCTTACAGAGATCTCCCTGTTACTGTCCCTGGATTGCTAGAATTAAAGGCATGGGCTACCTTGCCTTTAAATGTCACCAGACATTTTACTGTTTATTTCCTTGTTTTAATCCCAAACAGGATGGACAGGAGCTCAATGTGTAACCAAAGCTGGCCTCAAAACTTTTTGTCTTTTTTCTTGTGTTGGTGCTAAAAGCCCCCTTGACCAAGGGAATGTAATTAATTAAAATAATTAATTAATTAAAATAATTAAAATAATTAGAAAGACCCCTAGCTGGCCTGGAATTCTTTTTTTTTTTTTAAAGATTTATTTATTTTATGTGTATGAGTACACTGTAGCTGTGCAGATGGCTGTGAGCCACCATGTGGTTGCTGGGAATTGAACTCGGGACTGCCCCGCTTGCTCCTGCGTAATGCACTGTAGCTGACTTCAGACACACCAGAAGAGGGCATCAGATCTCATTATGGGTGGTTGTGAGCCACCATGTGGTTGCTGGGATCTGAACTCAGGACCTTAGGAAGAGCAGTCAGTGCTCTTACCCGCTGAGCCATCTCTCCAGCCCTGGAATTCTTTATGTAGACAAGGCTGACCTCCAGCTCACAGAAATTCACCCACCTCTGCCTCCTGGGTACTGGGATTAAAGGCATGCCCCACCAAATCCAGCTAGAGAAGTTTACTTTAAAGGTTTTTTTTTTTTTTTTTTTTTTTTTTTTTTTTGCAGAGGGTGTAGGGCTGTGGGGATCAGGCAGGAGGTGGTAGAGAGATGGCTCAGTGGTTAAGAAAGAGCACTTGCTCTTGCAAAGGTCCACTCCCAGTGCTACACAGCAACTCACAGCTGCATGCAACTCCAGCTCCAGGGAATCTAATCTGATTCTGTTTTCTGACTTCCCAGATTACTGAATTTATTTAGTTTTGCTTAACATTCCAAACTGTCTTTGTGTCAGGCTAGTATGAGTTTACAGTTTTCCTGCCTAGTGTAACATGTTGGTTTTAGGTGAGCACCTTTACACCAGGCTGAGAAGATTTTAAGACAATAGATGCTGCTGCCGATTTCAACGATTCCCTAAGCTCTAGCTAGAGTCAGCTGGGTGAATGGAGCCTGTGGGAAGATGGTGGGAAGCAGGGTGTTCCCTTTGCTTCTGTGGGAGGCCTGAGTGCTAGGAAAAGTGCTCAAGAGAGCTGCTTCCCATGGTGTATTCACCAGCATAGGATAGGCCTCAGCCCTCAAGGTCCCAGGAAACCCCTTTCCAGGGAGGATGGATTCATAGGAACAATGGTTGGGATTGGACACAGTAGTGAGGAATGTGGGTACTTGTGAGAGGATCCTCAAACTATCATTAAGGAGAGTTTGGCCTTGAGACCAAGAGATGCTGAGTGGAATGAGGTAAACTGAGGTCTCCTTCGTTATCCTGAGTTGGTTGCCGTGATAAAGTAGAAAACTTTTTTTTTTTTTCAAGAAAATTTTGCAGGATACGTCTTGAGGATCCATCAAGGTGAATTTCTAAGCCACAGCCATACTCCTGGCTTCTGGTAGTGCAGACAGAGCCTGATGAGGGATGAGGCCCTGGCCATCTCTGCCCTGCAGGAGCTGCCCACAGAGCTCTTTCTACCACTGTTCAAGGTGGCCTTCACTGCTAGGCATGCAAAGATCCCCAAGGCAGTGGTCACAGCCTGGCCCTTCTCTGCCTCCCTGTGGGAGCGCTGATGAAGACCGTTCACCTGGAGACCTTGAAGGCTGTGGTTACAGGGGTTGGGCCCAGGTGAATATGACCCAGGTAGGGAAGAAGAGACACTGGCAGTACAAGGAAGAGACAACTGGGCTCAGGGAGTATAAAGTAGAAAGGGATCTGATGGCATTACTTTGGTGGAACTGTTGGTATTGTTGAGCTACCTGGTAAAGGAGGACTCTTGCATATGGAGGAGAGCTTAGGCCGGGCAGTGGTGGCACACGCCTTTAATCCCAGCACTTGGGAGGCTGAGGCAGGCTGATTTCTGAGTTCGAGGCCAGCCTGGTCTACAGAGTGAGTTCCAGGACAGCCAGAGCTACACAGAGAAACCCTGTCCCAAAAAAAAAACCAAAAAAAAAAGAGGAGGAGGAGATCTTAGAATAAATGCAGCCAAAGTCAGGAGAGCCTGTCCATGCCTCTTCCCACACACACCAGAAGTGGGACCAGACTGGGTTCAAGAACAATAGAATAGATTAAAGTGAGGGTTATGAGAGCCCACACATGAAAATGTGTGAGTATCCCCAGCATTGCACAAAGGGAACAGATGGCTTTGAGATGTAGACGAAAAGCAAAGGCTGAGAACAATGTTGACACTAACATCTGTTGGACCCACAGGAGGAGGAAGCTAAGGGTGCTGCAGTTTTGGAACATGTACCACAACTTTTGGTATGTATAGGCTGGAACTGAAGATCATGTCTGCTCACCCCAGGACTGGAGGACCTTCCGAGATCAGAGGTGAGACAGCCCTTGAAGATATCAGCAGACCTTTTCCTCAAGTTACACGAATTCAATGGATACCATTCTTACTTGTTGCAGTGGGCCAAGCTGAGGAAGAGTTTCTTGCAGCTCTACTGCAGGAAGATGCAGACTTGGATACTGTCTGGTCTATACCATCATAGGGATCCTGAAATTATTTGAGCCAAACTGTATCCAGGAGCTGCAATTGAATTAGTGCTGGCAACTGGGAGCCCTGGCATGGTTTGCACCTTACTGGGCCAGATGAGAAAGCTTCAAAAATTGTTTATGGTAGTAGTCTATGAGAACACAAACTGTTGGAAAGACCTTTCCTGAGTTGACGTATGTCAACAAGTTCATTCTCAGTTCTCCAAACTCAGCTGTCTCCAGCATCTCTGCATGAATCAGGTCTACTTTCCCTCTGGCCAGAAGCAACATTTGGTCAGGTAAGGAAGGGTGGAGAGCTCTTTCAGCAAACCTTCCTCTGTTACATTAGAGAGCAGTGGACAGCTGATGTTGGCCAGTCACTGTGGATTTAACAGTGAGAGAGGCATCAGCATATTTTAAGCAAATCTTATTTCCACTCTCCCTGAATCAAGGTCTCAGATGACCACGCAGGAAGCAGAGAGCTGAAAAGAGGAGTTCCAGAGCTACCATACTAGAAGGCCTGGTGGGTGGGCCAGAGGTAGAGAGGGTAGGTTGTGATTTCCTCTATAGGAAGTGTGTTTGAGCTAAGGGTCAAGAACAGAAAAGAGAAGGGTACCCAGAAAGGAGCTAGTACTCACACCCACGGTTACCAGGGCAGCAGCTATATCTGCCTCTAATTCCTCAAGTATGAAAGCTCACTTGAGCCCAGGACTGAACAGGTGGGAAGTGAGTGACAGGAGTTGAGAGTGAGGGGCAGAGTACAAAACACTGTGAACAGGGACAGTGCTGTTCTAGGAGGTAGGGAGTCAGTGGGTCCCACAGTTGGCACACCATGACAGATCTTGGCTCAATTGGTCCATCTTGTGTGTTCCTTTGGCCTGATGTGAACAGCACCATGGCTTTCTACACATCAGAGGCATTTGTGGAGTGATGGACAGGCAGAACCAGTCTCACAGTGGTAGCCAGCAATGGAGGAATGGCAGGGGTTGGCAGTCCAGGATACCTAGACTGTGAGGGACCATTGCCCATTGTGATGGTCAACTTTGATAACTTGACAAGACCTAGAATCATCAGAAATCACATTTGGAGTTTATTCTGTGAAACTGTTGTCAGAGTTTAGCTGAGGAGGAGAGACTCATCCCAACCCTGGCCGGCACCATCCCGTGGCTTGGGGCCCGGAGTCAATAAAAGGAGAAAAGTGAGTAGTGCACTTGTATTCATTTTTCTCTGTTTCCTGACTGACACTGTGAGCCTCAGACTCTGGCTTCTATGGCTTCCTCTCCATGCACTGTATCATCTCCAACTGTAACCTAGATAAACTGGTATTTATGAAGTTGTGGGTTTTCAGTATCTCAGTCCCTTGAGATCACTGTCTAAGTGAGTCCCTCAGCCTGGCTATCACACTCCTCTGTGACCTTCCACTGGGACAATAAAAAATGTATAGATGTGAGCTCCATACAGATGTTTCTTCTTTTGTGGAAAGGGCGTGGGAGTGTGGTACTGGCCTTGCATTCAAGATCCTTCTACTTCAGCCTCTTGAGTTCTAGGACTACACATGTAACACCAGTCTCAGTTCTAACTGGGTTTGTATCTTACCTTTTTGAGATAAAACTTCAAGCTCAGACTGGCCTCCACTGTATAGCAAAACTTAGTATGAACTCCTAATTCTTCAACCTCAGATCCCCAAGTCTTGTAATTACAGATTTGCCAAACCAGTCCTGGCCAGATGTTTTCTCTTTCACAGCCACTATCAACAATTATCCTAAAGATGGACAACCAAGAACATTGGGGGCCTTGAGTATGGACGTAGCCACTCAGTCTACAGTGTGGCTGGGGTCTGAAACTTAACACAATCAAAATGGGAGTGTCTAAAGTGACATCTTGGGCCAGTGAGATGGCTCAGGGGATAAAGGCATGTCCTGCCAAGCCCAGTGACCTGGAACCTACAACGTGAAAGTGAGAGAACAGACTCTGGCAAGTTGTCCTATGACTTCTACATCTGTCATATTGATTGTGTTTGAATGTGTAAGTGTGCATGTGTGCATGAACATGTACACAAATACACACATGAATATTGAAACTCTTAAAACCACCAACCTATGCTTACCTAAGACCAGAACATTCATGGCTTTGAGTTTCCCTATGCTAACACTTCATTCTCCTCTTATGCCCAAATCTAAACAATAATCCCCATGATACTATACTAACTAATACAAATTTTTAATTTGGTGGCCAGGTAGATGGCTCAGCAGATAAAGGGGCTTGGTACCAAGTCCAAAGACCTAAATATGATTACTGGAACCCACAAGGTATATGGGGGGGGAACCAAATTCCACAAATCGTCCTCTGACCTCCACACACTTCTCACCCCAAATACGTAGTTAGAGTTTTTTCTACATGAATATATGTATAGGTGATGATTTGTTCAGAAGCCAATGAGATGTTTCAAACAGAAAAGAATTTCATGCATGTAATGAGAGACTAGTAGCTTTTCCAGGAGAGAAAAAAATGCTTAGGTGATTATGTTCTTAAGAGTTCAGAATGGGGTTGGAGAGATGGCTCAGCGGTTAAGAGCACCAACTGCTCTTCTGAAGGTCCTGAGTTGAAATCCCAGCAACCACATGGTGGCTCACAACCACCTGTAATGAGATCTGATGCCCTCTTCTGGAGTGTCTGAAGACAGCTACAATATACTTAACATGTAATAAATAAATAAATCTTAAAAATAAAAAGAGTTGAGGATGCAGCTTTCCGCTATACAGAAGAGATTACCTCACAGGTATCTTGCTCCTCCGGCTTTTGCAATCCTGCATGTTCCTTGAGCCTTAAGTGTGGAGGTTGTGTCATATATGTGTGTGTGTGTGTGTGTGTGTGTGTGTGTGTGTGTGTGCGTGCGTGTGTATGTGTGTGTATGTGTATATATGTGTGTGTGTGTGTATGTGTGTGTGCATGTGTGTGTGTGCGTGTGTGTGTGTATGTGTATATATGTGTGTGTATGTGTGTGTGTGTATGTGTATATGTGTGTGTGTGTGTATGTGAATATATGTATGTGTGTGTATGTGTATGTGTATATATGTGTGTGTGTATGTGTATATATGTGTGTGTGTGTGTATATATGTGTGTGTGTGTGTGTGTGTGTGTATATGTGTGTGTGTGTGTATGTGTGTATATATATGCATTAGTTGTGGACAGGCTCCCTGTGGTCAGTTGTTCCTGCATTTTGACTATGTGGATTTCTCTTACTGAGACAGGGTCCCACAGAGCCCAGGCTGGACACGCTGTGGTTGTGTTGCTGAGGATGACCTGAAACTTCTGACCCTTCTGTCTATCTGTTCACTTCTAAGGCCACATGCCAGAATAACCACACCCAGTCCCACTGTTTGTTTTGTTTGTTTTTGTTAGTATTGTCATCATAGATTTCTGCTTCTGCTGCTTCTCCCCCTCCTTCCCCTCTTCCCCACCTCTCTTCTTCCTTCTTCTTTTCTTTTTGTATTTTCCAAAAACAAAGGCTTAATAGGCTGGGTGTGGTGGGGCATGCCTTTAATCCCAGCATTTGGGAGGCAGAGGCAGGCAGATTTCGGAGTTTGAGGCCAGCCTGGTCTACAGAGTGAGCTCCAGGACAGCCAGGGCTACACAGAGAAACCCTGTCTCGAAAAAACAAAAAAAAAAAAAAAAAAAAAAAAAAAAAAAAAAAAAAAAAAAAGGCTTAATAGTTTTAAGAACATTCCTCAACTCAGGCATGTTTTGTGTCTTACCTGGAGGCTGGCTGAGAGCAGACTGGGTAGTAATGTTCCCTGGAGGGCACCGAGTAACTGCATGTGGGCCAGATGGCAGGGTACTTGGACCTAAAGGGAATGATTGTGACCCCGAACTGTAGCTGCTTTCATTGACTCCCTTGAGACTATAAAGGACCTGTGGAGTCAGCTTCCCTAATCAACTACTGGTCTAGGGTTGACTAGTCAGATTCATGGATTGTCACTCAGCTCATCCTTACAGAGACCTGGTTAGTTCAGGGAACAGATGGCATCTAATGCTTTTTGCAAACCTCATTCATTCCCTGTGTTTACTCTTCTTTCCTTTTGACTCAGCCCCTTCCTTCCTTTCTTCCTTTCTTCCTTCCTTCCTTCCTTCTTTCCTTCCTTCCTTCCTTTCTCCTTCCTTCCTCCCTTCCTCCCTCCCTCCTCTCCTTCCTATTCTTTCACTCTTTCCCTCCCTCTCTCCCTCCCTCCCTCTGTCCTCTCCTTCCTATTCTTTCACTCTTTCCCCCCTCTCTCCCTCCCTCCCTCCCTCCTCTCCTTCCTTCCTTCCTTCCTTCCTTCCTTCCTTCCTTCCTTCCTTCCTTCCTTCCATTCTTTCACTCTTTCCCTCCCTTCCTCCCTCCCTCTTTTCCTTTTGTTTTTTGTTTGTTTGTTTGTTTTGAGACAGGGTTTCTCTGTTGTGTAATCCTGGCCATCCTGGAACTTGCTGGCCTCAAACTGAGAGATCTGTCTGCCCCTGCCTCCTGAGTACTAAGATTTCCAAACAGTTCCATCAACTGTGCACCAAGCATTCAAATACGAGCCTGTGAGGGCTGTTCTCATTCAAATCACCATACAATGGACAGGCATTTTTCTTTTCTTTTCTTTCTTTTTTCTTTTTTTGTTTTGTTTTTTGAGACAGGGTTTCTCCATATAGCCCTGACTGTCCTGGAACTCTGTAGATCAGGCTGGCCTCAAACTCAGAAATCTGCCTGCCTCTGTCTACCAAGTGCTGGGATTAAAGGCGTGCGCCACCACCGCCTGGCTGGACAGGCATTTTTCAAATCTTCAACTTCTCACAGTGTTGTTGGAGCAAAGGTTTCCTCTTCTGGGCCCACTCCTTCTTTCAACCTTGGTCTGGATCCAGGAAGTAATTGAAGGTTGCCTATCACCTTCTTAGGCTGGTTAACCCAAGATGTGGCATGGACCTTGGCTAGTTCAGTCTTCCTTGTGTCCAGTGTAGAGAAAACCCATCCTTTGTCACAGTTCATATATTACAGATTTCACAGTGAGTGTTCCAAAAACTCATAGTTTCCATCTGCTTCAGGTGAAACAGAAAGAGATATCAGACAGTAGGACAAGACCAGTGTATAGTCATGCACATCAGGATGGGCTCTTTGCCTGAGCCTCAGCTGTAGCCCTCTCACCCCCATTTCTTTCCCCCTGAGCTCATCCTGATCTTGCTTCTAGTGCATGAGGGAAGATACAGGCATAGACTCAATGCATGTAGGCTGTATCTGCTCTAAGCTTTTCTCCATACCCAGTTGTCCCTTTTCAGATGACTCAGCATTGGCCTCTGAAGTCCTCTAAGCTAGTGCCATCAGAAGCCTCTGACCTATCTTGGATTTTTCTTGACCCCAGGGGTGTCTTCCCTTCATAATATGGACCTCCCTCCCATAGTACTTGGTTGTTACTCCCTTAGAAAGAACCTCTGGGTAGTCATCACAACACTACACCTGGCATAGCTGGTAAGGGTACCACTTCCTGTGGGGGTAGTCAGCACTACTAGGGGAGGGGAGGGGGGCAGGCTCCCATCATCTCCTGTAGTGTGTTAATTTAACTGCCAGAGACGGAGTCCCTGAACAGTGGTGGAAAGAGCTCCTTTAGCAGGTCCTGCAGAATGGAAACGGCCAAGGCCTGGCTCCTCAGCTTTTCACTGCCAGTTGCAGGAGTGTGGGTAGGGCCAGGATGTTCATCCTGATACATCTTAAGGCAGAAGGATTCTGGAGTGGGATTCTGAAAAGACAACCAGTTCAGGCTAAGATTCAGGAGCCCTTCTCTCTCATCACAGGATAACATTAGGGCCAGAGTCTCTTTTGTGACATCGGAGGAGACCTCAGGAGATCCCATTCCAGTCAGTCTTTAATGACACCAAAGCCGTGGTATCCTCCTAGGCAGCATGGTGAACTCAAAATCTCTCCTGCGAGCTTTTCATCACCCTTATTCCACCCTATCCCAATCTCTGCTCCTCTCAAGCGGGAGACAGGAGACAATGCTGAGCCTGTGAGCTTTACATCACCCTTATTCCACCCGATCCCGATCTCTGCTCCTCTCAAGCGGGAGACAGGAGACAATGCTGAGCCCCATCCTTTAAGGGGAATCATCTCTGATCATCTCTCACCCCCCTCTAAGGAAGGCAAAAGGTAGGTCATACATTCAGCCTGCTTGCACTCTCTAGTCAACTAATGGGACTGGCTGAGAACAGCTGAGCAGAATCTGTGACATGGGTGAACGTATTAATAAAATTGTCCCCTTGAGTAAAGGTGCCCACAGAGGCTAGAAGACAGAGTTGGATCCCCTGAGACTGGAGTTACGTGTGGGGCTGAGAGCTGCTCAGTGTGAGTGCTGGGAACCGAACTCCGATCACCTGAACGAGAAGCACCAACAGGCCGTGAGTTGCTGAGCTGTCTCGCCAGCTCCTGGTGCCCAGTTACCTTTACTTTCAAAAGCTGTAGAATCTGCCAGGCTGATGTTTAACTGCATTGCAGCATTGAAGAGACTGAGATAGGAGGATTGTTAATTTGATACCAGTCTGAGGACACAGCAAGGCACTATCTAATCCAAGCACAGGAGTGTGACTCCAGCTGGATGGCAGTTTAGTGTTTTTACATTTATTTACTCCTGTTTGTATGTGTGTGTGTGTGTGTGTGTGTGTGTGTGTATGTACTTAATATAACAAAGAAAGCCTTTTAATGTTGCTCAGAGGCAAAGCAGTATATATGTGTTGGCATTTTCATGCCCACAGCATGCATGTGGAGGACAGAGGATAACTTGCAAGGGGTAGAGGGAAACGCTACTATTTATTTATTTATTTATTTATTTATTCACTTTACAACCCAATAACAACCATTTCTCTCCTCCCAGGACCTCCTCACGCAAATCCTCCCCCTATTCTGCCTTCCCCTTCTCTTTTGAGAAGGGAAAGCTCTCTCTGGGTGTCACCTCCTACATTAACAACCCCCCCCCCCACACACACACATCAAGTTAATGCAGGACTAGGCACATCCTCTCCCCCTGAGGCCAGACGAAGCGGTCCATTTAGGGCCCTTTAGCCACCTTCCCTGGCTTCTCACAACCTTCTGACCTCCCCATCTGTAGTACTAGGATTGCATTTTGAACTACCACGTCTAACTAGAGGGCTGTATTTTAAAAGCACCTGCATACAGGGCTGTAGAGATGGTTCAATGTTTAAAAACACTTGCTGCTCTTGCAGAGGACCCAAGTTCCATTTCCAGTACCCACATGACAGCTTATAATCACATGCAACTCCATGCTGCCCTTTTCTGACCTCCAGAGTCACAAGGCACACTTTCATACGTATTTTAAGAAAACAAATCCCTTCAGACATGGCAGTCCAGGCCTGTAATCCTCAGTATAGTATGTATGGATGCAGTCCCACCCCCTGCAAAAAAGCCACCCCTTGGGCTGGAGAGATGGCTCAGCGGGTAAGAGGTCTACTCTTCCAGAGGTCCTAAGTTCGGATCCCAGCAACCACATGGTGGCTCACAACCACCCGTAATGAGATCTGACCCCCTCTTCTGGTGTGTCTGAAGACAGCTACAGTGTACTTATAATAATAAATAAATCTTTGGGCCTGAGTCAGCAGGGACTGAGCAAGTGGAGTTGATCAAAGTGAGCAGAGGTCCTAAAATTCAATTCCCAACAACCACATGAAGGCTCATAACCATCTGTACAGCTATGGTGTACTCACATACATAAAATAAATAAATAAATCTTTAAAAAAAGTCACCCCTCCCAAGATAAACCTGATCTAACAGCCCTTTCTCACTTGACAACAACAAATATAACCTCCCTTTTAAAGAAATTGTAGCGTGGGGTAGGTCCGGGGTGGAGACAGGCCTCAGCACTTAAGAATGTTTGCTGTTCTCTCAGAAGACCCATATCAGGCAGCTCACAGCGCCTGTAACTCCAGTTACAGGGCATCTGACTTCTAACCTCCGTAGACCCCTGTATACCACATAGCATACACTCACACACATATACATGTAAACAACAATACAAATTAAGACTGTGGTTCCAGGGCTGGAGGGATGGCAAAGTGATTAAGAGCATTGACAGCTTTTCTAGAGGTCCTGAGTTCAATTCCCAGCAACCACATGGTGACTCACAACCATCTGTAATGGGCATCTGATGCCACTTTCTGGTGTGTCTGAAGACAGTGACAGTATACTCACATACATGAAATAAATAAATCTTAAAACAAAAATAATCCAGCCTTCTGTCCCGTGTTCAGGTGGTGGAGGCCAGAGGACCGTGAGTTCAAGTTCATCTTAGCTACATATGCTGTTAGAAGTCAGCCCGAGCTATAGGAGACCTCTTTTCTTTTCTTTTCTTTTTAAAGATTTATTTTATTTATTTTATGTGTATGAGTACACTGTAGCTGTACAGATGGCCATGAATCATCATGTGTGTGGCTGCTGTTGAACTCAGGACCTCTGCCGGCCCCACTTGCTCCGGCCCGTTCGCTCTGGTGTAATTCACTGCAGCTGTCTTCAGACGCACCAGAAGAGGGCATCAGATCTCATTACAGGTGGTTGTGAGCCACCATGTGGTTGCTGGGATCCGAACTCAGGACCTTCGGAAGAGCAGTCAGTGGTCTTACCCGCTGAGCCATCTCTCCAGTCACTTTTCTCTTCTCTTTTCTTTTCTTTTCTTTTCTTTTGTTTTTTTTTTTTTTTGCCAAAGGACATACTTTATTAGCTCCTGAGCTCTATTTCTCCTTCTCCTGTACAGCTTTGGTTCCACGTAGACGTCCAGACCGGTGGGCAGCAATGAGACCCACTTTGCGCGCAGCAGGAGCATCTCTTCTGATAGTGGAGGGTTTGCCAATGTGCTGGTGGTTACCACCTCCAAAGGGGTGCTCCACAGGATTCATGGCCACACCCCGCACACGTGGCCAGCAGTTCCTCTTTGCCTTGTACTTGTGGTAGGCATGGCCAGCCTTTAAGATAGGCTTGTCAATTCTGCCCCCACCAGCCATGACACCAACCACAGCTCCGTTGGCAGAGGGAATGACTGTTTTGGACCGTGAAGGCAGCTTCACTCAGGTCTTCTTGGGAGGAGACCTATTTTCTAAATGTCAAAATCAAACACACTCATGCACATGTGCACTTGTGTGTGAGCATGAACACACACACACACACACACACACACACACACACACACACACACACATTCACTCACGAAAAATCCAGGGGTACTAAAACAGACTGAACCAAAGCATAATTCAAGATGATTGAGCAACTTAGTGTATAAGCTTAGTTATTGGGAGGCAGGGCAGGGGTGGTGACAGACATATCCCTGATTTCCAGCACTCAGGAGTCAGAGGCAAGAAGATTGGAAATTTTAGCCAATCAGTGCCAGGTCAGTTTAGGTAAGATAAAAAATCAAAACAAAACCCTTGTCTTTTTTTTTTTTTTTTTTTGGATTTTAGAGACAGGGTTTCTCTGTGTAGCCCTGGCTGCCCTGGACTCACTCTGTAGACCAGGCTGGCCTCAAACTCAGAAATTCACCCGCCTCTGCCCAAAACCCTTGTCTTAACAAAAACTCTTCAAATCCCATCAGGCACATCTTCAAGACTGGAGAGAGCAGCTTGGCCTACACAGTGATTTCTACATAATAAAATAAAATAAAACCTACAAATTAACAAACAGAAAACATGTGTGATGAATCAAAGGTTTGTTGAGAGCCCAAACCATTCTTCAATCTGTGTATGAAAAGGAACAGGAGCTAGTTTTCTTTGCCATCTTGGGTCTATGCTCCTAGTTGATATGTCTTAGCTTAGGTGAGATGGGGTGTTCCCAATGGAGGTGGGTGACTACCAGATCTGGACAATAAAGACCGGTTCCCAATCTAGCAGGAACAGGCTCTCAGACTTCCAGGTCTTTTTCTCTGGTCTTTTGAAAGCTTACAATGCTATCCACCCATTAGCCGCCTCAGCTTCTAAACACAAGCTGTCAGCAGACTGAATGTTTGAGTTTCCACCCAGATACTTGTTGATGAAAGGGGAGAGGGGTGCATAGTCTCTTCTATTTCCTGCTGAACTGGGGTGCGGTTGCCAGGGTCCAGGAAGGCTGGAATGCTGGTCAAGAGGCTGGGAAGATAGGGAGTCAGGCTTTCTTGAGAGGGCCAGACAATAATAATTTTTGAAAGTTTGGGTGTGTCCAAACTGACCAGCTTTTTATGAAGGAAAGAGATTGGATTGAGACTAAGATGAAGGGCAATGGACCGTTTTTTGGGATTATTCCACAATTTCATAGATTTACTTCCCTTCCATATTCTCTCTCTTACATTTATTTCATGGTGTGTGTGTATGTATGTGGGCACACCTGTGCCATGGCATACTTGTAGATGTCAGAGGACAACTTCTGCTTTGAGTCAGGGCCTTGCTGTATGTAGCCTAGGTTGGTTTGAAATTCATTATGTAGCCCAAGCTAGCCCACAAATTTATGGCAATTCCTATGCTTCAGGCTTCCAAAATGCTGGGACTACAAGAGTGAGCCTCAAAGCCCAGTTTATTTAGGGAGTTTTTTTTTTTTCCCTTTGAAAGAGGCTTTCAACATGTGACTCTGTTTAGTCTGAAACTATAGGCTGGTCTCAAACGCATAGTAATTGGCCTGCTCCTGCCTTTGGAGTATTGGGACTAAAGGTATACAGCACCATGACCTGCTTAATGGATTTTTAAAAACTAGTTTTACTCGCATATGTGTGCATGCTTGTCTGTCTGTCTGTATATATGTATATATGTATTTTATCATTACCTTTCAATGTAGTTCCAGTTGTCCTGGATTTTGCTTATGTAGACTAGGCTGTCCTGGAACTCACAGAGAGATCATTCTGCCTCTATCTCCTGAGTGCAGGATTTAAAGACCTGAGCCACTATGCCTGGCTAGGTTGTATTTTTATTATCATTATTATTATTGGTGGTGGTAGTAGTGCTATTTATCTATTGTGTGTGGTGGGGGTGCTCACATACCATGGTACACAGGTAAAGATCAGAGACAATATTGTGTGTGTGTCTGATTCTTTCCCCCCTTCCACCTTTACCTGTCTATATTAAAGGGATCCAGCTCAGACGGCTGCAGAGCCATCTCTCCAACCTAGATAGCAGGATATTAAGTGCCAGGCTAACCAAGAAACCTTAAGAGTGTGAAATAGAGCAGAGGGTGGGAGCTAGGTCAGGACTGGATGGCTTGCTGTCCGTGTGTGGGGCCCTGGGCTTCATCCATAGCCTGAGAGCATAAAGCTGGGCATTTCAGAGGTCCTGAGTGTCATTTACATTTTGGAATAATAATAACCTTAGCCCCTTTGGACTGTTGCCTCGTGCTCTTGATAATGATTCTTTTTTCTCCTGTCCTTTGGACTGAGCTAGAGCTAAGTGTGTACTACACCAGCCCCTGGGCAGCAGCTCTGTCCCCATCCCTCTTGTATCTTTTTAGTATTCTAAAACATGTGACTCTTTTTAGCCTGAAACCGTAGGCTGGTCTCAAATGCATAGTAATTGGCCTGCTCCTGCCTTTGGAGTATTGGGACTAAAGGTGTACAGCACCATGACCGCACCATGACCTGCTTAATGGATTTTTTTTAAAGAATTTATTTATATTTTTATGTGTATGAGTATACCATAGCTGTACAGATGGCTATAGTATTCTCAGTTGCCTAGGCTGCTGTGGACTTGGTCTCTGCTTCAAACAGATCTTGAATTTGCACTGTTCCTGCCTCAATTCAGGACCTCTGCTCACTCCAGCCACAAGATTTATTACTATATGTAAGTACACTGTAGCTGCCTTCAGACACAGATCTCATTACAGATGGTTGTGAGCCACCATGTGGTTGCTGGGATTTGAACTCAGGACCTTCAGAAGAGCAGTCAGTGCTCTTAACCTCTGAGCCATCTCTCCAGCCCCCTGCCTCAACTCAAGGATAAGGACAACAGAAGCAAGATAAGCAGCATGAGTATGAGAAAGGCCTGGTCTATATAGAAAATTCTAGGCCCACGAAGGTTGCAGGGTGTGATTTGTGTCTCATATATAAAGAAACCTGGGGGTGGTGCCTCAGCCTTCTCAGAAGATGCCGTAACACATGACTGGTAGAGCATCCAGCACAGCCCCTGATCCTGAACATATTTGTAATTTTGCCAATAATAATATCATCTTTTAAAAATGTCTATTTGTCAGGCACAGATTAAAACTCCTATCCTCACTGACTCATACTTAGAACTAGGTGGGTCACAAATGAATACAATTCCACCAGGTATGTTGGCTCACAACTGCGGTCAACCCAAGACGAAGGTGGAGATAGGAGATTGGCTAAGAGATGAAGTTCCAAATCAACCTTAGGTACAGGGCAAGATCCCATCTCTGGAATTTTAAGTCTCAAACCCTGAGACAAATGGCTGAGGTGCCTGTTTAACATATCGATGTGGACCTGGCCTCCATGTTTTCCCAATATCCCTCAGTCCAGACTTGTTACAGAGTATTACTTTCTACCCCGAATTCTCAAGCCCATGGCTTGGGTTGCCCTTCTCTATATAACCCAGCCATTTTGGTTACCTGCCCCCTTTTTACCTTTTGACCTCTTGGCCACAGCACCTGGGTCTCCTTCCCCCTCTTCTCCCCTCCCCTCGCCTTTCAATGGCGCAGGGGTTATGTCCACTCTGAAGTCCCCCAGCTATCGCTACCTATGCTGGCCATGCTTTCCTTTTCACCTAGGATAAACCTTCTCCTCCACCATACTTAGAAGCAGACATGTCCTTATTTTTTTCACTCACAAAAGAAATGCAAAACGAAGTGAATTAACAAGCAAATAAATAAATAAATAAATAAAACAAAACAAACTGAACGGAGTGAATTAACGCATCGGCTTTTGACTTTCAGGGTTTTTTTTTTTAAGAGCTTCATTTATTTATTATATGTAAGTACACTGGAGCTGTCTTCAGATTAAAGATGGTTGTGAGCCACCATGTGGTTGCTGGGATTTGAACTCAGGACCTTCGGAAGAGCAGTCAGTGCTCTTAACCGCTGAACCATTTCTCCAGCCCGTTTTTGTTTTTGTTTTTTTTGTTTTTTTAATTATTATTTTTTGAGTCAGAGTTTCACTATGTAGTCCTGGCTGTATCGGAACTCTACGTAGAGCAAGCTGCTCCGGAGATCACAGGGATAGCCTGAATCGGCCTCTGGAATTCTGGGATTAAAGGCGTGCACCGCTACTTACGGCTTTCGGGATTTTTTCTTCTCCCCCTTCTTCTCAGTGAACTTGGCTTTACCTCCACAGAGATCCGCCTGCATCATCCTCTCGGGGCGGGCGCGCGGTTTTCTAGGCTTTTTTTTTCTTTCTTTTTCACGGAGAACGTGTTGTCAATCAATACAGAGCCAGAAAACCCCCGGACGTTGCGGAAACTCAATCATCCAATCAGCGGACGGCTTGCGGTTGAAAGGCGGGGCTACAAACCGGAAATGTGAGACGGAATACGCCGAGGGGGAAGAAAGAAAAAAAAAGAAAAAGTGTAAAGACGGAACCCGGAGGAAATAAGCTTCAGGCTGGAAGTGGGAGAGGGGAGACGGATGAAGACGCATCGGACCGGAAGTGGGAGGCGGATGGAAAACGCGTCGGACCGGAAGTGGGAGACGGGAGGCGAGAGACGGATGAAGACGCTTCAGGCCGGAAGTGGGAGACGCGAGACGGATGAACACGCTCCAGGCCGGAAGTCTGAAGTGAAGATGGGTATAAAAGCTCCAGAGAAGCTCGGGAAGATGCCCAACAGCGCTTGGAGTCCGAGCTTGGAGTGATTGCCTGAGAATGCTGGGATTCTGAGTTCTCTCAGCAGTTCTTGTTTCTGGTAAGTCAGTCACCTCCATAAGGGCCCAGTTTTGAATGAGGGGCACTTGACCCAAGACGTCAAAGGAACTCTAAAGAAGGAATTGCTTCTCTTCACAGGAACAGATTGCAGGCATTGAGTTTGCCATCATCTTCAACCTTAATTTGTTGGTTTCATTTATTATTTTAATTTTATTTTATTAGAGACACGGCCTTACTTTGCTGCCCAGGCTCACATTGAACGAAGATCAGCCAAGAGTGCTTTTTAAATTACCTGGCAATTCTGCATCTGTCTCTCCAAGCTGGAACTACAAGCTGAGAGTTAATGGAATTATACTTTGGTTTGTGTCAAGTTAAATTTTATTTTCTGTTTTTTCTTTTCTTTTTTTTTTAGATGTTACAGACTGCCTCACTCTTGTGAATGTTAACATTAAAAGCCCGATTCAATATTTAAGGCTTATTTTAATATTTCTTTTTCTTTTTAGAGACTGGGTCACATGCAGAACCTGTTGAAGTAGAATTCACTTAACATTTTACTATTTGAAAAGGAGTCTTATGTAGCCAAGGATGTAGTCTCATCATATCTGACTTCACATTTTTTAATTTTAATTTTATTTTATTTTGAAGACAGCCTTTTTTTAATTAGATATTTTCTTTATTTACATTTAAAATGTTATCCCCTTTCCTGGTTTCCCCTCATAAAGCCCTCTCCCCCTCCCCTTTCCCCTGCTCACCCACCCACCCACTCCCACTTCCTGGCCCTGGCATTCCCCTATACTGGGGCATAGAGCCTTCACTGGTCCAAGGGCCTCTCCTCCCATTGATGAAGGACAAAGCCATTCTCTGGTATACATAGGCTGCTGGAGCCATGAGTCCCACCATGTGTACTCCTTGGTTGGTGGTTTAGTCCCTGGGAGTTCTAGGGGTACTAGTTAGTTCATATTGTTGTTCATCCTAAGGGGCTGCAAACCCTTCAGCTCCTTAGGAAGACATAGTCTTATCTGATCCTTTTAACTCAGTCTTCTTAGTGTTTGAATTTTATTTATATACATACTTTGTTTTTTGTTTTTTGTTTTTTTGTTTTTTTTGTTTTATTAAGACAGTTTCTCTGTGACCCTGGGTGTCCTGCAACACACAGAGATCCTCTTGCCTCTGCCTATTGAGTGTTTGGTCTTAAGGCATGCAGTACCATGTCTAGTTAGTGTTGCCTACTGACTTTAAATTTCCTTTTTTTTTTTTTTTTTTTAAATATGGAATAGAGTTTAGGGAAAGGGAGTTAAGAGAGTAGTAGAGGCAGAGAAAGGCAGAGAGAAGGAGAGCATAGAGAAGTAAAGTCCGGCCATGACCATGTAGAGAGAGGAAGGGAATGGGGAAGAGAGAGGGGCAAGCAGGAAGCAAGAATAAGAGACAAGAGAGTAAGAGCTTAAAATTTCTTAAAGGCAGAGAGTCTCATTAAGTTTAGGCTGTTCTCAGTTGAACTCCTGACCTTCTAACTCTACATTTGATTAATTGGCTTGTAATTCCTTAAATTATACATTGTAAGTTAATGTTTTGAAATTTGAGATATAAATTGAGATTAGTTTTCTTTTTTTCTTTCACTTATTTTAATTTTTTTTCTTTTTTCAGAGACAGGGTTTCTTTGTGTATCCCAGGCTGTTCTGGACTAGCACTGTAAACCAGGCTGGCCTGAAACTCACAGAGACCTGCCTGCCTCTGCTGCTTCTTTGGTGCTGGGATTGCAGAGGTTTGATAACACAGGACACAGTGCCATCTCGTCTGAAGACTGAAGCTGGAGGAATGTAGTTGGTTCAGCCTGGGTAATTTGACAGGATCTTGACCCAAATTAAAGTAAAAAGAAGCCAGGTAGACTGCTAACACACTTTTGGCATTCCAGCACCAGAAACACAATGGAGAATGATCTCCAGTTCTGGGCTAGCCTGGGGTATATAAAGTGACCTTGTCTTTACATAAAATG
This sequence comes from Mastomys coucha, assembly GCF_008632895.1. Taxonomy (NCBI): domain Eukaryota; kingdom Metazoa; phylum Chordata; class Mammalia; order Rodentia; family Muridae; genus Mastomys; species Mastomys coucha. The sequence continues at coordinate 100,049,299 of NW_022196900.1, forward strand.
AAACAAATAAGTTGAGGATGCAGCCTAATGGCCGAGTCCTTGTCTAGTGTGGGCTAGGCCCTGGGATCAAACCCCACTACCAAACAACCTTGCCTCAAAATTATTTTGGTTCTTTTTTATTTATTTTTTTTTTAATTTTATTTGGGTATGGGTGTTTTGCCTGTATATGTGTCTGCACCATGTGTGTGCCTGCTATCCGTGGTGGCCAGAAGAGGGCAGATCTGGTACTGAAGTTTCAGATGGCTGTGAACCACCATATGGGTGCTGGGAACCAAACTCAGGTCCTCAGGCCAGTGCTCTTAACTGCTCAGCCACATCTCTAGTTCCTTGTTTGTTTGTTTTGAGACTCACAACCTGGACTGATCAGAAACTCTGTACAGTCTAAGACTAAACTCACCTGGATCCCTCCTAACTCTTCTCTTTTTCCAAAGTGCTGGGGAGGCTCAATAAAATATTTTCAAAGTAGAGTTCACTATCCAGGCATTGTAGCCAAAACACAATCCACTCCTAAAGATAGGAAGGAAGATGGTGAGTTTGCAGGCAAGCCTGGGTTACATACATAATGAGTTCCGTCAAGGGCAGCTCTGACTTCATAGCCATTTCCACACCAGCTTGGAGCACAAGCAAGATTTTTACCTTTTAAAAAGTAGATAAAGGGGCTAGAGAGATGGCTCAGCAGGTAAGATCACTGGCTGCTCTTCAGAGGTCCTGAGTTCAATTCCCAGCAACCAAATGGTGGCTCACAACCATCTATAATGAGATCTGATGCCCCTTTTTGGCAAGCAGGTGTACATGTAGATAGAGCACTAGTATACATAAAGTAAATTTTTTTTTCTTTTCTTTTTTTTTTTTTTTTTTTTTTTTTTTTTTTTTTTTTTTTGTATTTTTGAGACAGGGTTTCTCTGTATAGCTCTGGCTGTCCTGGAACTCACTCTCTAGACCAGGCTGGCCTCGAACTCAGAAATCCGCCTGCCTCTGCCTCCCAAGTGCTGGGATTAAAGGCGTGCGCCACCACCACCCAGCAAAATAAATCTTTTTTAAAAGTAAGGAAAAAAGTTAAAAGTGTAGCTGGAAGGTTTTGTTTTTGTTTTTGTTTTTTTTCATCTATTTCTTCCTCTAGATTCTAAAACAACATGGGAAATCCTCTTCTGTGTATTCTCTGTGCATCAAAGTCTTCATCTCAAGGTTAGTTTCCTAGATCCTCTACAGACAGGTATATATATATATATATATATATATATGGCTTGAGAACTGCTTGTGAAAGCTTCTTTTACATGCGAGACACTGTAGGCTGGTATGTGCTTAGTGGCCTCCTGCCTCAGTGTCTAGAATAGTATGATATAGCTGAGAACCCCACATCAGGCCCTAAAGCTTTGAAAGTAACAAGTAATGATCATCCACATCTCACAGATCTTCCACAGTCTTTCCCAACGAGGTTCAGTTCATCAAAAGCAAAATATTGGGGGCTGGAGAGATGTCTCAGCAGTTAAGAGCACCAAATAGCCCTTGCAGAGGACCCAGGCTCAATTCCCAGTATTTGCATGATGGCTCAGGACCATCTGTAACATAGTACCAGTTTCATGGGATTCAACAGGCACACATGTGGTGCATATAAGTGCATGCAAGTAAACTAAAGAAGTCTAAAAAAATATTAGGGCTGGTACATATTGGCATAAAGTAAAATAAATAAACCTAAAAAAAATATTAGGGGTCAGAGAGATGGCTTAGTGGTTAAGAGCACTGACTGCTCTTCGAAAGGACCAGGGTTCAATGCCCAGCACCTCCAAGCAGCTCACAAGTGTCTATAGCTGTAGGATCTTACACAGACATACACAAAGGCAAAACACCAGTGCATATAAAAAAACAATTAAAACAAGCAGAATATGGGAAGGTTGCCATGAAACATTCCCATGGCCTTCCCATGAGCATCTTGAGAGATGATCAGTGTCCCCATTGCTATAAAAGGATGGGGTTCAGGTCTTAGGTTGCTGGGTACTCCCTCCCAGTAGAAATTGAATTTGGAGGAACAGTGGCTAGTTGTTGGTAGGACAGTTGGGAAGGTATGGCCATGTGATGTTTGTGTTATGTGATGTTAATGTTTTGTTCCCAGTTGGTGGACTGGTTAGGAAGAATTAGGAGATGTGACCTTGTTGGAGAAGGAATGTCAGTAGGGGTGGGCTTTGAGGTTTCAAAAATCCCTGCCAGGCCCTCGTTTTGTTACATGCTTGAGGATGAGATACAAGCTCTCAGCTATTGCTCTAGTGCCATGCCTACCTACTATGATGATCATGGATTACCCCTCTGAAACTGTAAGCAGGACCCCAATTAAATGGTTTAAGTTGCTTTCATCATGGTGTCTCATCACAATAATAGAACAGTAATGAAGACAGGTGAGATGTAGAGTTTCTTATGACATAGCCTCCTGTATGCTTCACCAGGTTCCTTCAGACTGAAGATCTGAAGGATGAGTGTCCAGGACCCACTCACACTCCTGCAGCTATCAGTACAGAGACTATTGAGGAATGAGGCCCTGGCCATTTCTTCTCTGCAGTACCTGCCCAGGGCGCTTTTTCCACTGCTGTTCAAGGAAGCCTTTAATCACAAACAAACTAATGTCCTGAAGGCCATGGTGGCAGTGTGGCCCTTTCCCTTCCTCCCTCTGGGGACCCTGATGAAGACTCCCCACCTGGAGATCTTGCAGGCTGTGCTGGATGGAGTAGACATGCTATGGACACAGAACATTCTTCCCAGGTAAGCAAGACCCAGGTAGGGGGATGCTAGGGTACAGGGAAGGGACCCTAGAATAGGGGAGAGTGGCGTCAAAGGTAGATCAGGAGCTTCTGGGGGTGTCATTTTGGAAGATTGCAGAAGCTTTTTAATCCCTTTGATTCCCAGTATACAGGACAGTTGAGTATGGAGTACAGCTTAAAGTAGCTGTAGCCGCAGTGGGATAAATCACACAAGTACTAGAAGGGGAAGAGGCAGAAGTCAAGAGTAACTGAGTGGAGAAGCAGGACAGGGTCTCCAGATGCAGCTAGTACTTAGAGCCGTCTTCTGGAGGCATGAGGTGCTATCTGGATACCACAAACATACATAAGGCAGTAGGGAACAGGCAGCACCAGATAGAAGAAAAGCTGGCAATTGTTTGGTGTTTTGTATCTCCTGACATTTCTCCATGTTTACTCGCAGAAGGCGGAAGCTTCAAGTGCTGGACCTGAGGAATGTGCATCATGACTTCTGGGATGTTTGGGTTGGACCAGAGGATGGAGACTGCTCATCAGAGACTGTGTGTGAAAAGCAGATAGCAAAGCGCCTGCATAGATATGCACTGAGGCGACGTTTGAAGGTGGTCACTGACCTTTGCCTGAGGTTCCATTTGAATGCACACCAAGCATACTTGTTACAGTGGGCCCAGCAGAGAAGAGGTTCCATCCGGCTGTGCTGTGTAAAGATGCAGGTCTGGGCTTTGCCTGTATACACTGTCAGAAAGGTCTTGATGGTGTTCCAGCCAGACAGCATCCAGGAATTAGAACTGAACACAGGCTGGAGTCTGTCCACTCTGGTGCATTTTGCATCTTACCTAGACCAGATGAGAAACCTTCAAAAACTCCTTTTAACACGTATTCACAAGAACACCTTCAAGGTTCTAAATACCTCTTCGGACATCCAGAAGTGTATCACCAAGTTTGTTTCTCAGTTCTCCAAACTCAACTCTCTTCAGCATCTCTCCATGAATGGCATCTACTTTTCCAGTGAGCACATGAAACAGTTGTTCAGGTAAGGAAGGATGGAGAGCTGTTTCTCTTACCACAACAAACCTTCCTTTGTTACATTTTAGAAAGTAGTGGACAGCTGAGGTCTGTCACCCACTGTGAAGTCACAGTGATGGAGTCATTACCACATCTGGTGTAGGGTCTTATTTGCATTTTACCTGAGTTGAGAGCTCAGTTTGTTCCATGGACACTCATTAAGCAGAGGCTGGGTAGGAGATATATAGGGAGCAGCTTTACTAGAAGACCAACTGGGTAGGTCAGATGTAGTAAGTATGTGTTGTGTATTCCTCCTTGGGATTCTGTCTATGGTAAGAAGATCGGTTTGAATAGTGGGCCCAGAACTGAAAAGGACTACACTTGCACATGTCCCTGGGGGGAACTCTGGGCTTAGCAGTTACGTGTCTTCTGAATTCCCACATGTGAAAGGCTCTTTTGAGCCCAGGTAGGGCCTGAGTAGAAATGGGTAGAAATGAGTTGCAACCATTGTAGATGAGAGGCAGGGGTGAAGAACTTTAAGTACAGAGATTGTACTGGGGGAAGCAAAACATCATTTATGCAAAAGACAGTTCAAGATGTTTCTGGATCTTTCATGGGTTAGTTCTTCCTGTCTGTGCCTTGGGCAAATGTGGCTAGCACAGGTTCTCTCCTTGGTTGTTGTGGAAGCTGCAGATTCATGGACTAAGTAAGTCCCATATCGATACTGACAGGCCTCTCTGCCAAGAACAGTAAGCCAGTATCCTGCCCAGTATAATGTCCAGGCTATCCTGGATATTGATCTCTATCATATAGTCACATTACTTGAAGACAAGTGGTCACCTTTACCTCTGTGCCAAACCTAACACTGAATCTCTCCATTTCTATGTGCCAGAACTAATCATTTGGTCTCTCTCTAGGTACCTGAAGACTCCTTTGGAGACCCTGTCCATCACTATGTGCAAGCTTTCACATTTAGACTTGAAGTCCTTGTCCCAGAGTCAGAATCTCCATCAGCTCAAACACCTGACCCTGAGGCTTGTGAAGTTAATTGACTTACGTCCTGTGCTCTTTCGTGATCTCCTAAAGAGTGTTGCAGACACTCTGCAGACCCTAGAATTGGAGGGCTGTTGGATGGTAGACTCCCAGCTCATTGCCCTCCTGCCTGCCCTGAGCCAGTGTTCCCAGCTCACCAGGGTCAATTTCTATGACAATGACATCTCCATGGCTGTTCTGAAGGACCTTCTGTATCACACAGCCAATCTGAGCCAGCTGACCCAGGAGCTGTATCCTGCCCCTCTGGAGTGCTATGATGACACTGGTGATGTCCTCCTGGGAAGATTTGCCCAACTTTGTCCTGAGCTTATGGAGACACTCATTACTGTAAGGCAGCCCAAGAGAGTCTCTTTTGCTACATATATCTGCCATGAATGTTGTCAGCGCTGTGTCTATGACCTGGAGACCAAACTTTGTCGTTGTCAGCAGTAAATAGGGGCAGGTTGGGTTTTGATACTGAGAAATGAAAACCTAGGAATAGGTCTTTCATCAAGAGAACCCAAAGCATATGACCACACACTGCTCATTGTCTGGGAACCCAAATGGTGTGTAGGAGGGCTATACCACAAAGACTGAGCTTATAGAGAACAGCGGGACCCATGACAGATGCTTGTGGAATCAGAAGACAATCCTGCATTTCTTTCCTTTCATTCATCCTTTTTTTTCCTTTAGGATTTATTTATTTTATATCTGGGTGGTTTACCTGCATATATATGCCCTTGGTGCCTGTAGAGTTCAGATGTGGGCATTGGATCCCCTGGAACTGGAGTTTCAGATGGCAGTGAACTATCACATGAGTCTTCTGCAAGAACAAATGCTTTTGGCTGCTGAGCCATCTCTCCAGCCCCAATTCTGCACTTTCTAAATAAATGAGTTCTGTCAGGTCATGATAATGAATGACTTTCTCCACCTTACGTGGTAGTTGTAAAGTAAAATGGCCAGATTTTAGAACCTGGATGTTCTGGTGTCCTTCTCAGCCATTAACCTGGTTTCAGTGTCATTTTTTTCCTATGGCTTGAGCTGAAAAGACCCTGTGCTGTCTGACCTGTTGCCCTAGATCTCTAGACATCTCTGATGGCAAACCTGGTTGTCAATCTGACTACTTCTGTAACAACTAGAACCCAAGATGACAGATATTCCTGTGAGGTGTAAGATTTTCTTCATCAGATGACTTGATAAAACGACACATACCCTCAATGGTGGCCATTGCCTGCTCTTGGCAGCATATGTAAAGAGAGAGAGAAGAAGGAAGCTGTGCTGCTAAGTTTGTCTGTCCTACTTCCTTGGGCAGTATTCATTCTTTAGGATTTTAACATAGACTGAAAACCAGCAGCTGTTTAGGAGCCTAGGACTGCAGCACCAGATTGGACTGCAGAGACATCGACTTTGTGGATGAACTCCCAGATCCTTGGCCTTTTCATTGTGAGTCAGCCATTGTCAGACTGCACAGACCACAGCTGGTAAGCCAGGCTAATAAACCTCGTATGTTCCTGATACATATGGAACTATCAGTTCTGCTCCATTAGCCTTTGGGGAACCCAGACTACTACAGCATCAAAGTAAGGAGAAAGCAGTCAGACGTCTTCCCTCTTACTTTTGCCTGGGCATCTCTTACGTCCCACTTGTGTGTCTGCTTATTGCTTTTGTATACAAAATTTCAACCTAAAATGAGCAGTGCATTCTCCTATGAGGGGTTTGGGGAATGGTAGAGGAATTCAGTGTAGTACACTTAGACTAGGAGGTACTGTGGACATCGAAGATGGCTGAAGCAAAGTCAAAGATAACACAGAGCAAAGGAAATGGAGTCTAAGCCACATTGCTTTATCAATATTTCTCTCTCTCTCTTTCATGGCCACATATTGCCCAGGCTGGGCTTGAAATCCTCCTGCCTCCACCTTCTAAATGCTTAGTACTGAATGAAGTATGGCACCTTGGTGAGTTTTGTAGGTCACATGTATGTAAGACTCTTATTTTTCAGGGCTTCCAGCCTCCGGCTGTCCCTTTGAAAATAAAGGTCTCCAGTAGATGTTCCTGTCCCCTAAAGGTCTGATAGGCCTCAAGAACTGCATTATAGATGTCCAGGAGTAAACTCTTGTATTTTGTTAATAAGTATCTAAGCCTAGCCATTTTGTTTCTTCTTTATAATCTGGTTGCAGTAAAGAATTTTGTTTCATACCCTCTGTTTCTCTTCATTTGTACATGTGTTAACAATATAGGGAAGGACTGGAGAGATGACTTAAGAGCATGGGGTGTTCTTGCAGAGGCCCAGGTTCCATTCTCAATACCTACAACTGTCTAATTGCTCTTCAAGAGGACTAGTAAAAAATGAGTAGGAGATAGCCCATTGGGTAAAAGACACCTCCACTCCCAAGCCTAACAGGATCCACATAGAACAGAAGAGACTTCTGAAAGTACCTTGTGGTCTATATGTGGGCCAAGACAAGTGCTGTGTCACGCGCATACATACATCCCCAACACTAAATAAGATATTAAAAAAAAATATATATATGTACAATGTGATGGTCTGCATTTAGTAAATTGACTCAGAACTCAAAGATTGTTTCTCTTCTGCCTCGAGTGCTAGGATTAAAGTCATAGGCTAGCACGCCTAATAATGAAACAGTTTTACCTGGTGTGCCTTGGTGATGTCTTTTGTTTGAAGGAAGATGGAGTGCTGGACTCCATCAACATAGGTCCTCAGCATGGGGACTGGATACTACTGATGGATAGAGCAAGTGGGATTCCAGAGGTCTTCCAGCCTTCAGGGGAGGCTGGAGTCAGGGATGAGGCACTCTTCCAACTCCTGCACTTGGGAAGTAGAGGAAGGAGAGTCTGAAACAATAATAAAGGCCTCAGAGGAGCCATTGGAGAGGCCTAGAATGCCAGAGGCAAGGCTACTGTCTAAACTGCTAGAGTCTGCTTTAGCAACAAGCTGGTTCCCACCTCTTCACACAGGGACTTAATGGGGATACAACCAACTCACCCTCAGGCAGCGATGATAAGGTTATTTCTGTCTGTTTTTTTTTTTTAAATTTAAAACATTTTGAACTTTAAATATCATATTCTTCCCCTTCTCCAAGTCCTTTTAGGTCGTCTCCCCCTCCCTACCCAAGCAACATCAAGTTATTTCTCAACTCCTAGCCCCATCCCCAAGTCCACTACCAAACCACAACCAAGTAAAAGCACACAGAAAATCCTGTGGCATTCATTACATGTTGGTCAACTAGTCCTGAACACGAGGCCTGCCTGGTAGTGGTTGATATGCCCAGCGTCTCTCCATTGGAAAAAATGTTATATCCAGCAGGTATAAATGGCAGTTCAACTGTTAACATTTACCCTAGTGGTTAGGTTTTCATTCATTTATTTATTTATTTTTGTTATTATAACAAAACAAAATATAGTAAGATAAAAACTATTGCATCAGAGTTGGGCAGTACAAACCAACCGAAGGAAGAGACCACAAGAAGGCATAAGAATCAGAGACATATACTCAGGAATCCCATAAAAATACTAAACTGGAAGCTATAATTTAAGTGCAGAGGATCTGCTGCAGTCCTGGTTAGGCCCTATGCATGCTCTTTCAGTCTCTCTGAGTTTGGAATGTGCTTTGTTCATGCTCATTTAGAGGGCCTTGTTTTCTTGGTGTCCTCTAAACCCTCATGATGATGGTGATGATGATGATGATGATGACTTTAGTATATAAATTTGACTTTGTTTTTATACAGAATATAAAGATTTCCCTCATTAATCTTTCGTGTGAAGGGGATTACAGGCCAGAAGGAAGACACATTCTGTACACAAAGTACATACACCTTGTATGTGTGGCACTGGAGACAAACGGTGTCATGCTCCTGCACATAAATTAGGACCAGGTGGTGACTTCACACATCAAGGGGTGGGGGGAGAAATATTCTAGTCAATCAGATTCGAGAAGCAAACATGACACAGAAACTGCAAATGAGAGCAAGTCGGCAGCTTTAGTCAGGACACTGCAGGTTCTAGGGGCTGTGGGGCTACAGTGTGCGCACGGACACGGTGGGAAGAGCTACTTAGAGAGGCTGGGGCGAGGGAGCTCCACCAAAGCAAATTAACATCTTGTCAACTGCCAAAACAAACGGAAGGAAGGGAGCGTGTGAGTGTTAGTATACCCGGCGTTGTGCCAGGGTCTGTGCAGCATGCTACGTTAGTTACAACTTCTTCATTGGTGCGGACGAATCATTAATGGTCTCGGGTTTTGGTTCTTCTTTGCCAAACTCAGGCATGACTTATTTTAGATGGAGTATAGCTTTTATCTATAATTTCATCCTGTAAAACCATGCGAAGGCAACGTTTGTTCTGGGCCAAAGGATGACCAGCGACCTTGTTTATGAACTGTTCCAGCCCTTGCTTCCTTTCCTTGATGAAATTGTCATCAAATATTCCATCGTCTCCTCTAAAAGGAAGCTGCCGCAAAAATGCCTTCCCAGGGAGCGGGGGAACTCCCACTCTTGGCTCTTTCTCTCTAGTTCGCTTCGAAGCCACTCAAAGTCATTCTATCTTCTTCTAACAGTGGATTCCTTCAGCTTGAAGATAGTGAGATTTGTCTTGACCCTGATCTCGTAGGTGGTGAAGCGGCCCCGGCAGACCCTCACGGTCTGCGGGTTGCTCACATCGATTTCCAAGAAGTTGCTGGGCGGCCCGTAGGCGTCATGTCCGCTACCTACTCCGTCATCTTGCTTTGGCGATTCTTAACACTCTTTGCACCTCTTCTGCCAGGTTCCCTGAGCTTTGAGGGGAGGAATTTGATGGAGATGTCCCATTTCAGGCTGAGCGTTTCCAAAGTTTCTCACTCTCTGGATAATGTCTCCGGGTCTCCTGTCTCCTTATGTAACCACACAGAGACTCTGAGGCAGGAGGATTATAAGTCTGAGAACAGCGTTTTATTCTAGGTATCTCACTTACCTATTTTATGTGTATGAGTTTTTACATACATATGTCTTTCTCTGTTTCTGTCTCTGACTCTGTGTCTGTCTCTGTGTCTGTCTGTCTCCGTGTCAGTGTGTATGTGTACCACACTTCGTGTGCTTTGTTTCCTCAGAGAAAAGCCTGCTGAGTAACTTGTCTAATTGCTGGCTGCCTTTGGCAGCAGCCTCTGTAGGTATCTGGATCTAACTCCCAGCAGTAGCTCTAAGCACTGACACCCCCCCCCCCCCATTGGCTGCCGGCTTCAGTTTATCCTATGGTGCCAAAGTTGGTCTTTGATAGTTGTTCAAGCTAGGTTCATCAGGAACCTCTGATCCACTTTGACCCCGTTTCTTCAAGGGGCTATGTTTGCCCCTTGCCTTCATTCCTGCACACGTTGATCTTGCTTACCTAGGATGAGTCTTCTGGGTTAGGAGTCCCCCTAGCACAGCCTCGAAAGGCTATGGGTAGGCCATCTTTATTAACGGTTCCACCCGGAGGCCAGGCTGCCACCGTCGCGCTCTGGATAGGAGGTTGTTGGCCCGTGAAAGCATCAGTGAACAGTGGCGGGGATTGCTGCATGGGCAGGTCCTCCAGAGCCAAGGCGGCCAAGGCTTCAGCCCTTGGCAGCCTGTGCATCGCCATCTCCAGCAGTGTGGCTGAGGTCTACAAGCTCATCCTTGTGGATCTTCAGTTTGCAGGTTTCTTGGGAAGCATCCAGGCGAGACTGTGCTTTTAGACAGAGGCATAAGAAGCCAGTCTCTCTCACCCCAGGACTTGAGTCAGAGCCAGTGTCACTGCTTTTCCATGGGGGAAAACCTCAGTTTACCCCCATTCTGCTCACTATCTGTTAGTCTTGAAGCCAAGCTACCTTTACTAGCAGCATGGGCAACCTTTCGTAAACATGCCAGTGGACACAGTTCACTGTGCAGCTCTAACCACTGCTCCTCTTAATTCTATTCAGCCCGAAAGCTGAACCCTACCACTTTGTGATTAAAGGAAGACAATCCTCTCCCTAGGACTTGATATGTATAGGAAGGTCACATGTCCATCCTTCCCATAGAAAGGCTGAAGAGAAAGTGTGCATAGAGTGTTGTCATCATCGTCATCGTCATCATCACTTCCTGTTGTGGTGGCACTTGTCCACTCCCCACCATTTAGGGGCTGAGGCAGTAGAACTGTTAACTTTAGATGACACGGCTGCAGTCACTTGTCTCAAAGCAAGTGTGCAAATAACAAACTTTCATAAGTGATATAGATTCATACACGTGCACACAGAGCCACCTGGAAAGCTTAAACTGGGATGCTGAGATGGGAGGCTCCTGTGACATGGGGGGATACCCTGTGCTTCCTTTGGGTCTGGGCATGGGGGTGGGGGAGGGAAGAAGAGACTGGAAAGGAAATCTAGCTGGATTTCTATGTACTGCTTTGTTTGTTTTGTTTTAGATCTTTCTTGTTTTAGTCTTCCCAGTGGGCAAATCAACCAAAAGAATGAAGGATAGCAATAGTAAAGCCCTTCCCACACTTTAATCCCAGACTGGAGAGGCAGAGGCAGGTAGACCTCTGTGAGTTCAAGGATCTCTTTGCTTTCAAGTTCTTCTAATTATCCCTCTGAGAAACGAAGAGCTATTTTGGTCAGGGAATGGGTTGGAGACAGGATTTCTCTGTGTGGCCCTGGCTGTCCTGGAACTCACTCTGTAGACCATGCTGGCTTCAAACTCAGAGCTCCACCTGCCTCTGCCTCCAATGGGTTCAAAGGTGTGCATCACCACTGCCTGGCTTAAACAAAGATTTTTTTATTTCATCATGTTCTGGATCCACTTTCATTGAGTGTTTTACATTTTATAAATAATAATAAAAATTATATATATCTTAATATATTATATGTACTTTTAAGTTTATGTGCATGAGTGTTTTGCTTGCATGATGTAAGTGTATGTACATGTGTGCCTGGTGCCCATGGAGGGCAGAAGAGGACGTTTGATTCCCTGAAGCTGGAGTTATAGATGGTTATGAGCTACCATGTCAGTTTTGGACATGGAATCCATGACCTCTGGAAGAGTAGTAAGTGTACTCTTAACCACTGAATCTCCTTTCCAGCCACCCTCCCCCACCTTTGACAAACATTTCCAAGATCAAATTCTACATTAAATCTTTTTTTTTTTTTTGACCTGGAACTAACTTTGAAGGCTCCTGGGACTGATAAAAGAGTAGAATAAACACAGCCATAATTTTTTTTTTTTCGAGACAGGGTTTCTCTGTGTAGCCTTGGAACTCACTCTGTAGACCAGGCTGGCCTTGAACTCAGAAATCCACCTGCCTCTGCCTAGCCATAATTTTTTTTTTATGTTGGAAAATTTTTGCCAGATAAGAAGATTCCACCTCACACCAATCAGAATGGCTAAGATAAAAAACTCAGGTGACAGCAGATGCTGATGAAGTTGTGGAGAAAGAGGAACACTCCTGCATTGCTGGTGGAATTGCAAGCTGGTACAATCACTCTGGAAATCAGTCTGGTGGTTCCTCAGAAAATTGGACATAGTAATACCTGAGGACCCACCTATACTGACTCCTCAGCATATACCCAAAAGATGCTCCAACATATAACAAGGACCCATGCTCCACTGTGTTCATAGCAGCCTTATTTATAATAGCCAGAAGCTGGGTTGAGGGAAAGAACCCAGATGTTCCTCAACAGAGGAATGGATACAGAAAATGTGGTACATTTACACAATGGAGTACTACTCAGCTATGAAAAACAATGAATTCATGAAATTCTTAGACAAATGGATGGAATTAGAAAATATAATCCTGATTGAAGTAACCCAATCACAAAAGAACACATGGTATGTACTCACTGATAAGTGCATATGAGAGGTTAAAAATTTCAAACTGTACTGTGGGAATTTAGCTGTTAGTTGAACTCAATGGGAGACTAGCTCCCAGGACTTAGAAGAATGAGAAACTGGTTCCAAGAACATAGAAGAATGGAAACCAGCTCCCAGGACATAGAAGAATGGAGACCAGTGCCCAGGACATAGAAGAATGGGAGACCAGCTCCTAGAGCTTAGAGACCAAAGCGACCTGGCAGGAGAAAAGAAAAATGAGGTAACAAACAATTGCCAGGTGGCTAACCTGCTTCTTAACCTTAGCACAAGCCAGCACCAATCAGAGACTACCCCGTACTTTCCCTTGCCTTAGTTTCCCCTTTTTCCCTAGCAACTGTGTGGGTATAAAAACCTGTTTAAATTTTTGCTTGACTCCAGACTCCTCTACCCCTGTGTGGGATATGAGTCTCGCCCAGCGCTGAATAAAAGAACCTCTTGCTGATTGCATCAAGTACATGTCTTGGTGGTGTTTGGGGTCATTGTTCCCGAGCCCTGAGTGTGGGGTCCTTCCTCCCATTTTTAAGAGCTCTTACAGATATTAGCCTAAAAGCTTGGAATACCCAAGAGACAATTCACAGACCATCTGAAGCTCAAGAAGAAGGAAGACCAAAGTGTGAATGCTTTAGTCCTTCTTAGAAGGGGGAACAAAAACTCACAGGAGGACAGATGGGGACAAAGTGTGGAGCAGAGACTGAAGGAAAGGCCATCCAGAGACTGCCCCTCCTGGGGATCCAGCCCATCTGCAGACACCAAACCCAGACACTATTGTAGGTGCCAAGAAGTGCTTGCTGACTGGAGCCTGATATAGCTTCTCCTAGAGGCTCTGCTAGAGCCTGACCAATACAGATGTGGATGCTTGCAGCCAACCATTGGACTGAGCATGGGGACCCCAATGGAGGAGTTAGGGGAAGGACTGAAGGAGCTGAAGGGGTTTGCAACCCCACAGGAAGAACAACAATATCAACCAACCAGACCCCCCAGAGCTCCCAGGGAATAAACAACCAACCAAAGAACACACAGGGAGGGACCCATGGCTCTAGCTGCACATGTAGCAGAGGATGGCCTTATCTGGCATCAATGGGAGGAGAGGCCCTTGGTCCTGTGAAGGCTTGATGCCCCCATGTAGGAGAATGCTAGGGTGGTGAGGTGGGAGTGGGTGGGTGGTTGGGGGAGCACCCTCATAGAAGTGGGTTTGGGGGAGGGGGTTATGATAGGGAGTTTTCGGAGGAGAAACCAGAAAGGGCGATACCATTTGAAATGCAAATAAATAAAATAACCAATAAAAAATTAAAAAAAAGAAATGATTCTTGAAGGGTGTGGCAGTTCATACATTTATTCCCAGCACTTGGGAGGCATAGGCAGGCAGATCTCTGTGACCTATATCCTGAGATCCTGCAGAGAAGGTAGAGGGGAAGCCAGGAGGATTTTAATGTGGGCTTTAAATGGCTTTTCATTCCAATGCTCAGGACATAATGTTTTTAGTGTGCTTCTAACTTTAAATTCACTTCTCAAGGGGAAGTTCATTGAAGTTGTTTATCTATTCACATTCCAGGTAGCAGCTAACACCCTTTTAAATTACCTTTCTTGTTACAAGCTTGAGGTGGCTCCAAAACCAAAAAATATGCATAAGAATGGATGGTCCTATGTTTGGGTGGAACTGCAGAATCAAGCTTGAGCTGGCTGGCCTTGCAGGATCCTATTGTTTATTAATTTATTTTTTATTTATTTTTATTTGTCTTTTTGTGATCGAGTCTCACTGTGTTGCGATCGAGTCTCACTTGGGCATTAGCTGTGCATTTTACCAAGTAAAGGTCCAGAAGCAAGGATGGAATGCGGAGCAGCATTAGAGCATCACCTGAGCCTCTGCTTGTGCCTCCTCCCAGCTGTGAGTAATTCTGCCCCAGCTGTACCTGCTCTCTGGAGGTGCTAGAGAATGTGGAGGGTGGAATGGTTTCAGTATGGAGGGCAGTCTTCACAGCAGGGACATCTCCAGGGTGCTGGTAGACTGTTGATTCCCTCTGACCAAACCCAATAAGTCGGGAACCATCCAGCTCTGTGTGGGTGGGATCATTACTCTGGTCTTTCTCTGAGGCTAACCGACTTTGCCTCTCTCCGGGTCATGTGCTTCCCAGGTAAGCTATCTTCCCTTGGAGCTGCATTCCCAGCCTAATATTTTCCAATTAAACTTTTTGTTTTGTTTTGTTTTTGATGTTTTTCTTTGCTTTATTTGAAACAGCGTTTCTTTCTTGGAACTCACTATGGGGACCAGGCTGGCCTTGAACTCATAGAGATCTGTCTGCCTCTGCCTCCCAAGTGCTGAGACTATAGGCATGTACGACTGAAACTGGCTTGGGTTTTCCCTCAAGATTTTTTGTGCCTTCTACTTTTATTGAGCATATACATTGTTACTAATCTAATAATTAGTACAAAGATGTTTCCAGGTAAAGTATGCTTCAAGCATACTGGGCAGTTTACCACAGTCTGATTAAATGTGGCATTTGAAGCAGGCTTGACTTGAAAGGACAATATAAACCCCATTTGTCTCCATTTAAGGACTCCATTTGTCTCCATTTTGAGGAACAGGTCTGATTTCAAAAAAGGCCATAAGGCACCAGCTTCAGGAATAGACTGTAAGTCCTAGAAACTAGGTCTTAAGTCAGCAGCTCTAGGAACAGACCATAAAATCCAGAACAAGATCATAAAGCGCTCTTCCAAAGAACAGCCTGGGGAGAACCACAAAAATGGGGAAGTATCTTATCTCAGCATGGGCCATCTGTGTTGGACAGCCCCATTTCATCACACGGTGAATGCTCACAGCATAGGAATGTAGATCACTGATCACCTGTGAGCCCCTAACACCCACCAATAAAATTTTACATTACCAACTCCTTCTCGAGAGTTCCTCTGTTCCCTATAGGAAGGCCTGCATGCCTTTGTCTGGGGTCTCCATTTCAAAGAATGGTTGATCCCTGCATGCTGGTTGTTTTTGCAGAATAAATGCATTGTTTTTGAGTACTATCTTCAGCGATGATTTTCAGACCCTAGTCTGTAAAGACTAGCATAGCTTCCTACAAACCCAATTCAGGGGCTCCCAAAGGATCTCATCTGTAATTGGATGAGATATTCTCCTCCATGCAAGTTAAGCTGCAGCTCTCCATCTTGGACTCAGATCCTCAAGTCAGTCAGCTCCATCAAGATACCTCATGTAACTCATCTCACAACGGAGACTAGGAAAATCAGCCCCAAGATGACCCAGGGAATTCTTTATTTTGAATTTTTGTTTATTGCTGTCTATGATGGGCAGTGTGCCTCAGACAGTGGACAAACGTGTGGAGTTGCTGCTCAGATTCTCACTTAACATGGGTCCTAGGAATTGAACCTAGGTTTCCAGGCCTGCGGGGCTACGTGGCTTTACCTGCAGAGTCATCTTGCTAATTCCCAGAGAAGCAGGCTGATGACTAGTTTTCACTTGGCAAGAAATATTAAGTGAAACCGGGCAGTGGTGGCACACACCTTTGATCCCAGCTCTTGGCAGGCAGAGGCAGAAGGATCTCTGTGAGGTAGAGGCCAGCCTGGTCTACAGAGTAAGTTCCAGGACAGAAAAACCTTGTCTTGAAAATCAAATCAAAACAATGACAAAAGAAATAGTAAAGGGGATTTTAATCAAAAGGCATACAGCTTGTATTTAAGAAATTCAAATGTCTTTTTTATCTGCCTGTCCTCACAAAAGTTTTGGGCAGATGTTTCACACACACACACACATACACAGAGAGAGAAAGAGAGAGAGAGAGAGAGAGAGAGAGAGACGGAGAGAGAGAATGAGATCCTTTGTTTACACAAAGAGCTTCTGCTGTGTTCTAGGAATTTAATGGCTAGAACAGTGACCCCCACCATGTATCAATTCTTTTCAGATTAGCCAATCAAATAGGATTGTGAGTTCTGACCCCAGCTGATGCAGAAAAGTCACTGTCTGAGTTGGAATAAAAATCCAAGCCCACTTTCTGTTTCTGTGTGTTTGATCTCCCCAGTGTGCCCTCTTGAGAGAGAAAATTTTGTGTGTCCGGACACTTCAGTTGGCATGATGGTCTCTTTCTTTGTGACTGAAAACTCATTTCTAACAACTGCAAATGGATCTTAGCCTTTGTCTCAAATGTCATTTAATTTGCGAATTTATTGTTTTTGCCAAGGTCCCCCTCCCTCTGCTTCTTAAGGGCTGGAGTTAAAGGCATGTAACACTGTGCCCACCTCTATGGAAATGGCATTTACATGCTCCTGAAGGTTGGTTCTGGAGATATACTCTACCCCTTGGGGTTGCAATGATGACTGGTGTGAAGTCTTTCTAGAGAAGGTTCCCGGCAATTTTCTGATTTCCAGGATACACTGAAGACCCCAAGGCATCCTAGAAGGACAATGCTATGCCCATTGACTTGATTTTTCTTTTTAAGATTTATTTATTTATTATATGTAGGTACACTGTAGCTGGCTTCAGACACCCCAGAAGAGGGCATCAGATCTCATTACAGATGGTTGTGAGCTACCATGTGGTTGCTGGGATTTGAACTCAGGACCTCCAGAAGAGCAGTCAGTGCTCTTAATCGCTGAGCCATCTCGCCAGCCCCTGACTTGACTGTTAAGAGCACTCTATTTTTACCTGGGAAAGTAACATGTTTGTGTCTTTCTACAATGCCAGAATTTATATGTTGATTCCACTCTTAATTACTAATATAGCCTTCCATATCACACAGTACACGTGTGAAGGGTCATCGGGATAACACCACTCACTCCTTGTCTGACTCTCTTCAGAATGTGTTTCTTTGGAGGCTTGTGATTCTAGGTTTATGTTTCTGGGAAATACTGTTTCATAGGTCCCATGGGCCCTGCCATTTTATGAATTGATCTCTAAGGACCCCAGAGCAAGTCATCTCCTCCAAGACAGAGTCTTAGACCAGTCTCCTGCTGGGAGCAGGAACACAGCGCTGGGGCAGCAGGGAGCCAGAGCTGGGATTGGGGCATCAGGAGCACAGCCCTGGAGTGTCAGGAGCACAGAGCTGTGTTCCAGACCACCCCTGGAGTACAAAGAGACAGCTGCTTATCACTGGGCTGAGGATATCATTGATGCCCATTGGCCTTGACGTTGGACACACACTTCAGAGAGAGTGACTTGGAGCAGCTTTGATGCCACAAATGCCTCAATGCCTCCATCTCCAGCTCAGTTATGGAGGAGGGGTTGGAACCCCCCTCCCTGGGTGAGGCCGTAGTGTGTTATTTTTGCAGCCCTGTTTTTTTTCTCCATTTAAAATTTATTCAATTATTTTTTGTTTTCTTTAAAGTATTTATATATGTATGTCAGTGTGTTTGTGTGCATATATGTACAGGTGCCCACAGAAGCCAGAAGGGCATCAGATCCCTTGGAACTGGAGTTCACATTGGTTATGAGCTGCATTCCTCAATCCTTAGCAGGATTCTACAGGCAGGGATGGAGGCTGAGCTTGGCTTGTTTATAGATCTATCTATGCAATGTTTGTGAGTCTCACATATTTGGTGATCTCTGTTTCCCTGAGAGAGGCACAACAAAGACATTCTTCAAGAATTTCTCTTGGTCCCTCTTGCTGATTCCAGCCCAGGCCGAGGCCTGGCTGTTTCTGCTAGGTAGTTCCATCACTGCTATTCGATGTTTGCTAACCAGACTGTAATGGACTGCACTGTTGCTGTATCCATGAAATGTTTATAAGTGGATTGACCTGCTGCTTCTGTCCTGTGAACACAGACTGCAGTTATTCCAAAAAACCTTTCTAAACTGGTCCACTTCCCCTCTTATCCTTTCTTTCCTACTCCCTCTGGTGGGTGGTAGGCTAAAAGGGAGGTTAAAGTGATTAAGAACCATCATTAAAAATCAGCATTTGAAAAAAATTAAAGTTTAATATTTGTCACTCTAGCCAGAATTGCCTCCAGCTAAAGTTTCCCAGGCATTCCTAGTGATATTTTCTAAACACACAAAATGTCACACACACACACACACACACAGAAACACACATGCACACACAGAGAGAAGAGACAGAGTATGAGAGGAGAGAGAGAATCCAATATTACTAGCTCACTAAATGCTGTAGAGAGAACAGAAACCAGAGAAATGTCGAGAGGGAATCAGGGTTCCTGATTCTAAGGAACCATTTCCAATTGTCTATATCTGCAGAATTATTACCTATCAAAAATAGATGCAAGCCATCCTCCTGCCTCAGCTCTGTGAATAGATAACAAGCTGAGAGGACAGAGCATCCAACTCACCTACATATTCCAGAAGAGAATGTGTATTTGTGACAATATGGTTGTCACAGACATTCAGAGGATATTTGAGGAGGTTTTGTGTGCATGTCTAGAGTCAGGAACAGAGTAAAGCCAATGTGGTACACACTCAGAACCATGCACATCACCTGTAAAGAAAACTCAGCCAGGTGTGTTGGCTCCCAACAGCTAGCCTACTGGGTAGAATGTTGAGGCTGGAGGATTGTTGCTAATTGGAGTTTCAGATCACCTCGGCTAGAGTGAAAGACTCTTCCTCAAAGATAAATTGAAAAAGCAGTATATAAAGAACTACTAAATTAAGGAACAAATAAAACTGAATCAGACTGGTCTAGTTAATGGGCTCTCAGCTATCAGGCCAGTCTCAGCCTTTTGACTTTTCCAAAAGGAGCTATTTCAATCTCTGTAATAAAAATTATCTTATACATATTGTCTGGTGTCAAACACATTGAAATCTCCTTGCTTCTTCCTGGGGTGTGATGGGGTTCAAATGTGAAATGTAAACACTGGGTTCTCTGTTTTCTTTGATCTTTGTTTATTTTAAGTTAGGGTGTCCTCGTAGGTGAGACTACGAATTCTCCAGAGATGGTAAATGGGACTTTTACTCAGAGATTAACCTGTCAGTTCCTCACAGGAACTGGTATTAAAGGCATATAACACAATAATATCTGCAGAAACACATCAAGCTTTTTTTTTTTTTTTTAATTCTTTTAGGTATATGTGTTTTCTCTGCTTATGAGTTAGTATGCACTACCATAAGATGGCAGAAGAGAGTGACAGAGCTCCTATAATTGGAGTTGTATGCCGGGAGCCAGCTCCAACTGGGGGTTTCTTCTTCCTTGTCCGTTCTTCTTGAGACAGAGGAGGGAGAAGAGCATAGGCGGGGCTAAGACCTACTCTTAACGATTTCTGGGGTAAGACTTAGTCTTACGAGATATCTAGGGTGGCTACTTATCTAAGTCTAAGTTACTATGCTGTTGTAGCTGACCTGCCTTCTGTGATCCTCTCAGGCCAGAAACTGCAGTCTCTGGCGCTTAGCACCTCTTCCTCAAGCCACAAAGGATTAAGTAAATAGCCTTTGTTCTATCTCAGCAGGAACGTCATGGCTCTAACCTTCAGACTGCTAGTCAGAAGTTGCAGGAAGAGAAGACACTTAAAGAAGTGGTTATAGAGTTTATTACTAAGTTGTAAAAGGTTTCCTATGAAAGCTATCTAAGGGGAAAATCGAAAAGACCCTAAGTGGGGAAAGGGAAAAGATTCTACTCTACCTAGCTCCACCTCATCTCTTTGTCCCCAGTACTTATACATCTTTCAGAATACATGATCACATGTTACAAAGCTCATCACAAGTTCACACCAAACATCAAATCATAAATTGAAATAGAAGTTTACAGCAGTGAATGTTTACATGCATATCCATTAGGAGTAATTATCTAGCTAAACATCCATCACCTGTTTCAACCACACAGGTTCACTGAAGGTTTAAGATAATACCTAAGTTTTAAGTGAGGTTTTGTGTAGATGAACGCAGTCAATATTTTATCTTCTGTCTTAGCACCTATAATAAATCGTTAGTCCCCCTTTTATGACCTTTGGTTAATTGTTTTACAACCTCTTGGAATGTGCTCTGAGTAGGAGAAAGTCTGGTTACCATCTAAGAGCAATTAACTGCAGACACTTGGAGACTGGCAGAGTTCTCATTGCAGCTTTGACTATCAGAAAAGAACCCAATAGCAGTCCCATTATAAAAGAGCTTAATAATCACAGATATAATTTTAGGATATATAGGATCATCATTAACACTTAAGTCATGTATTTGTCTATATAGCATCAACTACAAGGCAGTACATCTTCGTGGATCAGCAGAGATCTGCTCCAAAGTGGTGTGTTACTACTTAGTGATTGTTATACATGTTTAATAATAACAGGAAAAGCATATTAATAGCAGGAATCTTTCCTAAAATGAGTCCCTCACAGCCGTGCTTAATGAGGGTGCACCTGTCACAGAGTATATAATAATCTGAAGTAGGCATTTCAGGATGATCACCTGCTAGTTATTAGCTTGTCCTATTATGGCTACCGACAGTTGTAGATGGTTATCAACTGGCCTGTGGAAGCTAGGAAGAGTAATGTGGTCCTGTGGAAGAGCACCTCTGCTTGAAAAGTCTGATCCATCTATACAGGCCCTAAACAGTTTTGAACTCATCTCCTCCACTGATTTCATCAAAGGCAAAGCTGGTACAGAAATAAAATCAAAGAAAGAGAGACACTGAAGAGAGGGGGGGCAGAGAGACAGGGAGTTACTGAGAGAGACAGAGAGAAGTAGAGACTGAGAATGGGAGAGAAAGAAACAGACTTGGGGAATGGTTCTTCATTTATGGGTAATCCCTTTCCTGTCTGGAGATCTTATCATACTGGACACACCCAGTCTCACATCACTACTCAGAATCCTGTTATTGTGACCTACCTGTAAGCTCAGGCTACATAATAGTTCAGGGAGACTTGAGAAATAGGTTGCAAATTAATGTGGGGAAAAAAATAATCACAGAACTCAGAGTTTGAGGAGAAGTGTCCTGGATGGACTTGGGTTGTGGCCATAATGTCAGACTTTATACGTTTCCTCACAAAGCCCTAATTAACTCTAGGTAGGTCAAAATAACATTAAATAGGTGGAGACCTCATCATCCTATCAGGTGGCAGCTTTGGCCTGAGAGGAGTGGCTACAAAGGAGAAGTTTGTGAGGGAAGGAGAATGTAAGGACTCAAATGGCTCTGATAAGACACTCTGAGCCTTGGAGTCTGGTGTGTCTGCCTGACCTTGATGACATTGGAGCTTCTGAGACCAGTGTCCAAATCATTTATGCCCATCAGGACACCCCATGTGACTTGTCTTGACAGTGTCCATTTCTTTTTAGTTTTTTTTTTTTTTTTTTTTTTTTTTTTTTTTTTTTTTTTTTTTTTTTTTTTTTTTTTTTTTTTTTTTGCATTTGTTTGTTACCTTGCATGCTTGCTTGCTTTCTTTGTATGGTATGGTTATTTTGAAGCAGCCAACTTCATTTAGCCCAGGATAGCCAGAAGTCCATATGTAGCCAAGTGTCATGAAACACTAAATGTTCAGCCTCTATGTCCTGAGACCCGAGGCTGCCCTGCTCTGCTTGTTTATAGTGGGCTAAGGAGGCAATATTCAAGTACTCAGGCACACTGGACAAACAGCAAATATCCTGACACACTCTAATCTACCTTAAAACATTTTTAATTCAATGTAAATATAGATTTATAAAATGGCAAATAAGATAATTCTATAGTGAGCATATGGCTGTGAGTTCCAGGAGAGCATCAAATTGACAGTCTGACACATTTGATCTCGTGTTTGTATGACTGATTGTTTGATTTTAGTTACTAACACTATATCCTGTAAAGTACACCCCCCAATCACTCCCTCCCACAACACTACCTCCACTCTCCTCCCCTACTTCTCTGAGTGGGTGGACCCTTACTTGGTTAGATGCTCCTTCTCTGACTGTGGTCCATCAAGGCAGACCAGCTAAAAGATTATATCCCACATACTAACAACAGCTTTTGGGATAGATCCCGTCTCCATTTGACCTATGTGAAACAAAGGTGCATTAAAGGTACATATGTTGGGGGACACCTAGGTCCTGTCCCTGTATGTTCTTTGGTTGGTGATTCAGTTTTTGAGAACCTCAAGTGTCTATGTTATTTGACTTTGCGAGTCTTCCCAAGGAGTTCCTATTCCCTTCACAGCCTGCAATCCCCCTATACTTCAATAAGAGTCCTCAAGCTCCTTCCACTGTTTGTCTGTGGGTCTCTGTGTCAGCTTCTGGGTGGAGCCTCTCAGGGGATAGGCATTCTTGACTCATGTCTGGAAGGATAACAGAGTATCATTAATAATGCCAAGGACTGGTGCAGAGACTGAAGGAAGGGCAAGCCAGCCTAAATATAGCCATCTCCTGAGAGGCTCTGACAGTATCTGACTAACACAGATGTAGAGGCTCACAGCCATCCATCGATCTGAGTACAGGTTCCCCAGTGAAGAAATTAGAGAAAGGATCAATGGAGCTGAGGGGTTTGCAGCCCCTTAGGACTAACAACAATATGAACTAACTAGTACCCTCGGAGCTCCCAGGGTCTCAACCACCAACCAAGGACTGCACATGGAGGGGTCTGATTGTTCAGGCAGCATGTGTATGGTAGAGGATTGCAAAGTCGATCATCAATAGGAGGAGAGGGCCTCGGCCCTTTTAAGGTTCTGAGCCCCAGTGTAGGGGAATGCCAGGGCCAGAAATTGGGAGAGGGCGGGGTGGCAGGGAAGGGGGAGGCAACAGGGGTTTGGTTTTGTTGTTTTTGTTTGTTTCTTTGTTTTTTGGAGGGGAAACTGGGAATGGAGAAATTCGCATGTAAATAAAGAAAATATCAAAAAAAAAAAAAGAAAATAAAGCTTGCTTTTGTCATGGAGTATAATTATTTTCTCCAACTATGACAATTGAAAGTTTGCTGTGTAATGCAGTATGGGCTGGCATGTGGTCTTTTAGAATCTGCAAGACATCTGACCAAGCCCTTTTGACTTTCAGAATCTTATTTGAGTAGTCATATGTAATTCTTATAGGTATGCCTTTATGTGTTATTTGGACTTTTTGTCTTGTAGCTTTTAATATTCTTTTTTTTTGTTTTTTTTGTTTTTTTTCTTTTTTTTTTCCAATTTTTTATTAGATAT
>NW_022196900.1:100073538-100077636 GCF_008632895.1 Mastomys coucha
CGTTCTCTTCATGAAGTTTTCACCTGTGCCTATTTGCTCAAGGTTCTTCCCAACTTTCTCTTCCATTATTTTCAATGTATCTGCTTTGATGTGGAGGTCCCTGATCCACTTGGACTTCAGCTTTGTACAAGAAGAAAGGAATGGATCGATTTGCATTTTTCTACATGTTAACTGCCAGTTGAGCCAGCACCATCTGTTGAAAATGCTGTCTTTTTTCCACTGGATGGTTTTAGCTCCTTTGTCAAAGATTAAGTGACCATAGAGGTGTGGGTTTATTTCTGGGTCTTCAGTTCGGTTCCGTTGATCTACCTGCCTGTCACTGTACCAATACCATGCAGTTTTTAATCACAATTGCTCTGTAGTACAGCTTAAGGTCCGGGATTGTGATTCCACCAGAGGTTCTTTTATTATTGAGAATAGTTTTGGCTATCCTGAGTCTTATGTGTTATTTGGCCTTTTTGTCTTGTAGCTTTTAATATTCTTTTTTTGGTTTTTTAAATTTAGTTTTTTATTTATGTGACACTAGGACTTACTTTTCTGGTTGAATATATTTTGTGATTTATATGTTTATATGCATTTTATTCTTTATGTTATGAATATTTTCTTCTATGATCTTGTTGAAAGTATTTTCTGGCTATTTGAACTGAACATACTTTCTTACATACTGATTATTCTTAGATTTCATCTTTTCAATCTGTCCAAATTTCC
The DNA here is from genome assembly GCF_008632895.1 of Mastomys coucha. Taxonomy (NCBI): domain Eukaryota; kingdom Metazoa; phylum Chordata; class Mammalia; order Rodentia; family Muridae; genus Mastomys; species Mastomys coucha. Next base: position 100,074,247 of record NW_022196900.1, read on the forward strand.
TGGATATTTTGTGTCAGTAACTTTTCTTGAAACAGTGTATCAGCTTCTTCTGACATATCTTTTACACATGAGATTCTCTTGTCCATCTCTTGTGTGTTGTTACTGATGCTTCGTCTGTAGTTTCTGTTGCTCAGCTGGATAGTGTATCTCTGGCTTGTGTTTTCTTCCTTTATTTCCATTTTAAAGTCTCAATTTTTTTCTTTATTTCCTTAACACCTTTGGATGTATTTTCCTGGATTTCTCTAAGGGATTCATTATTTTCTTCTTTAAAGGCCTTTATCATATTCATAAGATTAGATTTTAGGTCACTTTCTTTGCTTCATCTACTGACAATATCCAGGGCTGGCTGTAATAGGATAGCTGGGCTCTGGTGGTACAATATTGCACTGGCTGTTGTTGATTGCATTCTTACACCGGCCTCCAGATATTTGGGTTTGGGGTTACTATGGGTTTAGGTGGTGATTTCTGAGTTCATCTTTGTTAGCTGGATCATTTGGGGATTTTTTCCCCCTTGGTTTCCTTTTTTTCTCTGGTCTTCTGGAGTTCAGATGATCAGTGATTCTTCAAGCGGAATATGATGTATCCACTGGGGTTTTTCTTGACTGTATGTCCTCTAGGGTATTGGGAGCCAATGTAGCTTATAGTGTCCCTAGAACTGCTTGGAATCTGGGAAAGCCAAAAGTCTTCTGACAAAGATATGATGCAGACTAGGGAGACAAGGTTATGGGAAATGAGAACAGGATATGGGAAATAGTTTGGACCTGTTGGGTCTCCTTTAAGGTGAATGGGCAGACATGTCAGGGATTTACATGGAGTTGCTGGTGCCAGCATCATCTCAAGGAAAGTAGCCACAGTTTTTGGCCTGAATATGGAACCAATGGGACAGGGTATAATTTAGAGCTTTTGTATGTGCTTTAACAGGAGGAGGTGGACAGAGGTTTCTGGAAATTGAACTATAGTCATCTGAAAGTGCACACTCTGTTCTAAACACTTAACCTATCAGTCCAGTTCCCAAAAGTTTGTGAAGAAATGTTTTCAATATGTAGATATGACTGGATTGGAAGTTGTGTAGACTTTGCTGTCCCCCCAAACACCAAGATCCTTTGAATTTGCTATTCCTGTTGGAACATTGAAATTAAAAATGTTGCCACTAGTGATTGGCTAATTATTTGTTTTTCTTTGTCGTGTTTTGTTTGTTTGCAGAGGCTAGACTCAAGGAAAAGATAATAATCTTTGTGACACATGAGTCAACATTCTGGATTAAAGCCCAGTCTTTTTCTGAAATAACTATGAATCTCTGACTGTTCTGCAACTTTACCTGGCCTCAAACTCATAGAGATCTATCTGTCTCTTTCTCCCATATGCTCATTAAAGTTCTACGTGAGCATGCTTGACTCTGGTCTCATTCTTGATTTCCTTAACTGTATCCATTGTGCTGGGCTAGACTTTTCTGAAACAGCCCTTTCTGACAGAGATCCAAGTGTCCTGTCTCTCTTCTAACACAGTTTTAAACTTCTCATCCTCATGCCCCAAACGCCTGAGTTCTGTGATGACAGACATATCTAAACCATCCAGTTCATGCAATGCTGGAGAAAGTGACCCTTGAGTTTGTAAATTTTTTTTCAAAAAACGCTTCCTATTCTGCTACATATCTAGAATGATTGTCTACCATTCATGCATGCACACCATCCTCCTTCCTCAACCTTTTGAGTGGCTAACATAGCAGATGACTGACAAAGCTCCCAACTTAGGTATTATATATTTTAGAACAGATTTCACAGTTGAAGTAAGATGTTTCTACAAGTTTCTCTAAAGGTTTTTTTTTTCAGAAGGTTTGGTGTGTATATCCCTACTATCAAAGGTAAAGTTACATCAACTTGACTTACCCTTAGAATTATGTGGGACCCAGGTGAATAAAACTCAGCCAGGTGGGTTGGCTCTAAACTGTCATCCTACTAGGAAGAAGGCTGAGCTAGGAGGGTTCTTGAGAGCTGGTGTTTGAAATCAATCTAAGCCTTAGAAAGGGCCTGTGTTTCAAAGATACACCTAAGACTAAGTAAAGAAGTAGCAACTAAATAAATAAAATAAAACAATGTTGGGCAGGGATTTAATCAATTGGGTCTTGAAGTTCAAGCAAGTCTTAAGTATTTTGTTTTTCATAGAGAGAACATCATCCATCTAGACAGTAAACAGAATGTATTTATTATTTGGTAGGACTCATGCATCCAATAAAATGGCAGTTTTTAGTTTGCAGGTAGATCTGGAAGGGAGATTTATGAGAGACAGGTGTCTCACTGCTTCAGAATCAGAGAAGTCTCTGGGAGTAGAGAAGCTGAGACTCACTGCCTGGTCCTGGGTTTAGCTTCTTGTTATCAGCCCTCACTGCCTGATGATCACCTTCTTCCACTGAAATACTCCATCATATCCAGAATCCTTAGACAGAGGATGGGAGAGAAAAGCTCAAATTCAGAGTCTTTTAAGAAGAACTAGACGAAGACACTGGTTTTGATTGTAAATGCAGTGTTTCTGTTTCTTTTATTGTTGTTGTCATTTTCATTTGAGAAAAGACCTCACTATAGTAGCCCTGGCTAGAACTCATTCCTTCAATTAGGCTGGCCCCCACCCTACTGAAATCTCCATGCTTCTTGAGGAGTAATGGTACTAATAGCACATGCTACCACCACTAGCGTGTAAGACAATTTCAAATCTATCTGAACAACTTTCGTTCTTTTTCTCTTTCATTTCTTTTCTCTTCTTGACATAGATCTTTATTTCTATTCAGGTTATACCTAAACATCCATGTGTGTTTTGCAATTGAAAATACCTTCTGCCTTCCGGTCTGTCTGGGCCAGTGTTCTGAGCAGACCTTGGGTGCAAACTCCACAGCAAGTTCCACAACACCCAGAGGAAGCTCCACTCCCAGGCGCTCTAAGAAGCCCAGGATCACAGGATCCCAGAATCACAAGATCACAGAGACAGCTTGACTCTGAGGAGTTCTGACACAACCAGGATCACAGGAAGAAGGAGCTCCAGTAAGATTCATCCAGGGCAGATAGCACTGGATGGCAGGTGGGGGCAAGCATAAGGAAATCAGCAACACGAACCAAGGTTACTTGACATCATCAGAACCCAATTCTCCCACCATAGCAATTCCTGGACATACCATCATATCAGAAAAGCAAGATCCAGGTCTAAAATCACTTCTCTTGCTGATGATACTGGACTTCAAAAAAGACATAAATAACTCCCTCAAAGAAATATAGGGCCTCCCGGCCTCCGTAGCGCCCGCCGTGGTCCTGGCTGCGGCGCTGCTCTCTGTCAGTCGCGCGCTGCTCTCTCCCCGGGCGCGGCGACCCGGTGGCTTCGGTGCTCAGCCCCTACTTCGGCACG
>NW_022196900.1:100078064-100078812 GCF_008632895.1 Mastomys coucha
TGTGTGGACAGCAGCGCCGCCTTCCTCCAAGGGTTGTGGCAGCATTACCACCCAGGACTGCCACCTCCCGACGTCTCAGATATGGAGTGTGACCCTCCAAGAATTAACGATAAACTAATGAGGTTCTTTGATCATTGTGAGAAGTTTTTAACTGATGTGGAAAGAAATGCTACAGCTCTTCATCATGTGGAAGCCTTCAAAACTGGACCAGAAATGCAGAAGGTTTTAAAGAAAGTTGCAGCTACTTTGCAAGTGCCCGTGAACAATTTAAATGCAGACTTAATTCAGGTAGCTTTTTTCACCTGTTCATTTGACCTGACAATTAAAGGTGTCCATTCTCCCTGGTGTGATGTGTTTGACGTAGATGATGCAAGGGTTCTGGAATACTTAAATGATCTGAAACAGTACTGGAAACGAAGCTATGGCTATGCCATGAACAGCCGGTCCAGCTGCAACCTGTTTCAGGACATTTTTCTACACCTGGACAAAGCAGTTGAGCAGAAGCAAAGGTCTCAGCCAGTCTCTTCTCCAGTCATCCTCCAATTTGGTCATGCAGAGACGCTCCTACCGCTGCTCTCGCTCATGGGCTACTTCAAGGACAAGGAGCCCCTGACGGCATACAATTTTGAGGAGCCAAGTCCATCGCCAGTTCCGAAGTGGTAGAATCGTACCTTACGCCACAAACCTAATATTCGTGCTTTACCATTGTGAAAATGCACAAACCCCTGAAGAAAAATTCCAGATACAG
>NW_022196900.1:100079395-100095928 GCF_008632895.1 Mastomys coucha
AAAAAAAAAAAAAAGAAATATAGGAGAACACAGGTAAAGAGCTAGAAGCCCTTCAAGAGGAAACATAAAAATCCCTTAAAGAACTCCAGGGAAAACACAATCAAACAGGTGAAGTAAATGAACAAAACCATCCAGAATCTAAAAATTGAAATATAAACAATAAGGAGATCAGAAAGAGAGCCAATCCTGGAGATAGAAAACCTAGGAAAGAAATCAGGAGTCAAAGATGCAAGCATCGCCAAGAGAATACAAGAGATAGAAGAGAATTTCAGGGGCAGAAGACATCATAGAAAACATTGGCACAACAGTCAAAGAAAATGCAAAAATCAAAAAGCTCCTAACCCAAAACATCTGGGTAATCCAGGATGCAATGAGAAGACCAAACCTAAGGATAATAGGTATGGAAGAGAATGAAGACTCCCAATGTAATGGGCCAGTAAATATCTTCATCAAAATTATAGAAAAAAACTTCCCTAACCTAAAAAAGTGATGCCCATTGACATAAACGAAGCCTACAGAACTCCAAATAGACTGGACCAGAAAAGAAATTCCTCTTGTCACATAATAATCAAAACACCAAATACACTAAACAAAGAAAGAATTTTAAAAGCAGTAAGGGAAAAAAGGCAAGTAACATATAAAGGTAGGTGTATCAGAATTACACTAGACTTCTAACCCGAGACTATGAAAGCTAGAAGATCCTGGGCAGATGTCATACAGATACTACAAAGACACAAATGCCAGCCCAGGCTACTATAAACAGCAAAAACTCTCAATTACCATAGATGGAGAAAAGAAGAAATTCCATGACAAAATGAAATTTATATAACACCTTTCCACAAATGCAGTCCTACAAAGGATAATAGATGGAAAACACCAACACAAGGAGCAAAACTACACCCTAGAACAAGCAAGAAAGTAATCTTTCAGCAAACACACACAAACCTAATTCCACCTCTAACAAGAAAAATAGCAGGAAGTAACAATTGCTTTTTCTTAATTTCTTAATATGAAAATTAATATTACCAGCATATCCTAATTGATTGAAATCCAAAAATATGAGGAATTAGAAATTTGTTGATTGTTATCCAATGGTCTCTCTAATTTGGTAATTGGAGAAATAGGTCCACTCTTGTACAATCTATATACACTTTCTGCTTGTTTGTACATGACAGTGTCTTGCTGTGTACTACATAATGGTCTTGAAATCTTGCATCTCCTATCTCAGCCTCTCTATTAGTAGGATTGTTTATTTCATATTTTCACTATACTATGGTTTTCAGAACAGCTTACATATTTCAAAAGTATTTATATACGCAAAAGAAACATAGATGATTAACTTGGGAGGTGACTTGTAAGAGAACAACAAAGAGTGAGACTGAATGCTTTGCTTGACATTTGTAACTATTGTGTCAAGTTTGAAGAAGAGGACTTTATAAATTACTCTTCCTCTGAGATGAATGCTTTTCCAAATTATCACAGCCAATGAACCAGATTCTTATCTTCACCTAATGTCTGTGCCACCCTCCAAGCAGAACCATTGTTCATTGAAACAATTGGTGTATGACTTTACAGAAAGATCATCTTAATACATATACCATTTCTTAAATGAATGTAACTTGTTCTCTGTGGGCTGAGAATAAAGACACTCATTCAAGTCAAATAGTTTTGACCATAGCAGGAAGTCTGTATCCAAAAATCGTGCCTACAATTCATTCCTTGGTACAGCAGAACTATCAACAGTTTAGCTACAATGGAGGTAAAATCCTTTGGTGATGTGAGGGTCATTGAAGTACAGCCTTATTACAATGAAATCCAATGTCTAAAAATTGTTCTTATTTTGGGTTTGTACCACAGTAAGAGCCAAGATTTTAAGCTCTACTAAATATAAAACAAACAAACAAACAAAAAGACTTTATATATTTATATGTATTTAAAAAATACTAGTAGTGATATATTATTTTAAATTATACTGTTAGTATGTTTGGAGTTATTTAAAATTTATATTGAGAAAAATGTATGTATTTTTGGTATTGCTATAGACAAGCATCTACATAAGACTGTTAAATCGATTGTTGTTTTATATCAAACAACTTTGATAATATTCATTTTTATTTTTATAATATTTTCTAAATTTTAAAGAATATGCCAAAAAAGGTATTATAGATATTGAAGGGGGTCTCTGGGAGGAGTTGGGGTACAAAAGGGAAACAAGAATGTGATTTAATTCTATTTACTTAAAATATGTTAAGAAAATTCAGATAAATTGAAATCATGTATTTCTTCTCATCATGATGCAATAAATTTAAATCAATAAAAAAAGAAAATACCTCCTTTTCTTGCATGTTTGTATAAAGAACTATCAACCTAATTTTTAGAGAAGTATTTCATATTTTTCTCTAAAAAATCCTCTGCACCCTTCTCCTATTTGAAGTAGCAAAACTTTACAAAAATCCCATTTACACTATTTTAGGCTTTAACACAATGCACGGTGCATGATAACTTAGACCCAGGCTTAGTAAACCCTCACCACTCTTCCTCTCTGCTCTACCTAACAACCAAACTTTCCTTCTGATTGGTTTCTTGTGTCCCAAACTGATGTTGTCTGGGATAATTTTCATTATCTCCATTTTTGGAGTCCCTTTGTGAAAGCCAAAACATTCACACTAGCCTGAAAATCCAGAGTCCCATTCAGTGTATTCTTCATCACAGCAGAATCTTATTTATTTAGTTATGTACTAGTAAATTGTATGATGTGCTATGTGTGTACTTGGTTTTGAGGGAAGATTTTTTTGTTGTTTTGTTTTTGTTTTTTTGATGCATGGTCTTGATCTGTAGATTAATTTAAAACCCCTACTCTTACAAATCCTCCTGCCTCAGTGATGGGACTGCTGCCAGCCTGACAACAGCAAACATAGCCCTGGCAGCCCTGTTCCTTGTTCCTCATCCTTGTGCCTTCCTGAAAACCTTTAGATTATATTTCTAAAAGTAGTCCCAAGGTCCCTTCCTTTATTTGTATACTTACTTTTCTTGATAATCACTACCAAGGCTGAACTATCAAGTCTAGTCTCTTATGGCTTACTTATAACCTGGAAAGGAGATATCATTTGAAATGTAAATAAAAAAAAAATCAGCTGGGTGGTGGTGACACACATCTTTAATCCCAGCACTTGGGAGGCAGAGACAGGCAGATTTCCGAGTTCGAGGCCAGCCTGGTCTACAGAGTGAATTCCAGGATAACCAAGGCCACACAGAGAAATCCTGTCTCAAAAACAAAAAAACAAACAAAAAAAGGGGGGGGGGAACAAAACCTAAATACCTCATCCTCACATAGAGTTTACCTTTTACCTTTATAATATGCCATTGACCTATCAGCTAGGTATTCTGTCTCTTTCCATCCAGAGGTAGTTCTTCGATCCTGCCGGGTCTTCAAGAACAAATATTCCTTTACCTTCTCCCTTGTTCTCTTACAATTCTGTTTGTCATCTATGTTCCATATGTTCATAGCAGCCTTATTTGTAATAGCCAGAATCTGGAAACAACCTAGATATCCCAGGAGAAGAATGGATACATTTGTGAATGGTTCATTTACACAATGAAATGCTACTCAGCTATTATGAACGAGGACATCTTGAGTTTTGCAGGCAAATGGATGGAACTTGAAAATATCATCCTGAGTGAGTTAACTCAGACCCAAAAGGACATGCATGGTATGTACCCACTAATAAGTGGATATTAGAAAAAAAAGTACAGAATACCCAAGATACAATCCATAGAACTCAAAAAGTTCAACAAGCCGAAGTGCCCAAGTGAGGGAAAGAGAAGAAAGCAATCACAAGTAGAAAGAGAGGGAGGAACCTGGGAGGGAAAGTGGATAGGAGGGTGGAAGTGGGTGGGAGAGGGGAACCTGATTTGGTATTGGGCAAGGGAAAAGGACTGAAGGCCCGAGGGCCAAGAAAGAATGGAAATATGCAACCTCAGTAAATAGGAGGTTGAGGGGCACCTCCGGAATGCACCAGAGACCTGGGGGGTAAGAGATTCTCAGGAATCAACAAGAGGGGCCTCCCATGAAGTGTCAGACAGAAGGGAGACAGAACTTAGAGCCCACCTCCAGCAAGAAGACAGGACATCAAGTGAGGGATGGGGTTGCCATCCCACAGTCCCATCTCTGACTCATAATTGTTCCTTTCTGAAAGAATTACAGAAATGGAAATGGAGAGGAGCCTGAGGAAAAGAAGACAGAGACAGGCCAAAGTGGGGTGCAGCTCAAGGGAAGTCCCAAGGCCTCACAGTGTTACCGATGCTATGGAGCGCTCACAAAAAGGATCCTATCATGATTGCCCTTTGAAAGACCCAACAAGCAGCTGAAAGAGCCAGATACAGATATTTGAACCCAACCAATGGACAGAAGCAGCTGACCCCTGTTTTTGAATTAGGGAAGGCTGAAAGAAGCTGAGAAGGGTGACCCTATAGGAGGACCAGCAGTCTCAATTAATCTGAACCCCGAGATATCTCAAACACTGGACCACCAAATAGACAGCATACACCAGCTGACATGAGACCCCCTAACACACATACAGTAGAGGACTGACAGGTTTGTGTTTATTTGAAAATGATGTACCTAACCCTCAAGAGACTGTAGGCCCCAGGGAGTTTAGAGGTCAGGTGGGGTGGGGGACATCCACATGGTGAGGGGATGTGGGGAGGAGGTATGGGATGTAGAGCAGTTGGAGGGTGGATGGGCGGGGCGGGGAATGGAATATGGAGTGCAAAAAATAAATGAATTTATAAAATAAAAAGTTTAGCCAGGCAGTGGTGGCACACGCCTTTAGTCCCAGCACTTGGGAGGCAGAGGCAGGTGGATTTCTGAGTACGAGTCCAGCCTGGTCTACAGAGTGAGTTCCAGGACAGTCAGGGCTACACAGAGAAACCCTGTCTCAAAAAACCGAAAAAAAAAATGTTTAAGAAAAAGAAGAGGTGAACTAAAGTGAGTAAGGAGATTGTGATAAGTTCCATAGAGAACATCCTCTTCTCCACAGACTGCTGTGAGTCACCTCAATATCTTAAGCTGCACTGCACATGAAGGTTGGGAGACGCCCATGAGGACCTGTCACAGGTGTTAGGACAAATTTCTCTGACTCAGTGAAACTCTTCTTACCCAACATATAAACTCTTCTGGAAGTATAAAGAACTAGATAGCTTAAGGTCACATCGTGTCTTTGTCATTTTGTTTCCAAGTTTATGAGCATTTATATGCTGATATTAATGTCTTCCAGCAAAGAGTAAATAACAAGGACATAGTTCCTGAAATGTGCCTGCCTTGGAATTCACTTGGTTCTCATTTTCTTTCCTGCTTAAGAAACCTGTCCCCTCACCCCATTGGTCTCCATATCTAACTCAGTTGCGATATGAATGTACTACATACAAATTTCTTTCCCAAACATTGAGCACTTTGTGAAGCCCTATGCTTTGGTTCCCATTTATGAGCCCTGTTCCTGAGATGCAAGGTACTGCACAAATCTGAGATTGACCTAATTATGGTGATGAGGAATGAAGAAACCAGACACAGATATAGAAGTGCTGGGAATGATTAGGCTCTGTGCTCTGATAGAGACATACCAGCAACCTAGAAAATCAATACATTTATTGGATGCAGTCAACAGAGGGGACAATCTCCTCATGGAAGGGTGCCTCTATTGTAACACATTCAAACTACAAAAATTCTAGAGGAGAAAGTGTGATTGATACTTTTTGCAGATGCAACATTCATTCACCAGTTCTGAGGATAATCTTGTCTTTCCAGTGTGCCTCAGACATTTAGATGATTGACATATCCACCCTACTTTCAGCAAGGGGCATTCACTTAGGATTTCATCAATCCCCTATACTAAGCTTCCATTTTTCTGTTCCATATTGAACATTATAATTTTTATTTTTTGAAAAGACAACATTGGGTCTCTAGATCATAAACATAGATATGGTTTCCAAGGTATGCCAAGTCCTGAGTCATGTTGATATTGACAGGCCTCAGATTAGAGTGGTCTGAGATTAGAGTGGTCTGAGTGGTGTGAGCAAACAACAGAATGCCATGTCCTAGGTGGGGATTGACCTCAATGTATAGTCAGAATGAGTTTGGGAGAAGTGACATCTGCTTACCTGCCAATCCTATCAACCCTCTTCAACACCATTTGCCATAAAGCAATCATTTCTTCTCTCTCCAGGTGCCTGAAGAAGCCCTTGAAGACAATTGGCATCACTTACTGTTCGCTCTCACAGTCAGACTTGAATTACCTGCCCTATTGCCTGAATCTTTTTGATCTCGAATCTCTGCACCTCATTGGTATACCTTTATCTGATTTATTCCTTGAGCCTCTTGGATTTCTCCTTGAGAAAGTTAGACATACCCTGCAACATCTGGAATTGAGGTCATGTGGTGTGGGTGAATCTCAGTTCAATGCCCTCCTACCTTCCCTAAGTCAATGTTCCCAACTCATAGAAATCAATTTCTGTAATAATTCTTTCTCTCTGCAATTCCTGAAAAAAATTCTACACCACACAGCTAAGCTTAGCCAGCTAATTATTGAGGTGTACCTTGCCCCTATGGAGTGCTATGATGTTGGGGATGTAATACTTTCACACAGATTAGAACATTTAGAGCACACCGCACTTAGAGCATTCAGTTGTAGCAATGGTGACAACAGTGGGCTGTCTTTTGGCCCTGAGTATATCCAGGAGCTCATGACAGAAATGTTCTAATCTGTCTGAAAATATTACACCCCCATCATCATAGCACTCCAGAGGGGCAGGGTACACCTCAATAATTAGCTGGCTAAGCTTAGCTGTGTGGTGTAGAACTTTTTTCAGGAATTGCAGAGAGAAATTATTATTGCAGAAATTGATTTCTATGAGTTGGGAACATTGACTTAGGGAAGGTAGGAGGGCATTGAACTGAGATTCATTCACTCCATATGACCTCAATTCCAGATATTGCAGGGTATGTCTAACTCTCTCAAGGAGAAATCCAAGAGGGTCAAGGAATAAATCAGATAAAGGTATACCAATGAGGTGCAGAGATTCGAGATAAAAAAGATTCAGGCAATAGGGCAGGTAATCCAAGTCTGACTGTGAGAGCGAACAGTAAGTGATGCCAATTGTCTTCAAAGGCTTCTTCAGGCACCTGGAGAGAGAAGAAATGATTGCTTTATGGCAAATGGCGTTGAAGAGGGTTGATAGGATTGGCAGGTAAGCAGATGTCACTTCTCCCAAACTCATTCTGACTATACATTGAGGTCAATCTCCACCTAGGACATGGCATTCTGTTGTTTGCTCACACAACTTAGACCACTCTAATCTGAGGCCTGTCAATATCAACATGACTCAGGACTTGGCAGGAAACCACAGCAATGGATATATCAGGCCAAGTAGGAAGAACGACCTTCCACAAATAAAATTCAACAACTTCTGAGTGCTATTTTTAAAAGTTCTCAGAGGTTTTGTTTCTCCAACCTCCATGATCATGTCTTCACCATGAAACCCAGTGTTGCATCATTTCTCATCTACTCAACCTGTTTCTGGACTCAAAACACGAGCAATAAGAGTCATGCTTATGACTTGTCATATATATCTTATTACAGAGCTCATCTGCTTAGATAAGCTAGATCTCTAACATGCTACGTTTATAGTGGCCAGAACATCATGGACTCTCTAGCTTGCAGAACAAAACAAAACAACAAACAAACAAACAAAAAACAAAGAAACAGAAAAGCAAAGCAAAGTGATGTGTTTCTCTTGCCTACTGGACACTCTCAGTCCTTCCTTACCTGAGGCATTCTTTCAGGTTGCCTTGTATAAAAGAGAAAACATTTATATCAAGTCCCCGGAGATGGTGGAATGTGGGAAGTTGAGAAATCCATGTGATCTCTTTCTCCTCATCAGGGTTTCTAAAATAACCCATACTGACAGGACCATTGATGCATAGATAGACTGTGAGAAGATTCCTCATCTGTTTTAGGTAGGGATTAAGAAAATCCAAATCTTCTAGGCATAAACAATATAGCTCCAGATCTCGTACACAGTCTGCATGTACAATTTTGAAGATTTCTCTGACTGTGCCTTTGGTTAAACCCCGAATCTTCAGCTTTCTACAGCATAGATGAATGGAATCATTTCTTTGCTGGGCCCACTGCAACAAGTATGTGGTACATTCATCAAGGCTGCCCTCCATGAGTTGGAGATGAGTCGTCACATTCAATTCTTTCTTCATCCCACAGTCAGGCTTGCTTCTCTTCCATGAACACTGGTAAGCCTTCAGCTTCATGGGATCCAGCCCATATCACATGACCCTCATGGTCTGTATCCCTCCAACTGATCTCTTTGAGTTTGCACCTACTGTGGGAGAAATGAGTATAACTTTCAGAAAGTAAGATATGACACATCTTGCAGTGTGATTTGCTTCCATATCTCACATTTCAGTTTTTTTCTTCTAAAACTTGGCTTATTCCTGTTCCTGGAATCAAACCCTAAGCCTCATGGTGAAAAAAGATCAATAGCATTCTTTACAAGAAGGGCATCTTTAGCCCTGTCTTGCTTCCTTTCATTCCAGGCCCCTTAATCCCAACATCATTTCAATCGAACCTTTGAAGGATGTAGGAATAGGCCCATTCCTCACTGGGTATGTCTACTGGTTCCTGCCTTCTACATTAGACCTTATGCACAGATAGCTGAGCCCAAGCTTCTCTATGCCTCTAAGCCTCTCCACCCCTCTAAGCCTCTTCACCCAGTAAAGAACAGTCGTGACTATGGGGTGAAGGAAAAATTGAAGATCAGAAGCGGCTGATCCATAGTTGGCTAAATATTCTCAGTTTCTAATGGCTCATTCTCAGCACTCAGAGAACTTTCCTCCAACCCCAGCTGCCTACCTGGATCGAACCGTTTTTGAAATCAGTATATCCAGCCCCTCAAGCACAGCCTTCAAAGTGTCTAGGCTGAGGTTCTCAATCAGCATTCCTACAGAAAGGTATGGGAAGGGCCACACAGGTATCATGGCTGTCAAGATCTTTGAAGGCCTCCTCAAACATCAGTGGTAATAGACTATTGGGAATATCCTTGATAGCAGAAATGGCCAAGGCCTCCTCCCTCAGTAGCTGCTGTCTTGCCAGTTTCAAGAGGGTAGGTGGAGAGTAGACATTCATTGTGTGTTCTTCTAAAGAGTCATTCTAGGGAAGCCAGGAAAACACATATCATTAATGACAAGAAACTTATTAAGCCTTTCTGCCCACACAGGGAATTGTGGGGGCTAGATCACTAGTGCTGAGGCTGTAGATCTCAGTTTACCAATTTATCCTCAGTTGTTTTTTCCTTTATATTTTGAGATAATGTCTTTACAGAACTACCTATATCCCTGGCTGTCCTGAAAGTTGTTTTATAAACCATAGTGGCTTGGACTCCACAGAGAATTGCCTGCCTGTGTCTCCCAAGTGCTGAGATTCCAAGTGTGTTCCATCACTGCTCAGCCTGTGCCACCACAGGATGTCTAATCCAGAACTGCTTGGTCTGACCTGTGCTGGTTTAAAGCCCTAATTCTCTCTGGTAATGTGAAGTGTCTCCAAAGTATCTTAGTTTCTAAAGGCTACATCTAATTATAGCCACAGCTGGGGTGAATAGATCCCACTGGGAAGGGATCACCAGGAACTCTGAAGCCTCAGTTAGTTGTTGGAGGATGAATACACTGTGCTTAGCTCTCCAAGCCTTCAAAGAAAGCAAAGGAAATCAATTTCCACAATCTATTTTTCCAGCTACACTGCATGGAATAAGTCACAGCCTCTTGAAGTTCCTATCATCAGTTATAGACATCAATCTTTGATTATGACCCATACAGGCCTTTTGGAGAAGGTGTTGGTAAAGTTCCAAGCTTGAGGTCTGCAAACTACAGAGCTAAATAGAGTGGGGAAAAAACAATAAAGTCAGCAATCCTTCAGCAACCATTGGCATGGTCTGTAACTGTTTACAAAGGATCCAGAAATAAGAGCCTATGAGGTGGAGATTATAACTCACATGCTGAAGGCAGGAGGCGCACTAGCTCAATGTCATAATTGGTTACTTCTATAGTACCAGAACTGCTAGCCTGAGACCAACATAAACAAAAGGAAAACCAAAAAAATATGCAAGAAGAAGGAGCAGAAATTTTCATTTTAAGTGATATTCAGATTTTTCACTGAACACTTAATTAAAAAAGGCTGGCTTATTCCTGAAATTTTGAAGACACTCTGGGTTCTATGAAAAGAATAGAACATGTATCAATCTGCAGATAGAAATAAATACCTTACTAGGTTTTGTTTATTGGTTTGTTTTGTTTTGCTTGTTTGAGACATGATCCTTGGCTGTCCTGGAACTGACTCTGTAGACCAGGCTGGCCTCGAACTCAGAAATCTGCCTGCCTCTGCCTCCCAAGTGCTGGGATTAAAGGCATGTGCCACCATGCCCGGCGCAAATACCATTTCTTTTTTGGTATTTTGTTTTTCTTCGCTTGTTTTTCATTATTCATTTAGTTATGTTCCTGTCTTCAGACACACCTGAAGAGAGCATCAGACCCCATTATAGATGGTTGTAAGCCACCATGTAGTTACTGGGAATTGATCACAGTACCTCAGGAAGAACACTCAGTGTTCTTAACCACTGATCCAGTTCTCCAGCCCAATTTTTTTTTCCTTTTTAAAAGACACATATACTATCTGGTTATTTGACTCTCACAGCCTCCCTCTGCATCCTGTTGCTGGGATTAAATGCACACCAAAGAATGGCAGGCTTAAAGTGACATAAAGATCAATATTCAAGACACTTGAGTTAACTCACATCTGACACTCCAGCCTAGAGTGCCTAGAATTTAAGGTTACTCTGACATTCCTAGTGAGACTGTCTCAAGAATCAAAACAAAACTAAATAAACCTAAAAAAAAATCATACTGAAACCCTATAACCTAATTAATAATTAGATGTAATTGAGAACACTCTTGTATGTTCTGATTAAGCAGGCCTCAGGTGGATGAGGTTGGAGAATCTTTGTGAGTTTAAGGCCTAACAATATTTTTTTTAATTTTTTTTTAAATTGACATTCCAGCCATTGCCCTCTCCCACAGTTCCTCATGTAATTTCTACTCCCCCGTTCCTCCAAGAGGGTTCTTCTCCCTGTCCCCATCTTCCCAGCTTTCCCCTTTTCCAGGGCCTTGGGTCTTTCCCACTGAGGCTAGACCAGGCAATCCTCTGCTATATATGTAGTAGGGGCTTTGGACCAGCCTGTGAATGCAGCCTTGTTGGGTGGCTCTGTCATTGGAGTTCAGGTTAGTTGAGATTGGTGTAAATACTGTCAGGTTGCCCTCCCCTTCAGCTTCTTCAATCTTTTCCCTAATTCAAAGGTAGAAAAATCTTAAATGACCAAGAAGCACTTAAAGAAATGTTCCAACTCTTTAGTCTTCAGGGAAATGCAAATCAGAGTGACCTTAAGATTCCACCTTACAACAATCAGAATGGCTATGATCAAAAACTTCAGTAGCTGCACATGCTGGTGAGGATGTGGAGAAAGAGAACACTCCTCCATTTCTGGTGGTATTGCAAACTGGTGCAACCATTCTGGAAATCAATCTGGTTGTTGCTCAGAAAATTGGAAATACTTTTACCCGATAAGCCAGCTTTACCACTCCTGGCCATATACCCAGAAGTTGCCCCACCATATCACAAGGACACTTGCTCCTCTATGTTCTGGCTGCCTTATTTGTAATAGCCAGAAGCTAGAAACAACCAAGATAACGCTCGACTGGGGAATGGATACAGAAAATGTAGTTCATTTACACAATGGAATACAATCTGCCTAATTAAAAATGAGGATATCAAGAAATTTTCAGGCAAATGGATGGACATAGAAAATATCATCCTGAGTGAGGTAATGCAGACCCAAAATGACATGCATGGTATGTACTAACTGGTAAGTGGACACAAGCCAAAAGTACAGAATATCTAAGATACAGGCCAGGACTTACTTGATCTGGACACTGGTGACAGATCACCATATTCAGGCGGGGGAAGGCTGTAACTCCAGGCTTCAAGAGATGGAGAGTTTCTCTACCTACGATGACACTTTATATAGCTTTCAGCTGAACCCTCCCTTTGTAGTCACACCCCCCAGCCCAAGTAGGCCTCTGATTCAATAATTGAATCTCCACCCACTTGCTCATTTTCAGATTTGAATGGTAGGTAAATTGGATCAGATCTGTACACAGGAAGATTCTCAGGCCAGACAGATTGTCAAGAACTGATCTATTGAAGCAAAGTGTTTTGCATCATTGCTTTTGTCACAGCTATTGTAAAGCAGAGACAGGTGGATCTGAATTCAAAACCACTCTCAGACTCCAAGCATACAGCACTCATCCAAATTCATTCTAACTATATATTGAGGTCAACATCCAGGGTGTGACCTTCTGTTTTCTGCCCACACAATTCATAGCATGCTAGTCTGAGGCCTGTGAGTATCAGCATGGGCATGATTCAGGGCATGGCAGGAAAACACAGCAATGGCTGTATCAGGCCAACATGGTGCATGTAGGAAGGTCTCTTGCATCCTCCATAAGCTCTCACCTTTATCCCAGTCCCTGCCCAGTGATTCCTATGTTTCCTCCTCCACGCTCCAGCACTTCATGGAAAATGAGATTGAAAGGACCAAGTTGGCACTTCTTACTCTTCTCTACTGAGTAGGCTTTCCCAACATTCATTTGTGTTTGATTCCTTCTTCTTTGATTTCTGACATAAGACTCTCTCCATAGCCTTGCCTGGTCTTACAGTCTAGAGCATCCTGTCTTAGTGTGCAAGTCCACAGCTACCACAGAAGAACGAGAGAGGAGAAAGGAGAGGAGGGAAAGCAATGCAAGCTGAAGGATTCACTGGCATATCTATCTCAGATTCACAGTCTTTCAGGGTAGTCTTAAGTAGTCACATGGCTCCAGAGCTGCTTAGAGGAAATTTAAATGTCTTGGTTCACTTTTAAATTACAGACACAGTCTGCATGTGCAGCCAGGTGGTCACCAGTTCACAGTCCTTCCACCTGATTCTCCAAATTATTATAATAAAGCCCATTGTCACACAGGTTATTATAATAACTTCAAAAGTAACGAGTAATGCCATATATTTCAGAGATTCTCCTTAGTCTGTCATTGGTGGATTCGACCTGTGGGAAGCAGAACACGTGTTGTTAGGCATCTGACAGTAATACTGCCTCATTTGAGGGCCTTAATAGGTAATCAGTGTCTTTTTGCCACGACAAGGGGCTAGTCACATTGCCTTCTGCTGAATAACCTTTCCAAAGGATTCAAAGGAGCAGGGTTTGGCACCTGGTGAGAAAAAGGTTAATTGTATCTGGGTCAGTTCTTGTGAGAGCTTCCATATCCTGAGACTGATGAGTGTTTGGACTTGAGACCTCTAGAGAGTACAACAGGGTACACTGAGTTCTCTACTATTGCATGTGAGGAACTCTGGGCTTTTGGTGGTTTCAAAGGTGGGGAGACTTACAGTTCCTAGGACATAGCATGAATATATGACACCTGAGTGCCTTTCCAAACCCCTTCTGACTAAGACTTGTCCCTGTGGACAGGTATGATGAATGGTGTCCTGAGCTGGATACACAGAGCCTAAAGGCAGCCCAAGGCACAGGAACTAGCAGCTTCATTCCAGTCCTCTCAGCAGGCAGACATTAGGCAGGAACTCACAGCTGTAGGTCAATCCCATAGAAGCTATCAGGCCTGCCAATTGTTTTCAGGAGAAGCCACAGAAGCAGCAAACTGGCACAGGAACCTCGCAGCAGTTCTTGGCAAGATTCTCTCAATAGCAGCAGTATCACAAGTTGAGCGCAGCATTGCTATGTAAGGTAAACCAATACATGGGTGCTGTTAGTGAGAAATAGTGGACAAGAGCAATCCAAACCAAAGCTCAGTGCTGGTCTCCCACTGTCTGTGGGGTCATATTTACTCCTTTGTCAAGCAACCTTTACATGCCTGCTGTATTAAAGCACCCTTTCACTTGTGTCTGCTCCAGGAAAACATTCTCTCATGGGTCTGCTTTAGCAAGACATCCTTTCACCTGTGTTCCCCAGCAAAACATCATTTGAAAGAACTAACTTTCTAAAGAAGCTAGACGTCTCCAATTCAGTAGGGAGGTAGATGCAGAGAGATCTCTGAGTTGGAGGCCAGCATTTTCTACAGTGCAAGTTACAGTTCAGCCAGCACTACAAAAATAAACTGACAAAAGAAGGAAAGAAACAAAGAAAGAAGACCAAAAAAAAAAAAAAAAAAACCAAAAAAAGCCAAAATAAGAGAAAATACCTTTATATCAATGCATTTGTGAATATTTAATCACAATATTGCTCCAGTCTGCTGGTCATAAGTAAAATACTGCTTAGAAATCATCTTCAGCTCTATGCCCAGTGTAGGGGAATGCCCGAGCCAGTAAGCAGGAGGGGTGGAGTAGTGAGCAGGGGAAGAGGGGGAGGAAACAGGGGTTTATTTTAGTTTCATTTATTTTTCTTTTCTTTTATTTATTTTTCTTTCTTTTTTGGAGGGGAACCTGGGAAAGGAGATATTGTAAATAAAGAAAATATCTAATAAAAAAAAGAAATCATCTTCAATTTAATTTTAATGTTCACATCTATCTATCTATCTATCTATCTATCTATCTATCTATCTATCTATCTATCTGTATGTGTGTGTGTATATATATATACACATTTATTCATTCATTCATTCATTCATGAAATTCCTGGGGTGATAATCTCCTTTGTCATACTTTAATTTTTTTCTTAGTTTTAATTATGTGTATGTGTGTGTCTTTAATAAGAAATGTTAACATGGATGAAAGTTCTCAGAAGTCAAAGGAGTTGGATCCTTCTGAATCTGTAGTTTGAAGTTTTGTGAGCTACCTGATATGGGCTCTGGGAATTTTAGTTGGTTCCTTTGAAAGCCCAGCCTGTGCTATAAACATGTGAGTCATCTCACAAATATTAATGAAGATGTGGTCTCCCTCTGTAAGAGACACGACTGTCTAGGAATCCCTATATAGACCAGGTTGGCCCTGAACACAGAGATTAACTTAGCTCTCCTCCTCGAGCACTGACATAAAGGGATCACACAGACATGCTTGACTAAGAATTGTTTGTTTGTCCAGGAGAAGTGATAACACCATTTCTAGCTCCTGTTGTGCTAAGTGTGAGCCAACATCCTGTCTCAAATTTCATTGTGCTTTTGAAACAGGCTCTGACCATGCAGTTCTGTCTTTTCTGAACATTTTTATGTAGCCCAGGCTGGCTCTAAAAGCACAAAGGTCCTCCTGCCTCTGTCTCCAAGATGCTGAGATTAAAGGTGTGTTTGACCTTGTCTGGTTCAGCTCAAATTATTGGCATCCATTACTTACTGTCCTGGCTGGTTTCTTCTGAGACTCCCCGTTTTGACTGAGCGTTAAGGACATCATCTCCATTCATTATATCCATGATATTAAAACTGTTTTAAATGACACGTAAGCCTTTGTTATGTTTGGATCACTCAGTAGAAGCTGAGAAATTGTCATGAGACTGTTTGAATCTTGAAGAAATATTGTCTCTTTGAATGTCTGCACTTGGTGCTGTGTGAGAGCTTGCAGCTACATTCATCTTGGCTCTAAGACACTCCTCATGAACCTGGGGTTCTTTCTTCTGATTATGGCTAGACAAGGTCAAAAGGAACTGAGATTTGTGTGGGTTGTCTGCTCTCATGAGCAGCAAGGGCAAGATTACTTTGAGAGCTGGAACCTTTTCCATCCTCAATTAACCTTGTATAATGTCTGAATAAAATAACTAGAGTGAGCTAGCTAGGTGTCAGTCTTCCTGAGAAGCTGGGCCCCTCTGCTTCTTTGGAAATGAAGGCTTAGCATCTTGGTGAGCTTCTCTCTCTATTGTGCAATCTACTACCAACATCAATGAACACCATCTGGAGACTGTATATCCAGAACTGCTGCCCCACAACAATAGTTGCAAACCATCCTCCTGCCTCATCCTCTTTAATAGCTAGCTAACACAATTGAAGAGTGACAGAGCATCCAACTCAACTATATATTCCAGGAAAGAATGAACAGTTGTGACAATAAGTTTGCCATAAGGTCCTCAAGAGGATATTTTTAGGAGGTTCTGTGTGCATGTCTAGGATCAGAAAAAGAGCAATGCCAATGGGACACACACTCAGAACCTGGTGCATCACATGTGAAAAACTCAGCCAGGTGTGTTAGTTTACAACAGTCATTCTATTAATTGGAATGCTGAGGCAGAAGGTGTGCTGGGAATTGGGGTTTCAGATTAACCTTAGCTACAGATCAAGACCTTGCCGAAACACATGTTAAGAATGAGTACATATGCCTCGTGGTGGTGGCACACACCTTGAATCCCAACACTTGGGAGGCACAGGCAGGCAGATTTCTGAGTTCGAGGCCAGCCTGGTTTACAGAGTGAGTTCCAGGACAGCCAGGGCTA
>NW_022196900.1:100096056-100096465 GCF_008632895.1 Mastomys coucha
AAAAAAAAAAAAAAAAAAAAAAAGAATTAGTACATAAATATCTACTAGATTAATGAACAAAAAGCTCATTTTGGGGAGTGGTTTAGTTAATGAGCTCTTGAGTGTCACTCTAATTTTAGTTTGTGGGCTTTTTGAAAAGGAAATCTTTAATCTAGACACTTCCAATAAATTAATTTTGATCTGCCTGTAGCTTACTTTGGAGTGATGAAGTTCATGTATGTGAAATGTAAACATGGGGATTTGTTTGTTTTTGTTTTTTTGTTTTTGTTTGAGTCTAAAGCTCTCTGTATAGCACTGGCTGTCCTGGAACTTTTCATGTAGTCAAGTCTGGCTTCATATTATTCTCTTCTTTTCTTTTCTTTTCTTTTCTTTTCTTTTCTTTTCTTTTCTTTTCTTTTCTTTTCTTTTC
>NW_022196900.1:100096514-100101441 GCF_008632895.1 Mastomys coucha
CTCTCTCTCTCTCTCTCTCTCTCTCTTATTTTTTGCATTTGGAAAAAGTTTTATTTTTTTTTCTTGGAAGAAACAGAAGGTAGGTAAACAAGTAGAACCCACATTAACTTGCAGTTGGTTCCTAACCCTTTTCCCTAACCCTTTTGAGAATAGCTGTTAAAAATGTTAGGTGCCCTAACCAGAATAAAGGTGTTCACCTCAGAGAGAATGTACATGGAAGATGCTTGAAGATTGCATGTTTTATCCATGAGAGACATGTAAGTCAAACAGAATTTGCTGAGAGCCATCTTTCCAAGCAGCCCCTCACTCTTCACTTTGGAGGCTGTGCCTCAACTATTCATCTAGTCAGCACTCAGAGCACATGCTTCTTCTCTCTCTCTATCAATCCCTTTCCCAGCCTCTTGAGCTCTCCAAGTCTTCCTGGCCCTGGACCTAAAAGATCTACTAAGATCCTGTCTGTTTTCCAGCTTGCACCCCTTGTGAGCTGGGAAGTCAGGCTCCTAGTAAACAAAACACCCATGACTGGATTATGAGAGGCTAGCCTTTTACTCACCTCAGCCTATAGGGTTTATTCAACTACTTAAAGTGCTCTTAAGTCCAAAGAGATAAACATAAATAATCAGATTATGATCAAGGGTAAATACATAGGTACAAATCGCTCCAGCAAAATGTCCTTATGGTTGAGAAGGGCAGGCAGGGCACTTCTTCTCCATTGCACTCTTTATTTTTTGATTCATGCCTATTTTGATCTGCAGCCCTGACTAAAGTCACATTTTGACGCTGAAGCTTTCTAATGACCTTAGCTTAAACACCTTCAGTTTACCAATGGCTTTCATATAATTGGGTTGAACAAAACCCATGTTTCTCTAAACTTAAGTGAACATATTTACACTTGGAGCAAACTATAAAGCTATGATGCATCTCACTCCAACTTTTGAAATCCCCAAGGGTGCCTTTGATGCCTTTTTTTTTTTTATCAAAATAGGATAGGTAACAATGGAAAACATGCCAACCCAAGAATGCACATGCCTGGTTACTGTTGGTCACAGGGCGCCAAGAAGTACTACTATCCCCTAACAAGAAAGTAGTGATGACTCTGATTAGGATGGGGGAGGGATTACTTAGGCTCTAAGTTTTGGGGGTGAGGGTGAGAGTTCTAATGTAGATAACTAAAATGGCCAGTAAAGAGCACAGGGAGGAAATGTAGATGACTATATCTACAGGGGAAACGGAGCATGGCAAGCCAACATGTAAAGGAAGGAGAGGAAGTAAAGGTTAATTCAATACAGAAGTTCAAAACAAAGCTTAGCAATCATTAGTAAAAAGAAATACATATTTATTTTATTGACACCAGGCTTAAACTTGTGTTAAAGAAGTAAACCCTGTGAGTAGCACCATGGGGAAGATTCTAGCCTACTTTCCCAAATCACTTTAGAATTGAGCGAGTCAATAGGTGATCAAATGTCTTACATCTGCCTGTGATCCTTAAATGCAAAGACAGATTGTGCCATTAAGCCTGCATAGTTATAAATCTGATTTGCTCTACTACAACCAGCTCACACACACAACAGGTTGTGCATGTACACTAGAACTAATCATGACAACTTTTAAACTAGAGAGTTAACTTTGCTTTATTCAGACAGTGACTCTTCCAGAGGGAGCACTTTCCTCATGTATTTATTCTCATTAGCCACAGTCCTATACTTACTTTCTCTCTGCAGTGTTGCTACAGTAGAACTGGGCTGTTAAAATCCTGAGCAGCTTCAAGTCCACCTTCATAGATACATTTGTTTTCAGGGAAGCATGTAGTTTGGTGGCTGTAATTTTAAGAGTCATCTATTGCAGTCACAAGGCTATCTTAGTAGATATTCCAGACCAGCCCCTACTCCAGCAACATAGGCACAAGGTAGCACTACATGGCTGTCTTTCTTTTAAAAAAAAAGATTTATTTATTTTATGTATATGAGTACACTGTATTTGTACAGATGGTTATGAGCCATCATGTAGTTGCTGAAAATTGAACTCAGGACCTCTGCTCACTTCAAAAATTTATTTGTTATTATATGTAAGTACACAATTAGCTGTCTCCAGACACACCAGAAGAGGGCATCAGATCTCATTATAAATGGTTGTGAGCCACTGTGTGGTTGCTGGGATTTGAACTCGGGACCTTTGGAAGAGCAGTCAGTGCTTTTAATCGCTGAGCTATACCTTCAGTTCCTGTAGCAGTGGATTTCTGACTCTACCTTTTATGTCCTGTATATAGAAGAACTCCACAAACCCATCCCAGCCCCTTTGTTTGACAAGCCGGTCCCATTTCATCCTTCCAAGAACATCTGTGATACTTTCTGCTAATGGTTCGATGCAGCTTTCTTGGTTTATGTTCTTTAAGTGTTTGGCCACAAAAGCACCAAAAGAAATAAGCTACAATCCAGTCCCAGTTTTTTATGTCATCTTCGAAAACACGGACCATCACTCCAGAAAAAGACTTTACATCATGTTCGTTTTTTTTTCTATTTCATTTTTTATTAGATATTTTATTTATTTACATTTCAAATGTTATCCCCTTTCCTGGTCCCCGCCCCCAAATCCTCCTATTCCTCCCCCCTCCCCCTGCTTCTATGAGGGTGTTCCCCTACCCACATATCCACTCCCACCTTCCTGCCCTGGCATTTCTCTAGACTGGGGTATCAAGCTTTCATAGGACCAAAGGCCTCTCCTCCCATTGATGCCTGACAAGGCCACCCTATGCTACATATGCGGCTGGAGCCATGAGTCCCTCCATGTGTACTCTATAGTTCGTGGTTTATTCCCTGGGAGCTCTGGAAGGTCTGGTTGGTTGATATTGTTCTTCCTATAGGGTTGCAAACCCTTTCAGCTCCTTCAGTCCTTTCTCTATATCCTCCACTTTGTTTTTAATGTCCAGGGTTCAAAACATCCCCTCGAAGGCCATCTTGTGGTTGTGCTGCAAACTGTTGCACACATGCCACAAGGTCTCCAGCGCCCTCCAGCCTGCAGTGTTGTCCTCTTCCAAAGGCTTCCAGCCCTTGGTTTATAAAGGAAACAACCGCAAGCAGGGCTTTCCAAGCCTTGGCATTCCATGAGAGGATAAAGGAATGATGTTCTTCAAACCTGATAACATTTGTTCAGACAGCTGGGCAGAACCGAGCAGCTGGAAAGGGACTTTCTTGACCTGGGAAGAAGTAACTCCTTATGTTATCAGAAGCTAGTGTATTTTACAACCTGGCCACCGTTCTCTGGGAACACTGAATCGTCTCTTTCCCATAGTCCAAGGGTGGCCTTTTATCACTTTAAGGATCCTGGCTCCTGCTTCCTTCAAGGGCGGGAGCCTTCTGCTCTGAAGAAATGCTGGTCCTTGAAAATCAGGGGAGGGAGGGTGAGTTTTGGGGACTTGGAGTCTAGTGTAGGCTGCCTTTCATCTGTTCCCAAGGGGGATATCTGCACTGGGTGCAGATTGTGGGAGGAGGAAAGGGAGTGCTGTAACTAAAGAGAGAGTACAATATTTGGGTGCCAGGCTGGGCTCCCTTTTGTCTTCCCTCTCCAAAGGCCAGAGGCATCTATGCTGGGGAAAGGGGCGGGAGGATACTCATTGCTCTGACTCTGCGCAGGATCAGGAGAGTACAGGATTTGATGCACGGAGACTGGAGCAGGTTTTCTCTGTTTCTTCATAGCATTGTATATATTTGTTGCTCAAATGTGTTTCCTGTATACAGCAGAATGATGGGCTCTGTTTATCCATCCATTCTGTTAGCCTGTGTCATTTTATTGGGGAATCGAGTTCATTGATGTTGACAGACATTAATGGCCAATATTTCCTACTTTCTGCTAATTTGAGATTGGTGGTACTAGTGTATGGATGTATGATTCTCTTCTTTTGATTTTAGTGATGTGAAATCATTTATTCCTTATATTTTCTTTTTTATTAGACAGTTTCTTTATTTACATTTCAAATGGTATCCCCTTTCCTGGTTTCCCCTTCAAAAAAACCCCACTTCCCTCCCCCCTCCCCCTGCTCACCAACCTACCCTCTCCTGCTCCCTGGCCCTACACTGGGGCATAGAGCCTTCACAGGACCAAGGGCCTCTCCTCCCATTGAGGACTGACTAGGCCGTCCTTTGCTACATATGCAGCTGGAGCCATCATATAGCTTTCTCCTTATATTTTCTAGAGTGCATTTATCATCTTTGTATTGAACTTTCCCCTCTAGTATCTTCTGCCCGGTTTGCTTTTGGGCTTTTGGTTTTTTTTTCCCTATGTAATTTCTCCTAGTATACCTAAGAGCTATCTGCAACTCATTATGTAGCCTTTGCTAACCTGTATGTGTCAGTAATCCTCCTGCCTCAGGGTATTGTTATAAAATAGTATGTCCAGTTTAATTAGATCTCCATGAAGACAATAAAATGAACTGAGACCTGGTGGGTGTAAGAATCCATTCACAGAGTCACTGCACAGACACTAAAGCTCTCTTCTTTTTGACAACTTTAAATTTAAATAATTTTATATTTAATCTATAACTTTATATTAATACTTTCATACATTATGCAGAAAAGTACATTTATATCAAAATAAATACAAACAAAAAATTCTAGTGTGGAATGAAAAAAACCAAAGACAATTATTTAATTTATCCTTTTAAAAAAAAGTTCACACTAGATGCCCTTAAAATTGAAAGTAGGAGTATTAACGTTTTAAAGCATTTTAGGAAAATTAGAATTTGCCTCTTTTTAATTGGCAAACTTTCCAGTCAGAATCTTTTGTTTTTGTTGGAATGTGTTACATTGTATGAATATGTCTACGTACTGTAGTCTTTTATGATTCAGAAAAGAGTTGTGGTAAAATATTTATTTATTTATTTATTTATTTATTTATTTATTTATTTTTATTTTAGATATTTTCTTTATTTACA
>NW_022196900.1:100102389-100106522 GCF_008632895.1 Mastomys coucha
CATTCGGAGTTCCTCAATTGAGAATTCTTTGTTTAGCTCTGTACCCCATTTTTTAATGGGGTTATTTTTACTTATTGACTTTATATCCTGCTCAGTGCCCCCTCCCTTCTACACCCTCCCACAATCCTTTACAAATCCCTCCTCCCCTTCTCCTCTGAGCTGGTGGACCTTCCCTGGGTATGCTCCCACCCTTGTACATCAAGTCCGTCATACTCTCCCACTGAGGCCTGACAAGGCACTCCAACTAAAACATATCCCAGGGACAGGCAACAGATCTTGCGAGAGCCTCTGTTCCTGTTGTTCCTCTTCCATAATACCAAGCTGCACATCTGCTTCATATGTGCTGGGAGGTCTAGAATATATATATTTTTTGTTGGGGGTAGAGTCTCTGAAAGCGCCAAGTGTCTAGGTTAGTTGACACTTTGTCTTCCTGAGGAGTTCCTGTTACGTTCAAGGTCTGTACCCTCCCTCCAGTTCTTCCATAACAATCCTCAAACTTCATCCACAGTTTTTCTGTGGATGTCTTCATCTGTCTGAATAAGATGTTGGGTGGAGCCACTCAGAGGACAGCATTGCTGGACTCCTGTGTGCAAGCATAACACAGTATCATTCGTACTGTTAGAAATTGGTGCTTGTCCATGGGAATGGTCTGATGTTGGGGTCATCATTGGTTAGCCTTTCCCTCAGACTCTGCTCTATCCCCTGTTCCTGCATTTCTTGTAGACAGGATATATTTTGGGTTGAAAGTTTTG
Source organism: Mastomys coucha (assembly GCF_008632895.1). Classification (NCBI taxonomy): domain Eukaryota; kingdom Metazoa; phylum Chordata; class Mammalia; order Rodentia; family Muridae; genus Mastomys; species Mastomys coucha. Next base: position 100,103,142 of record NW_022196900.1, read on the forward strand.
TCGGTTGGTTGGTGTTCCTATCACACTAGTGGGGAATCCTGCCTAGCTATAGGAGATCACCCCTTCAGGTCTGATATCCTCAGTGCTGTGAGTCAAAGATAAGGTTACCATTGATTGTTGGACACCTCCCTTATCCCAGGTCTCTGTCTCACCTGGGAGATTACCCCTACCTCCCTACCCTGTCAGTTGCAGATTTCTATGGCTCTCTGGCCATCACTCTTGTATACTCCCTCACCTCAACTTGCAACCCCTCAACCCTCTTCCTACCATTTCTGCCAACTAGTTCTCTCCCTCCATCTGGCTCCTATAACTATTTCAGTCTCCCTTCTAAGTGAGATTCAAGCATCCTCACTTATGCCTTCCTTCTCTTTAGCTTCTTTGGGTCTGTGGAATGTAGAGTGGGTATCCTGTAAGTTAGGGCTAATATCCACTTATAAGTGAATACATACCATGCATATCCTTTTGGGACAGGGTTGTCTTGCTCAGGATGATATTCTCAAGATCCATCCATTTGCCTGTAAAATTCATGATGTCTTTGTTTTTCATAGTTGAATAATACTCCACTGTGTGAATAACATTTGATTGTGTGGATGTACCACATTTTAATTATCCATTCTTCAGTTGAGGGATATCTAGGTTGTTTCCAGTTTCTGCCTGTTACAAATAAAGTTTCTATAAACATAGTTGAACAATGTTTTTGTGATGTGGTGGTACATCTTTTGGGTATATCCCAAAGAGTGTAATGGCTGGATCTTGAGGTAGAACTATATTCCTAGTTTTTTGTGAAACTGCTCAATTGTTTCCAATATTGTTGTACATGTTCACACTTCCAACAGCAAAGGAGAAGTGTACTTCTTTCTTTACATACAGGCCAGTATGTGCTATCACTTGAATTTTGATTGTAGTCAATCTGATGGATGTAAAATGGGACCAAAAATTTGTTTTGATTTATATTTCTCTGATGACTAAGGACTTTGTATATTTCTTTAATTGCTTCATCACCTTTCAAGATTCATCTGTTAGGCATTTGATGTTTAACTTTGTGCCCGAATTTTTAAATTAGGTAATTTGGGTTGTTGGTGTCTAACTTCTTGATTCCTTTATAATTTTTAGATGTTAACACTCTGTCAAGTATAGGGTTGGTGAAGATATTTTCTCAATCTGTAGACTACCATTTTGTCTCACTGACAGTATCCTTTGATTTACAGAAGGTTTGCAGTTTTATCAAGTCCCATTTATCAATTGTTGATCTTAGAACCTGATCCATTGGTGTTCTGCTCAGGAAATTGTCTCTTGTACCATTGTGTTCAAGGGTATGTCTCATTTTCTGGTCTATGACATTTAATGTACTCAGTCTTATGTTGTGTTTGAATTGAGATGAGGATTGCATTACATCTGTAGATTGATTTTTGTAAGATGGCCATCTTTCCACTAAGTTAATCCTAGTTATCCATGAGCTTGGGAGATCTTCCCATCTTCTGATATCTTCTTCAATTTCTTTCTTCAGGGACTTGAAGTTCTTTTCATAAAGATCTTTCACTTTCTTGGTTAATTTTACACCAAGATATTATGTATTATTCATGGCCTTTTTATAATGTGTTGTTTCTCTAATTTCTTTCTGTTCCCCTTTATCTTTTTTTTTTATAAAGGATGGCTACTGATTTATGTGAATTAATATTGCATCCAGGCCCTTTGTTGAAGGAGTTTATCAGTGTAGAATTTTCCTGTAGAATTTTTTGGAAGGCTTATGTATATTATCATATAATTTGTGATAGTAGTACTTTTACTTCTTCATTTCCAATATCATTCCCTTGATCTCTTTTAGAGTTCTTATTATTCTACAAGACATCAAGTACTAGAATGAACAGATATGGAGAGAGTGGACAGCATTGTTTGGTTCTTCATCTAAGTGGAATTGTATTGAGTTTATCTTCATATAATTTATTGTTGGGTATAGGTTTTCTGTAAATTGCTTTTATTATGTTTAAGTATGCCTGATGTATCCCTAAGTTCTCCAAGACTTTTCTTTCTTTTCTTCAAAGATTTATTTTATTTATTATTATATGTAAGTTTACTGTAGCTGTCTTCAGACACTCCAGAAGAGGGTGTCAGATCTCATTACAGATGGTTGTGAGCCACCATGTGGTTGCTGGGATTTGAACTCAGGAATTTTGGAAGAGCAGTTAGTGCTCTTAACTACTGAGCCATCTCTCCACCCTCTCCAAGACTTTTCTCATGAGGGGGCATTGAATTTTCACAAAGGCTTTTCTTGGCGTCTATTAAGATGAGCATGAGATTTTTTTCTTTCCTTTTCATCACTTTTTTTTTCTTTATGGAAGATTACACAGACTGGTTTTCATATGTTGTATCATCTCTGCATCTCTGGGATGAAGCCTATTTGATCTAGGTGGATGATCTTTTTGGATATTCTCTTGTATTCTGTTTGTGTGTATTTTATTGAGTATTTTCACATCTATGTTCATGAGGAAAATTGGCTGGTAATTTGTTGTTGTTGTTTTTGTTTAATTATTGTTTGGCTTGGTTATCTGGGTGACTGTGACTTCATAAAATTAATTTGGCAGTGTTTGCTCTGTTTCTATTTTGGGAAATTATTTTAGAATGTTGGCTTTAACACTTCTTTGAAAGTCTGGTAGAATTCTGCACTGCTTTTATTGACTGCTTCTGTTTCCTCAGGTGTTATAGGTATATTTAAAATTGTTTATCTGGTCCTGATTTATCTTCGGTAAGTAGTATCTACCTAAAAATGATCCATTTCTTTTAGATTTTTAAATTTTGTGCACTACATGATTTTTATTATAACCCAATGATTCCTTTTTGCTTAGGTATTTGTTGTTATGTCCACATTTTCCTTTCTGATTTTACCAAATTGAATATTCTCTCTCCATCATTCAGTTAGATTGAATAAGGGTTTATTGATCTTAGTGATTGTTTTTTTCAAATACCAACTCTTTTATCATCAGTTCTTTGTATTGTTCTCTCTTGCTCTTTGTTTCTTTTCTTTTTTTTTTTTTATTTTAGATATTTTCTTTATTTACATGTAAATTTCTCCATTCCCAGTTTCCCCTCCAAAAAACAAAGAAACAAACAAAAACAACCGAAACAAACCCCTGTTGCCTCCCACTTCCCCATGCCTGCCACCCTGCCCTCTCCCACTTTCTGGCCCTGGCACTCCCCTACACTGGGGCACAGAACTTTCACAGGGCCGAGCTCCTTTCCTCCTATTGATGATTGAATTTTCAATCCTCTACTATACACATGCTGCCTGAACAATCAGACTCCTCCATGTCCAGTGTTTGGTTGGTGGTTGAGACCCTGGGAGCTCTGAGGGTACTACTTAGTTCATATTGTTGTTTGTCCTAA
>NW_022196900.1:100106533-100119667 GCF_008632895.1 Mastomys coucha
GTCCTGGGACTCACTCTGTAGACCAGGTTAGCCTCGAACTCACAAATCTGCCTATCTCTGCCTCCCAAGTGCTGGGATTAAAGGCATGTGCCACCACCTCCGCATGGCCCAGTATCCAATTTTTTTTGGGGGGGGGAGGGAGTTAAGAGTGTAGTAGAGGCAGAGAAAGGCAGAGAGAGGGAGAAGAGAATTAGAGGCCAGCCATGAGCATATAGAGAGGGAGGGGGAATGGAATGAGAAGGGGGTAGAGCAGGGGAGCAAGAAAGGAACAAGAAAACAGTTATATGGTTACATGCACTTTTTTTTGTTTTGTTTTGTTTGTTTTGTTTTTTTTCGAGACAGAGTTTCTCTGTGTAGCCCTAGCTGTCCTGGAACTCATTCTGTAGACCAGGCTGGCCTCTAACTCAGAAATCCGCCTGTCTCTGCCTCCCAAGTGCTGGGACTAAAGGTGTGCGCCACCACTGCCCGGCTCCAAATCTTAAAATGAGCTAGTGCGTAGAGACTCAGTTACTGAAAAAAAGGCTTGCTTTGGCTGGAAGGGTGTGACTAAAAGGGAATGTTCAGCTGAAAGCTATATAGTCTTTTGTTTTAATTTTATTGCATTATAATGAGAAAAGTTACATGATTTAAATTTATCTGAATTAATAAACATTTAAAAAAATATTTTAATTAAATAGAATTAATTCACATTCTTGTTTTCCTTTTGTACCCCAACTCTTCCCAGATATCCCCTTTTATACCTACAACATCTTTTTTCTCATATTCTTTAAAATTTATAAAATATTATAACAATAAAAATGAATATTATAAAAATTGTTTTGACATAAAACAACAATCAATTTAACATTCTTACGTAGATGCTTGTCTATGGCAATACTGAAAAAACATAATTTTTCTCAATATAAATTTTATATAACTCCATATGTATTACCTGTATACTTCAAAATAATACATCACTACTAATATTTTCTTAAATGAACATAAATATATAAGGTGTTTTTGCTTGTTTGTTTGTTTTGTATTTAGTAGAGATTAAAATCTTAGCTCTTACTGTGGTAACTTGATACAAGAGTTCCAAACATCAAGCAAAACACTCAGTCTTGCTCTTTGTAGTTCTCTTACAAACCCCCTCCCAATTTAATTGTCTACATTTCTTTTGGGTATACTTTAATACTTTTAAAATATGTATGCTGTTCTGAAAACCATAGTATAATGTAAAAGCATGAAATAAACAATACTACTAATAGAGAGACTGAGATAGAAGAAGCAAGATCTTAAGACCATTATGTTGAACACAGCAGGACACTGTCACGAATAAACAAGCTGAAAGTGTACATGGATTGTACAATATTGGATGTATTTTTCCAATTACCAAATTAGAGAGACCATTGGATGACAGTCAATAAATTTCAAATTCCTCATATTTTTGGATTTTAATCGATTAATATATATTTGTAATATTAATTTTCATATTAAGATATTAAGAAAAGGTAATTGTTACTTCCTGTTGTTTTTTTTAAAGAGGTAGAATTAAGTTTGTGTGGAATTGTTGAAAATTTATTTTCTTCCTTCTTCTAAGGTGTAGTTTTGCTCCTTATGTTGATGTTTTCCATCTATTATCCTTTATAGGGCTGGATTTGTGGAAAGATATTATGTAAATTTTGTTTTGTCATGGAATATCTTGTTTTCTTCATCTAAAGTAATTGAGAGTTTTTCTGGTTATAGTAGCCTGGGCTGGCATTTGCGTTCTCTTAGGGTCTGTATGACATCTGCCCAGGATCTTTTCTAGCTTTCATAGTTTCTGGTGAGAAGTCTGGTGTAATTCTGATAGGCCTGCCTTTATATGTTACTTGACCTTTTTCCCTTACTGCTTTTGAAATTCATTCTTTGTTTAGTGCATTTGGTGTTTTGATTATTATGTGACTGGAGGAATTTCTTTTCCGGTCCAGTCTATTTGAAGTTTTATAGGCTTCTTGTATGTTCATGGGCATCTCTTTCTTTAGGTTAGGGAAGTTTTCTTTAAGAAAACTCGAAGTTGGGAGTCTTCACTCTCTTCTATATCTATTATCCTTAGGGTTTTTCTTCTCATTGCATCCTGGATTTCCTGGATGTTTTGGGTTAGGAGCTTTTTGCTTTTTTCATTTTCTTTGACTGTTGTGTCAATGTTTTCTATGGTGTCTTCTACCCCTGAGATTCTCTCTTCTATCTCTTGTATTCTGTTGGTAATGTTTGCATCTATGATTCCTGATTTCTTTCCTAGGTTTTCTATCTCAGGGGTTGTCTTTCTGATTTCTTTATTGATTCTATTTCCATTTTTAGATTCTGTGTGGTTTTGCTTATTTCCTTCACCTGTTTGGTTGTGTTTTCCTGTAGATCTTTAAGGGATTTTTGTGTTCCCTCTTGAAGGGCTTCTAGCTGTTTACCTGTACCTATCTTTCTTTGAGGTGCTATTTATGTCTTTCTTAAAGTCCAGTATCATCATCATGAGAAGTGATTTTATATCTGAATCTTGCATTTCCTGTGTGATGGTGTGTCCAGGACTTGCAATGGTGGGAGTTTTGGGTTCTGATGATGCCAAGTAACCTTGGTTTGTGTTGCTTATATTCTTATGCTTGCCCACGTCATCTGGTTATCTCTATGGCTACCTGTCCTTGCTAAATCTGACTGGAGCCTATCCTTCCTGTGATCCTGATTGTGTCAGAACTCCTTAGTCAAGCTGTCTCTGTGATCCTGTGATTCTGGGAACCTATGACCCTGGCCTTGTTAGAGCACCTGGGAGTGGAGCTTCCTCTGGGTGTTTTGGGAATGATTATAGAGTTTGCACCCAATGTCTGCACAAGGCACTGGCCAGCCCAGACAGACCAGAAGCCACCCGAGCCATTGGGCTGGCAGAATTCCCGTGTGCCTGGGTCCTGCTGGTCTCAGTTATGCCCAGTGTTGAGACAGATGTTGTTTCCTCCTCACCTCTGATGTTGTATCACTCCTCACTGCCTCCTAGAAGTGTTAGAGCCCCTGGGAGTACAGCTTCCTCTGGGTGTTGTGGGACAGGAAGGACTCTCTGAATATTTTTTGTGATGTTTTCTGTGGATGTTCCAACTGTCAAAGATACAGTAACAATAACCTGACTTAGAATCATATGTGGCATGGCCAAATACAAGTCAGCCAGGTGTGTTGGCTCTAAATAGTAATTCCTTTAGAATGAAGGCTAAGGTAGGAAGTTTTTAGAGTTGGTGTTTGAAATCAATCTAAGTCATAGAAAAAGACCCTTCTCAAAGATAAGACTAAGTAAACAAGTAGCAACTAACTAAATAAAATAAAACAGTGTAGGGGAGTGATTTAATGACTAGGCTCTTGTTCAAGCAAGTCTCACTATTTTGTTTTTCATAGAGGGAACATCATTCATCTACACAGTAAGTAGCCTTATATTTTTTATTGGGTAGGACCCAGGTGTCCAGTCAAATGGCAGTTTTTGGTTTAGAGTTAGATCTGGAAGGGAGATTTATGAGGGATAGTCTCACATCTTTAGAATCAAGAGAAATCTCTAGTAGAAAAGCTGAGTCTCACTGCCTGATCCTGGGTTTGGCTTCTTCTTATCACCACTCACTCCCTCTAAATCACTTTCTTCCACTGGGTCACTCCATCTAATCCAGAATCATTAGACAGGAGATGCGACAGAAGTGCTCAAATTCAGAGTAGCTTAAGAAGAATTGGTTGAAGACAGTGGTATTCATTGTAAATGCAGGGTTTTTTTTTCTTGTTTTTGTTGTTGTCATTTGAGAAAAGGCCTCACTAAAGTAGCCATCCCTAGAATACACTTCTTAGATCAGTTAGGCCCCAAACCCTTTGAAATCTCCATGCTTCTTCCTGCAGAGTAATGGGACTAATGGTATATACTACCACACCTAGCCTATAAGACAGTTTCAAATACATCTGATCAACTTCCATTCTGTTTTGCTTTCTTTTTGACAGAGATTTTTATGTCAACTAATGTTATACCTAAACATCCATATATGCTTTGTAATTGAAAATACTCTCGTATGCTTGCATGCATGTATAAAGGAATACAAATCTAAATTTTAGTATATTTCACAGTATTTCTCCAAAAACCCTCTGTACATGCACATCTCTCAATGAAAGCAGCAAAATTTTACAAAAATAGCATTTATATTATTTATATGTTTTAACAGTGTGAAATGAATGAAAACTGAGAACAAGGCTCATTAAACGCTCACCATTCTGCCTGTCTACTCCACCTTCAAATAAAAACCTGTCTTCTCATTGATTGCTTTTTTCCCAAACTGATGTTGCCTCAGATTATTTTTATTATCTCCATTGTTGGAGTTCCTTTTGTGACAAACGTCAAGAAATTCAAACTATTCTGAGAGTCAAGGGTCCATTCAGTGAATCATTCCCCACTGCAGAAACTTATTTGTTTACTTAGTCATGTATTTGTAAATTGAGTGAAGTGTTTTGTATGTACTTTAATTGGGTGGGTAGTTGGGTTTTTTGTTTTGTTTTGTTTTGTTTTGTTTTGTTAATAAATGGTCTTGATCTGTAGATTCATTTGAAACTCTAAGTCTCAACAATTATCCTGCCCCAGTGATGGGACTGGAGCCAGCCTGACAATGGCAAACATGGCCCTGGTAGCCTTTGTCCTTGTCCCTAGTCCGTATGACTTGCTGAAAACAATTAGATTGCACTTCAAAAGGTAACCCCCAAGTCCATGCCTTTATTTGGACTCGTCCTTCTCTTGAGATTCAAGACCAAGGCCCATCTCTATAGCCCAGCAATCAAAAACTTCCTTTGGTTTATCTAGACATCAAGCCAAGTTAAATACCTCATGTTCACATGGGGCTTGCACATTTACCTTTATAACATGCCTTTTGTCTATAGGCTAGGTATTCTTCTCTATCCAGAGGCATTCCTCTGTTCCTGCCCTGCCCCCAAGGACATACAGTCCTTTACCTGCTCCCTTGTTCCCTTCCCCCTTGTCTTCTATCCCCTTTCTTTTCTCTTATCCCTTGCCCTTTGTCCCTCTGAAACACATAGGTCTTCTTTCTGCTTAGAACTTGGTTTTAGGGTATCTTGGACTGACTCTGAGGATTCCTACATAAGGATTCATTCCTTTCAGCCAAATTATCTTCCATTTTCTATAGGCATCCTTCCAGAAAACTCATGGTTTAAAATTGTCTTGGTATAGTGATAGAATCGCATGAAGAACATCCTGGTACATTTTTTAAAAAGAAACTAGCCTGGTATGGAGTGTGGATATTTATTCTCAGCACTCCACAGCCTCTAGAGAAGAAATAAAACCCATACCAAGCCAGTGAGACAGAGCTCCATGGTATTAGATCCAGACACAGTGGCCAAGAAGGATGTGAAAGAGAAGAACTGAAGTGAGTAGTAGACTGTGGTAATTACTATAAAGAACATCCTCTTCTCTGCAACCTGCTGAGAGTCACCTCACTACCTTAAAGAAGGTGCACCACACATGAAGGTTGGGAGTTCCCTGTGAGGAACTGTCATAGGGAACCAGATGATGGTGTTAGGACTATTTCTTTGCCTAATTAGTGAAGTTTTATTATCCAACATATAAAATGTTCTGGAAATATGAATAAATTAGATTGCTAAAGGACACATTATGTCCTTCTTATTTTTAGATTAGGACTCTGAGTGTTCATTTTGCAAATATTGTCTTCCAGCAAAGGTTAAATATAGAGACATAGATCCTGAAATGTGCTTACCTTGGAATTCACTTGGTCCTCATTTTCATGACTGCTGAAGAAACCTGTCCCGTCATCCCATGTTTCTCCATATCTAACTCAGTTGCTGTGATCTGAATGTATTACATATGAATTTCTCTCTCAAACATCGAACTCTATGGGGAGCCATGTTCTTTGGGTTCCATTAATGAGACCTGTTCCTTGGATGAAATGGCATACACAAATCTAACATTGACCTAATTATGGTGATGGGGATTGAAGCAACCAGACACAGGTACAGAAATGCTAGGAAAGATTAGGCTCTGGTCTCTTATAGGGACATACCAGCAGCCCAAAAAGTCTACATATTTATTGTATGCAGAAAACACAGGGGGTCAATCTCAGAAAAATGGTGCCTTTATTTTAAAACACTCAAACTACAATAATCCTAGAGTAGAAAAGAGTGCTTGATACTTTCTACAGACACAAGATCCATTCACCAGCTCAGAGGAAGAGCTTGACTTTCTAGTGTATCTCAGACCTTGAGGTGACTGACATTTCCACACTCCATTCAGCAGTGGACATTCACTTAGGATTCCACCAATCCCCAATACTAAGCTTCCATTTGTCTGTTTCACAATCAACCTTATAATACTTCTACAAAAATGCAACATTTGTTTTCCAGATCATAAACGTAGGACCCACCACATTTAGAGCAGTGGGTTGTTTCAAAGACAACCCTATTGGGCTGTCTTTTGGCCCTGAGTATATCCAGGAGCTCAGGACAAAAATTTTCTAATTGGTATGTTAGTATTACACCACTGTCATCATAGCACTCCTGAGGGGCAGGGTATTCTTCCTGGGTCAGCTGACTCAGGTTGGCTGTGTGGTGTAGAAGTTGTTTCAGGAAAGACAGAGAGACATTATTATCATAGAAATTGACATCAGTGAGGTGAGAACATTGACTTAGGGCAGGCAGCAGGGCATTCAACTGAGAGTCCTCTATAAAACATGACTCCAATTCCAGGGTTTGCAGGGTATCTCTAACTCTCTCAAGGAGAAACCCAAGAGGCTCAAGGAATAAATCACATAAATGTATATCACGAAGTTGAAGATGTTTGAGCTCAGAAATATTCATGCAATAAGGCAGGTAATCCAAGTCTGACTGTGAGAGTTCACAGTTAATGATGCAAAGTGTCACCAAGGGCTTCTTCAGGCACCTGAGTAGAGAAGAAATGATTGTTTTTTGGCAGATCTTGAAAGGGTTGATGTAATTGGTAGCTAAGCAGATGACATTTCTCTCAAACTCATCCTGACTATATATTGAGGTCAGTACTAGGACATGACCTTCTGTTATCTGTTCACACAACTCACAAGATTCTAGTCTGAGGTCTGTAGGTTATCACCATAGGCATGATTCAGGGGGTGGCTAGAAACCACAGCAATGGATATATGAGGCCAGCATGTTGAATGTAAGAAGCACTACCCATCTCAAATAAAGGCCTCTATACCCCTCTGAGCCTCTCCATCCAGTGAAGAACAGTCTTGAATGTGGGGTGAAGAGAGAATGGAAGATCTGAAGCCTCTGATCGATCCATGGTTGGCTAAATATTGTCTTTCCCTGGTTGCTTCCTCTCAGCACCCAGAGAACCTTCCTCCAATCCTAGCTGATTTTGCCTACCTGCTGTGGACATTTTGTGCAAGAAGTATATCTAGTCCCTCAAGCACAGCCTTCAGATTCTCCAGGTTGCGGTTCTTTATCAGCACTCCTATAGAAAGGTGTGGGAAGTGCCACACAGGTATCATGGCTTTCAAGATCTTTGTATATCCATCAGTGAAGGCCTCCTCAAAAGCTTCTGGGAACAACCTATTGTGCAGGTCCTTGAGAGCAGAAATTGCAAAGGTCTCATCCCTCAGTAGACTTCTGATTGCCAGCTTCTGAAGGGTCAGTGGGGAATAGAATGTGTATGTGACTTCTTCTAAAGAGTCATCCTAGGGAAGCAGGGAAAAATGTACCATTAATGACCAAAAACTTAGGAAGCCTTTCTATCCATACAGGGAAGTGTGAGAGCTAGATCAATAGTGATGAGGATGGAGAACACAGTTTACCAATTTGATCATTCACAGTTTTGTTTTCTTTGCTTTTAAAGACAAGAGTCTTTATCAATTTAATATCAATTTTAATATCAATTTAATTTCAAGTGATAATTGTGATTTTCATTAGAACACTTAATAGAAATAGGTAGGATTCTTTCTCAAAATTTGAACATATCCTGGCTTCCTTGCAATGAAAAAACTATGTATCAGTCAGCACATAGAAATACCTTGGTTTTTGTTTGTTTATTGTTTTGTTTTGTTTTACCTCTTTGAGGCTAGTCTTCTGCATAGCTGTTTTGAAACTTGCTATATAAATTTGGCTGGCATCAAACTTAACACCATCTAACCTCTGCCTTCCTGTTGCAGTCAAGGGAGAGTATGGGAGGATATGAGTCAGGAAGGCTGTAATTGGGATATAAGGTCTATAAAGTACTCACAGACACACACACATATATACATGCATGTACATATTATATAAACAATACCTACACAAATATATTTGTATGTATGTGTATATAAATGTGGATATTTATGTGTACATACATATATATGCAGGTTTATTCTTGCAAGTTTGAGGACATCCTGTGTTCCATGAAAATAAGATACTATGTATCAGTGAGAAGCAAATACCATTTGTTTTTGGTATTTTATGGTTGTTTGCCTGTTTTGCCTTATTTAGTTAGTTATGTATCTATTTATTTATTTAATGAATATGAATACACTGTCCTGTCTCAGACAAACCCAAAGAGGGCATCACATCCCACTACAGATGGCTGTGAGACACAGTGTAGTGAATTGAACACAGTACATCTGGAAGAACACTCAGTATTCTTAACTACTGAACAATCTCTCCACCTCCGTGTTTTAGTTTTAAAGACTCATATAATACCTAACTATTTTGACACTCACAGCCTCCCTCTGCCTTCCTGTTACTATGATTATGAGCACACCAAAGAGTACCAGGCTTAAAGTGACATAAAGTTCAGTAGTGAAGGAACTTGAGTAACTCATATATGACATTATAGCTGGGAGTGCTTTGAATTCATGGTCACCCTGATATACTTAGTGAGACTGTCTCAAAAGACAGAATAAAATGTATATAAAACAAAATATCCCAAAAATCACAATGACCCAATTAATAATTAGATGCATTGAGAACACACTTGTATATTCTGCATAAACAGCTTTCAGGTGTTCTAGGTCGAAGAATCTCGGTGAGTTTAAGGCCTGTCAATCTTGCTTTTTTTATTTAATTTACATTTAAACCTTTGCCTCCCCCCATAGTTTCTCATCAAGTTTCTCTTCCCCTTGCCTCCAAGACGGAGGTCCTCTTACATATGGCTTCAAGTCTCTCAGTGACTAGGTACATCTTCTCCTACTGAAGCCAGGCCAGACAGTCCTCTCCTATACATGTTCCCGGGATTTGGACCAGCCTGTATATGCTGTCTGGTTGGGAAGCTCAGTCTCTAGGAGCTTCCAGTTGTCCAGGTTAGGTGAGACTGTTGGTGTTCATATGAGGTCACCCTCTGCTTCAACTTCTACAATCCACCCCCTAATTCAACCATAGTAAAATCTTGAATGTTCAAAAAGCACCTAAAGAAATATCAAAGTCCTTGGTTATCAGGAAAATGCAAATTAAAAGTGACCGTGAGATTCTACCTTACAATAATCAGAATGGCTAAGATTAAAAACTCAGGTGACTGCACATACTGATGAGGATGTGGAGAAGGAGGAACGTGGGATTGCAAACTGGAAATCAATGTTGTGGTTCTTCAGAAAACTTGAAACTTTTCTACCTTAAGAGCCAGCTATACCAGTCCTAGGAATATACTCAAAATATGTCCCACCATACCACAAGGACACCTGCTCCACTATGTTTAAAGCAGCCTAATTTCTAAAGGCCAAAAGCTGGAAACAACCCAGATAGCTCTCAACCAAAGAATGGATACAGAAAATGTGATTCATTTATACAATGCAATAATATTCAGCTATTAAAAAGCAGGACATCATGAACTTTACAGGCAAATGGATGGAACTAGAAAATATCATCCTGAGTTAGATAATTTAGACTCAAAATGATAAGCATGATATGTACTAACTGGTAAGTGGCTATTATCCAAAAATACAGAATACCTAGTATACAGTCCAGGCAGATTTATCTAGAAAGAACTCATCTCAAAAATCAATAAACAGCAACTAATACAGTATATCAACAAAATTTCAAGTGAGAACAAGACTAGACTAGGGTACATTAGGTGAGGTATCCTGACAGAGCTGATGGACTTACTTGATCGGGACACTGGTGACAGATCACCATATTCAGGCAGGGGAAGTCTGTGACTCCAGGCTCCAATAGACCCAACCTAGAGCTCCTCTCCCTGCTATGATTCATTATATACCTTTCAGCTGAACCCTCCCTTTGTAGCCACACCCTCTCAGCCAATGTCAGCCTCTGATTCAATAATTGACTCACCACCCACCTGCTCATTTTCAGATTTGGATGGTGTAGGTAAATTGGATCAGATCTGTACACAGGAAGAATCTTAGACCAGACCCATAGTCCAGAACTGATTTATTGAAGCCAAATGGTTGTCCCTGATGCTTTTACTCATATCACTTGCAATGCAGAGTTAGGTGGATGTCTGAGTCCAGGACTGTGATGGTTTGTATGTGCATGGCCCTGGGAGTGGCACTGTTAGGAAGTGTGTCCTTGTTGAAGAAGTAGGTGTAGCATTATGGGTGCATACTTTAATCCCCTTTTCTTAGCTGCCTGGAGCCCCTCATTTTGCTAGCAGCCTCTGGAGTTCAAGGCTGAGCCTGGTGCTCTCTCATTCATCAGCTGTGGAAACTTGAGAAGGCTGAGGTGGGAAGATGCCAAATAGATCAGTTTAATTTCAATTTCAGCTACATAGTAAATTTGAGGAGAGCCTGAGCTAATGGACATCAACCCTTCTAATCTTATGTAATCCAAAGTAAAAGAAGGGTGGCTCCCAGGGAAAAGCTGCCCTTAGTTTCGCAGAAGGGAAGGGTGTCTGCTACATTCTTTAGGACTGAGATTTCAGACACCTCTTCATCTCTCTATGTATCTCTGTTTGTCTGTCTCTCTGTCTGCCTGCCTGTCTGTCTCTGTTTGTCTCTCCCCATCACCCCTGGTGCAATTAAATTAAAGGCAGAGGTGAACTGGCATGTGGGTGCTGTCTTAAAACAAAACAACAAAAGAAATAATCAAGTTTTAATGGAATGCCAGAAAACTTGTTTCTAAGATAAGAAATTAAATTTGTTCATCTGCCTGAACTTGCAAACCTTTTCTACAAATGTTATACACATACACACACACACACACACACACAGAGAGAGAGAGAGAGAGAGAGAGAGAGAGATGAAAGAGAAAGAAAGTGAGAGACAGAGTGAAGACAGTGATAGAGAGACAGACAGACACATACAGAGAGAAAGAGAGAAATATACAGACAGACAGCAGAAGACAGTGATAGAGAGACAGATACACACACGTACACAGACAGAGAGAGGAGGAGAGAGAAAGAGAACTTTGTTTATACAAAAGACCTATGTCCTGTTCCAGGAATTTAATGGCATGGAGCAGGGACTCTGTGCCCTCCACCTGAAACTGTGTATTAATTCTTTTCCAATTAGGCAAACAAACAGGACTGTGAGTTCTGACCCCAGCTGATACAGTAAAGCCACTTTCTGAGTTGTGATAAAGTCTAAGCCCACTTTCTGTTTTCCTGTAATTCATCTCCACAGTGTACTCTCTTAAGAGAGTAAAAGTTGTATGTCCAGCTATTGCACATTGCCTGATTGTTTCTTTCTTTGTGACTGAAAACTTAATTCTAACAACAGAGAATGCATTGCAGGCTTCATCTCCAATACACTTTAATTTGTGGGCTTACTGTTTTCATCAGAATCCACCTCCCTCTGCCTCTGGAGGGGTGGATTTAAAGGCATGCAACACTGGGCCCACCTCCAGGGTCAATTTCTATGGAAATAGCATTTACATGCTCAACTTCAAGGAATTCCCCTACCACACCACTGAGCTAAGGCAGATGGTCCTGGAGCTGTACTCTGCCCAGCTGAGGTTGCAATGATGACTTCTGTGAAGGCTTTCTAGACAGGTTCCCTGCATTTCCCTGAATTCCAGGATACAGTAAAGACTGTACAGCATACCAGAAGGTAAATGGTAACTTCGTCTTGACTCTTCAGAGAACTCAGTCTCTACCTTGGGAAGAGACACTGCTTTTAAACATAACATGGCAGATGCATGGACAAAACATTTATCTTTGTGTATAAAGCCAGAATGTGTATATTTATTACAGTCTTAATATTACCTACTATATCACACAGCACACATGAGAAAGGTCATGAGGAAACCTTCATTCACTTGTTATCTGACACTCCTGTGAATTGTTACCTTGGAACCTGCTGTTCCAGGTTTACTCTTCTGGGAAATACTATTTTACAGATCTCAAGGACACCCCCCCAAATTTTATGCATCCATCTCCGAGGACCACATAGAAAGGCATCTCCAGAGACAAAGCCCTAAATCATTTTCACTTACTGAGAATAAGAGCAAAATATTGAGGGAGCAGGGAGCACAGAGCTGGAACTGGGATATCAGGAACACAGCCCCGAAGTATCAGGAGCACAAAGTCATGCTCCAGTCCATCCCCTGGAAGTCAAAGAGACAGATGCTTAGGACTAGACTGAGCATCTGAGTGATGCCCATTGGCTTTGCTGTTGGACACTCACTTTAGAGATAGTGACTCTGACCAAGTTTGATGCAGCAAGTGCTTAAATGCCTCCATCTCTAGCTCAGTCATGGGGGAAAGACAAGAACTCTCATTCCTGTGCAAGGCTGTACTGTGGCATTTCTACAGCCCTGTTTTTTTCTTTTTTAAAAAAAATTCATTCAGTACTTTATTTTCTTTATTAAAATACTTTATATGAGTACATGGCCGTGTTTGTATGCAAATATGTGCAAGCACTCACAGAAACCAGAAGTGCCATGGCCACTCGTCTACACCAGTTATGTCTGCAGTATTGAGGATAACAGCCTGATCAATGACAAAAGGTGTTATGCCCCTAAAAGGGAGCTTGTGCCTCCTGAGTATTCAGACAGTCACTGGTATCCCCTAACTCAGACGTGTTCCAGATCAGTCTTTCCAATTGTCAACACACCCTCATATATAGGCATAAAAAGTAACCCAAGAAGTGATTCCTTAATGGCTAAATTTAAGATTAGGCATTGTCTCCTGGTTAGCACAACATTCCAAAATATCCTAATTCAATTCCAAGCTGTCCTTTGCTTGGAATTTCTCTC
>NW_022196900.1:100120330-100123948 GCF_008632895.1 Mastomys coucha
AAAGTCTGATGCCATTTTTAAGAAATACATTCAGATCCTGTACTTCATATGTCGTCTCTGCCATCATTCCTTCGCCTATGCCTCGTCTACCTGACTAGGACCCTGTTTCTCCCACAGGTTTAGGGAGGCCCAGATCGGCTGGCCTGTGGCACAGAACGGACAACAGATTCCATGGAACTGGAGTTAAAGGTGGTTATGAGCTGCATCATATGGGTACTAGAACCCCAGCTCAGGTCCTGTGCAAGTACAGTAAGAACGATTAACCAATGGGCATCTCTCCAGTCTAAAGCTATTTTGTTTTTAGTTTTTGTTTTGAGATTTAGTTTCACTGAGCACATCTGGCTGTTGCAGAACTGACTTTGTAGACTAGGTTGGCCTGGAATTCACAGATATCTGCTCGCATGTGGCTCTCAACACCTGACCTTAACACAGGCTCTCTGTATTCTCAGGAAACTCTTCCCAATACATTTCAGCTAGTGATGTTGGTCTCTTCTTAATCACCACCATATTCTCACCTCTGGCTGACCAGCATCAATTATCCCAGCAAAGCAAAGTTTCACTTTAGTGATTATGGTAGCTAGTTAATCACAGGTAATCTTCAGCTCCATCTAACCAGGACCAGAGAACCTGAATTCAAAATAGCAAATAGCCCTGATAAATTGGCTATTTCAAATCACAGACCTGAGAATTTCAACATTCTCATCTTGTTTTTTGCCCTGACCCTAGGGACATTCAGTGTGGACCTAGGGCAGGGGAGAGAGACTGAAGTGGGATGAGAGACACGAAGAATGAGAAAAAAAACAGGTGTCAGATCAAGCTCTGAAAACTTTACTTCCTGGATGGCAATATAAGCATAAACAAGAGGAGGCTACAAGGAGGGGGGAAGAGCCCCAGGGGCTTTCCAAAGGCCACGTGGCAATCTTCAGTCTCTGGAACCAGCAGTAACAGTGTTCTCCACACCCACAAATGTTCTTACTGTTAGGCTACGCATGTCTCTCTGGGCCATATGTGTAAGCTAGTAATTTTCCACAAGGCCATGGTTAAGGCCATGGCTCCCAGCAGTTTTTCAAGCTCCTCAAGAACTTCCCACTGATCTCTCAACACTCAATGACTTTTCTATCCCAAAGTTCCAAAATCAATACAACCCCAAACATACTCAGGCCTATCTCAGCAATAGCCTACTATGGGGGTACTAAGTGTTTCTACTCCTATGAGGAAATTCTATAAACAAAGAGTAAAGAGGGTTCTGTCTGTCTCCCAAGTGTAACCAGTTAATTGATTCTAGATAATATCCAGACTTTCTGCTACTCAGAGCACATTTCCAAAGTTTGTTAAAATCATTAACCAAAGGTCTAAAAAGGGAACTAATGATTTATTACAGGTTCTAGGAAAGAAGGTAAAATATTGACTGGATTTATCTATAGAAAACTTCACTAATAACTTAGTTGTGCTTTGTAAGTCTCAATGAACCTATGGAGCTATGACAGGTGATGAATGTTTAGCCAGATAATTATTCCTAATGGATATGCATGGAAATGTTCACTGTTGTAAACTTCTTACTAGAGTTATGGTTTGAATTTGCATAAGCTTGTGATGAACTTTGTAACATGTGACCATGTATTCTGAAAGATGTTTAAGTGTTAAAGAAAAACTCACAGCTAAGCTGAAGAAAACTTTGTAGACAGAACACTTTTTAGTCAAATCTGTACAGAACGTTTTTGAACAGAACTGATGATAAGTTTTTCAGTCAGGACACAGGCGGACTTTTACGGTAGAAGTGAATTCAAGAACTTAGAAGTAGAGGCCATCTCTGAATTCAAAGCCAGCTTGGACGACAGAGTGATTTCAGGACAGCCAGGACTACACGGGGAAACCCTGTCTTGGAAGACAGAAAGAAAAGGAAATGAAAATTTAGACTTGCATGATTTAGCAGCTTCACTCCTGAGTATATACTTAGAATTGACATCTGTGTCGGTAGCAGCATTTTTTTAGTTTTTCAGGACAGGGTTTCTCTGTGTAGCCCTGGCTGTCCTGGAACTCACTTTGTAGACCAGCTGGCCTCAAATTCAGAAATCCACCTGCCTCTACCTCCCCAGTGCTGGGATCAAAGTCATATGCCACCACTGCCTGGCAGTAGCAGCTTTGTTAATTAGAGTTAAAACAGAAACAACTTAAGTAAGTATATCAGGTTCCAGTAGGCAATGGAAACTGACCTCAGTTCCCAGGACAGAAAGGACTTGGACAAGTTTATTAAGTTTTTTTCCCTCAAGACTGTCCAAGTGATTGTCCAGGCTCGACTTGGAGAAAAGATTTGCACCCGTTCGTCATCTTCCCCAACGGGTTCAGATTGGTTCAATTTAGCAATCAAAGATATCCCAGAAGTCACCCATGAAGCCAAGGAGGCTCTGTCGGGGCAGCTGCCAGCTGTGGGGCGATCTATGTGTGTGGAGATCTCACTCAAGACTTCTGAGGGAGATTCCATGGAGTTGGAAATTTGGTGTCTTGAAATGAACGAAAAGTGTGACAAAGAAATCAAAGTTTCCTACACTGTATACAACCGATTGTGACTGCTGCTGAAGTCTCTTCTCGCTATTACGAGGGTGACACCAGCCTATAGACTCTCCAGGAAGCAAGGGCATGAATATGTGATTTTGTACAGGATTTATTTTGGGGAAGCTCAACTGAATGGCTTAGGAGAAGGCTTCCAGACATTTCGAGTTGGAACAGTGGGCACCCCTGTGGGCACCCTCACTCTTTCCTGTGCTTATAGAATTAACTTGGTGTTCATGTCCACCAGGCAATTTGAGAGGACCCCACCTATTATGGGGATTATCATTGATCACTTTGTTGACCGTCTTTACCCCAGCTCCTCTCCTATGCACCCGTGCAATTACAGAACTGCTGAAGATGCTGGAGTCACATACCCATCAGTGGAAGACTCTCAGGAAGTGTGTACCACATCTTTTTCCATATCTCCTCCCTCCCAGCTGATGGTTCCTGGGAAGGAAGGTGGAGTACCTCTTGCTCCCAACCACCCTGCTCATGGTGCCCAGGTTGATCAGGAGAGACTGGTGATGCACATGCCTTCTGATGGCACTCACTGTGCTGCCACGCGTTCAAGCAGTGAGGACACTGAGACTGTATCTAACAGCAGTGAAGGACAGGCCTCACCCCATGACATCTTGGAGACTATCTTTGTCCGAAAAGTGGGAGCATTTGTCAACAAACCCATCAATAAGGTGACTCTGACGAGTTTGGACATACCCTTTGCCATGTTTGCTCCTAAGAATTTGGAGCTGGAGGATGCTGATCCTATGGTGAATCCCCCGGACTCCCCAGAGACCACATCTCCCCTCCATGGCAGCCTGCACTCAGATGGCTCCAGTGGGGGCAGCAGTGGCAACACACATGACAACTTTGTTATGATTGACTTTAAACCAGCCTTTTCTAAAGACAACATTCTTCCAGTGGACTTGGGGACCTTTTACCATGAATTTCAGAATCCCCCTCAGCTGAGCAGCCTCTCCATAGATTTTGGAGCTCAGTCTATGGCGGAAGACTTGGACTCCTTACCAGAGAAGCTGGCCGTGCATGAGAAGAATGTCCGAGAGTTCGATG
>NW_022196900.1:100123958-100125643 GCF_008632895.1 Mastomys coucha
CTGCAGCCAAGCTCAGGCTGGGACCAGGTGGCTATGAGGCCCCTCCAGTGTTTTGTTGGGAAATGAGAGCTACACTTGGAAATATATTCAAGAGATTTCCAATAAAAAGTTTTCTCTAAAAAAAAAAAAAAACTTAGAAGTAAAGGCACAGCATTCAGTGAAAAGGCATTGATAGTAAGAGCATTATTTTGACATCAGTGTATGATGAGAAAGCAAGATTAGAAGGGTAATGCAGAGTAGAATAACTTCTAAACCATAGGAAACAAAAAAAGCTAAGAGAGCTTTATGCAGCATGCAGAGGGAAAGAACACAAAGCAGAAGCTGCAAAGAGAGCAGAGGGACCAGGCAGGCTTCTCCTTACAATGGGACTTTTCTGAATGCAAGACAGGCTTAGTCTTATTAAAGGAACAAAACATTCTTTTAACAAATGGGTTTAATTCATTTACCATTAAAGAGGTAGAAGCGTTTTCTTTCTCTGTCCAGTAAATTCAAAGCTCATTTTTTTCACCAAAAATGAGTGAGTTCTTTATGCTTTGGTGCTTAGTCTTTTCTCCAAATGCATATGTAAATGTGTGTGTGTGTGTGTGTGTGTGTGTGTGTGTGTGTGTAAATGTGAGAATGTATGAAAGATGTGCCCAAATGGTTTGAAGGGAACTGTATAAAGGCCCATATGTGACTCTGTATATGAATTTATGTGAGTTTATCCATATTTGCTTATGTAAATGTTTTTCCTTCTGTGAATGGGCATTTTTCTTTTCTCCTGGTTCAATAGAAGTTCATTACTCCAAACTTCATCCTAGCCTGACAAACAAGAGGCATGTGGACAAAAGGGAAAAGGCTCTAGCAATTAATCCTTCACTTAGTCTCCTGGTGTTTTAGGGTGAGGTACAAAATGCCTTAGACTGCAGTTTCTGGCCTCAGAGGAACAAAGAAGGAAGGTCAGCTACAGTAGCAAAGTAACTTAGACTTATATAAGTAAACTTTTAATTATTATACAACAACACTAAATATCTCATAAGATAGAAGGTTTGTGAATCTCTTTCCCCTTCTGCTGTCTCAAAGAGAACCTACAAGAACGAAGACCCCTACTGGGATGGCCCCTGGAAACGATCTTTCCAAAAATGTTTTTGTTATTTTTTAAACAGAATCTCAGGAAGCTGAAGTGTATATAATCTAGAAACACTGGGCATGTTACTTACTCTGAAATATCTGGACAGAAGGTGGAACAGGAGAAGAGAACACAAGAACATTAGAAGGGCAAACCTAACAGTACCATTTTAAAAACTCTTTTGCTGTGATAAGGTGGGTCTGTGCTGTTGAAATTAGGCAGAAAATGAGCCCTCATTCTCTAAATCACTACTTCTCCTTCAAAGAGGAACTAAACAATTGTTTCTGAAATGCATCCAAACTGCTAGAATGCACATACTCTATCTTTAATGTGTCACTTGAGTCCTCTCATTTCTGAGTCCAGCTGTGTCCTCTCTCATTGCCAACAGAATGATAGCGTGGCTTCAAAATTGTAGACTCAGAATCCTCCACAAACTACACAATGGCTACACACAATGTAGATCTCTTTTGGTGTCCTTATACTCTTGAATGTGTCCATGAGCTCAGAAAAATGTTGGGCAAATCTGTGTGGGAGGACATTACCGATTTCATCATAGACCTCATAGGGGGCACAGTAT
>NW_022196900.1:100127161-100147119 GCF_008632895.1 Mastomys coucha
AAATGCAAAAAACTGAAAAGTACAATTATTTAATTTTTCCTTTTTTAAAAAATGTTCATACTAGATCTTTAAACTGTAAAAATATGAATGTTTTAAAAGACTTTTGGAAAAGGAGAAATTGCCTATGTTTAATCGGCAAGCATTCCAGTTGAAATATGTTGTTTTTGTTGGGATGTGTTATAGTGTATGTAAATGTCTATATGCTCTAGTATTTTCTATTTTTGATTTTCCCAATCTGATATGCGTGTAAAATGGAACATCAGAGTTGTTTTGATCTGTATTTCCCTTTGAGTAAGGACTTTGCTTTTTCTTTTCTTTTCTTTTTCTTGGATATTTCATTTACTTACATTTCAAATGTTATCCCTTTTCTTAATTTCTCCCCAGAAATCCACTATCCCAACGCCCCTCCTCTTGGTTCTATGAGAGTGTGTACCAACCCACACACCTACTTCCAACTCTCTGCCCTTGAATTCCCCTACACACTGGGACATCGAGCCTTCATGGGACCAAGGGCCTCTTCTCCCACTGATAACCAACAAGGCCATCCTCTGCTACATATACAGCTGAAACCATGGTCCCTCCATGTATACTCCATGGTTGGTGGTTTAGACCCTGGGAACTCTGGTTGGCTGATATTGTTGTTCTTCCAACTGGTTGCAAAACCCTTCAGCTCCTTCAGTCCTTTCTCTAACTTCTCCATTGAGGACCTTGTGATCATCAAAGGTTGGCAGTGAGCATCTGCCTCTGTATATGTCAGGCTCATCTGTGATCCTAATCTGGAGGCTGAGAGATACAAGTTTCTGACCTGGATCTTGGCATGAAGATCTTGAAGCATAGGGGAAATGAGTCCCAGAAGAATAAGACAGGAAGATGTCTGAGTTCAAGATCATCTGGGATTAAATGTGTGGTGGCACACCTTTTGCTGGAGACATATATAAGGACATTGGAAGAAGGAAAGCTCTCTCTTCCTTGCCTGCTTGCCTTGAGGCGTTGAGCAACTGCTAGATCCTTAGACTTTACTGCTAGTTCCCTAGATTTCCATTCACAGCTGGTGGTGAGCATTGTTGTGAGTTGGACTACAGACTGTAAGTCATCAACAAATTCCTTTATCAGATAAAGACTACCCATAAGTTCTGTGGCTCTAGAGAACCCTGACTAATATACCAGGAAAACACAAGAAATAAATAATTTCATACAAGCAAAACCAAAAGAAGGGACACAAGACATACTTGTGCACACAAATACACTCACAAACACAAATACACACTAACATCACCAACGTTAAAATAACAGCAAACACCAATCATCAGTCATTAATATCTTTCAACATCAATAGAGTCAATTCACCAATAAAAAACACAGGCAAATAGAATGGATATGTAAACAGGATCCATCATTCTATTGCATAGAAGAGATACCTCAGCAACAAACATAGACTCTACCTCAGATTGAAGGGAAGGTAAAGGTTTTCAAAGCAAACAGACACAAGAAACAAGTAGTGGTAGCCATCCTAATAGCTATTGAAATAGACCTTCAACCAAATGTAATCAAAAGAGATGGGGAAGAACAATTCATACTCATTAAAGGAAAAATCCACCAGATGACATCTCCATTATTCCCCAAGTGAAAGGACAACCATATTCATAAACGAAACCTTACTAAAATACACACCATCTTTGAACCCTATATAATAATAGTGTAGAACTTCAACACCCCACTCTCATCAATGGACAAGTCATCAAACCAGAAATTAAAAAAAGAAACATTGAAACAAACACATGTTCTGAATCAAGTGAATTCAACAAATATCTACAGACCCTTTCACAGGAAAAATAGAATACAATTTCTTCTCAGCAATTCATGGAACATTCTCAAAAACAGACACAAAACAATCCTCAACAGATACAAGATTTAAATGCCACTTTTCATTGAATCAGATCCTCATGGATTGAGGCTGGACTTCAACAACATCAGAAACAACAGGAAGCACACAAACTCATGGAGACTGTACAACTCTCTACACAATTATCACTTGGTAAGGAAAGAAATTAAAGACTCTTTAAAAATCAATAAAACTTAAGGCACAGTATACCCAAACTTATGCAATGCAATGAAAGCACCGCTAAGAGAAAAATTCACAGCACTAACTGCTTTCATAAAGAAATTGGATCTTTATTAAATCTTATGTTAGCAATGTGGCACCACCCCTGAATGCTCTAGAACAAAAAGAAGCAAACACACCCAAGAAGAGGAAGGAGATTTGAGGAAACAGTCAAACTCAGACCTAAAAGCAATAAATTATAAACAAAGAGAATAATACAAAGAAGTAACAAAAACTAGAACTGGTTCTTTGAGAAAATCAACAAGATAGACAAACCATTAGCCAAAATACCTAAGAGGCACAGAGATACTATCCAAATTAACAAAACCAGAAATAAAAAGGCAGACATAGCAATAAAAACTGTTGAAATTCAAGATATTATCAGGTCTTATGTCAAAAGCATGTTATTTACAAAACTGGGAAATCTAAACAATTGGATGATTTTCTAGACAGATAATGCTTACCTAAGTTAAATCAAGATTGGGTAAAAACTATCTAAACTGTCCCATTACCTCTAAGGAAATAGAAGCAGTCATTAAAAGATGCCCAATCAACAAAAGCCCTAGGCCAGATTGTTGTAGTGCAGAATTTCTCAAGAATTTAAAAGAAAGGCTAAACCAATACTCCTCAAACTATTCTGCATAAAAAGAAGAGAGGACACACTACCTGTTGCGTCCACCTTGACCAGCAAGAAAGACGCGACCCAAGAGCTCTTCCTTTTAGCAGTTTATTTCAGGAACCTTTAACAGTCTTCCCCCTCCTGCTTCTCCGCCTCTGGGGAGCTGTTACTTAAGCCCCACCTTCCTGCCCTCTTAGCCCTGCCTTCCAGCCCATCCTCGGCCGTTAAGTACTCCCAAGCTTAGCCAATCCCAATGGGCCACGTGGCAAAAGCAGATAGGTCATCAAATGCGGAAGCAACCAATGGAAGCAAGCTTAGCCAGATGAGGACATGTTTATGAGACAGCTCGCTCTCGGGATGGCAGAAGCCAACACTGTCTCGGGGCACAGTTGAAGCAGCTCTCCACAGTTCCCCCTTTTAGTTTTTAAACAAAACAGGCAAGAGTAGAGGTCTGATCTCTGATGCTGGAAACAGGGACATTGTACTGATCCTCACTTAGGTGTCATCCAACCAAAGAGTACCAGACCTGTCTGATACCTTTTTCTCAGAGGCGGGGGTTGGGGTATTAACCCACATGGAATCAGACGTGCTCTTCTCGGGGCAGCTAGAAGCTGACCCGGAGTGCAGTGCTTCGCCTCACAGCCTGAACGTGACGATCATTTTTGCATGACTGTCAGCCATGCCTGGGGAGACTGTCCTGCCTCAATGGCCATAAATGCTTGCACAATCATGGCTGCATTCCTTCTCTGAGTGAACCTGATCCTGCATATATATACCACAGGCCTACAAGGCAGACCAGCAATAGGAGACCAACCAATCTAAAGGCAAAAATGGAACATCTAAACTTCTATTGGTACTAAAAAAGCGAGGAAACATTCGAGCTTTATGTCATATAGGCAATGGTATGGGAAAAGACAAAATCCCCCATCTCGGCTCCGCTTGACTCTCCACCAGGAACAGAAGAAGAAGGGTGCACAGGGCTCTCGGGCACGATCTCTCCATTCTGCGTGGCACACTTCCGCGTCAATTGCTGGGGACCCACAGAGGCTCCAAACGATCCTGAGGAAAAACACAAACAGATCCCCTCGCCCACACCAACGCTGCATCAGGACCATGCCATATGCCCGTGATCACATCCTTCCACTTCACAAATCCCTTCAAGGAAACTCTGCTGCACTGATGACGATCCACAGCAGAAAGGCCATCTACATCCAAATTTTAAAAATTTAAGGTAAAAAGAGCAAGAGCAATTCTTTATTTTGGGGTATGGCCTTGGCCAATTCCCCCTTTTGGTTTTTGTAAAAGGTCTTTAAGAGTGCAATGTGCATGCTCCACGATGCCCTGCCCTTGAGAATTATATGGCAGTCCATGGGAAACATGAACTTCCATCTGTTTACAAAATGACATAAAGGTTTGAGCTGTATAGGCAGGTCCATTATCTAATTTTAGCTGCTGGGGTTTGCCCCAAGAAGCCCGTGCCTCTAGGCAATGCGAGATGACATTGCATGTCTTTTCCCCACTCAAAGAGGTGGCATGAATGATCCCAGAACATGTATCTACAGATACATGAACATATTTTAAAGTTCCGAATTCAGAAACATGTGTCACATCCTTCTGCCAGATAGCCATTTCCATAGAAGAACTCATGAAAATGCACTCCATTCTAGTCCATTGATCTACGATCTCATTTCCTTTAGTTAAAGGTCCTGGCAACCTGGTATGAGCCCGAATATGCTGAATAAAAAATGAATTCTTTCTCTGACAAATTAATTTCTGCAAATTCTCAAATAATGCACAAACAGTATTATTAATTTTAATGGGGCCAGCGGTTTCAAGAATTTTAACAGCATTAACAACATAAGCTGAATCAGATATCAAATTAAAAGCAAATTGGCAATTTTTAAAAACTTCAATTACTATTTTTTAATTCAACTATTTGAGGAGAGCCCGGTGGGATTTGACATAACACAGGCCCTTGTTTCTCTACAAAATAGGCCCCACAGCTCATTTTAGAACCATCAGTAAACCCATTTGGGGCTCCAGTTATAGGGGCAGCTGACATAATCTTTGGAAAGATCACAGGATGCTCTCTAAAGAAGGATAATAAAGGATGCTTGGGATAATGATTATCTATTAATCCTGCAAACCCACACTGAAGGATGGCCCAATCATCAATGGTACCACACAAAACTTTAACCTGATGAACAGAATATGGGACAGTAATAGTAGTTGTGGATACCCCAAAAATCTGTAAACATTGCTGTACTCTGGTCTGTGCCAAACTTGCTACTGCAGTAGGATAATGCTCAGTAGATTTTGCCGGAGACACTTTTGGATATATCCATAATAATGGGCCATCCTGCCACAAAATTCCTGTGGGCTGATAATAGGTAGGAAGAATACACAACAAAATGAACTGATTCTCATCCCATCTCTTCAAAAAGGCACCCTGTAACCTCTCTTCAACCTTTTGTAAGGCTTTTCTGGCATCTTCAGTTAACAATCTGGGAGAATCAAGGGCAGAATCCCCTACCAAAATATTATACAAAGGCTTCAATTCATAATTGGGCAATTTTAAATAACAACATACCCAATTAATATCCCCTAACAACTTTTGAAAATCATTCAATGTTCTCAATTTATCCTTTCTTAATTCTACCTTTTGAGGAAAAATCTGCCTACTTTGAACATTAGCACCTAAATAATTAACAACTTCACCTTTCTGAACTTTCTCAGGGGCTACAAATAATCCTCTTTTCTTTAATAATTTTATTAACTCTAAATAAGCCCTATTTAAGTTCTCCTCAGATTTGGCAATTAGCAAGATGTCATCCATATAAAGAACGTATCTCACACCTGGACTTGCTGTCTTAACAGGTCAAGAGCCTCACCCACAAATAGTTGACACATGGTGGGACTATTGGCCATTCCTTGAGGTAAGACTATCCACTCATACCTTTGATCTGGCTCCTCATGATTATAAGAAGGAACCATAAAGGCAAATCTTTCACTATCTTGTTGACATAATGGGATGGAGAAAAAAACAATCCTTAATATCAATTACAATTATGGGCCAGGAGGCTTGCAAGGATGACAACAGTGGTAGCCCTCGTTGGACAGGGCCCATAATTTGCATTTGTTGGTTAATGACTCTCAAATCATGCAATAGGCGCCATTTTCCTGACTTCTTTTTAATAACAAATATGGGAGTATTCCAAGGGTAAACTGAAGGTTTAATATGCTTCAGGGACAACTGCTCAGCCACCAGAGTTTTTGCAGCAATCAACTTTTCAGAGGAAAGTGGCCACTGAGGAACCCACACTGGCTCCTCTGTCTTCCAAGTAATAGGAATACCTAACTCAGTAGCCCCTAGGAAAAACCCAACCCCTGTCTATGTTGTCGTTGCCGTGTTGAAATAGGACTCTTATGCCCTTGGAGGTACTTGCCTAGCCCATAGCCAGGAAAGTACCCCATATTTTGTATCATTCTTTGGGCGGTGTCAGAATTTTCATTACTCAAACCCCATATCTTTCAACATATCTCTTCCCCATAAGGAAACTGGCAACTCTAACACATAGGATTGCATAACTCCAGAATGTTCCTCTTTATCTTGCCACTTCAGCTGTCTTGCACTCATATCTGGAGCCTTAGCATAACCAAGGCCTTGCTTGCAAGCCTGAGTGAGGAAACCCAATCACAAAAGAACACACATAGTATGTATTCACTGATATGTGGATATTAGCCCAAAAGCTCAGAGTACCCATGTTAAGACTTACAGACCAGATGAAGCTTAACAAGAATGAGGACCAAAGTATGGATGCCTCAATACTACTTATAAGGACAAACAAAATAACCATGGGAGGTAGAGGGAGGAAGAAACATGGGAAGGAGAGAGGATGAGGATTGAATAAAACAGTGGGGATGAATCAGGTATAGGAAGAAACAGGATGGTTGTCCAGAGAGTCAGGAAATGAAGACAAATGTATAGCACTGGAGTATGGGATACAGTGTTAGGCTCTAGAAAGTGCCAGATGCAAGCATTTCCCAAGATGCAACAGCATTGATATTAGTTGAAATACCCAACAAAGGGGAGATAGAACCTGTAGAGATTCCTCCAGTAGACAGTGGCCCACAGTTGAGGGATGTGTCTACCCACCCATTTCAAAATTTTTAACTCAGAATTGTTCCTGTCTAAAGGAAACACAGGAACACAAAAGGGAGCAGAGACTGAAGGAAAGGCCATCCAGAGAAAACATCATCTAGGGATCCATCCCATCTGTAGACACCAAGCCCTGACACTATTGCTAATGCCAAAAAGTGTTTGCTGATAGCGGCCTGATATAGCTGTCCCCTTAGAGGCTCTGCCAGCACGTAACTAATACAGATGCAGATACTCACATCCATCCATAGGACTAATCTCAGGACCCCAATGGAAGTGTAAGGGGAAGAACTGAAGGAACTGAAGGAGATTGCAACCCCATAGGAAAAAACAATATCAACTAACTGGACCAATCAGGGCTTTCAGGGATTAAACCACCAACCAAATAGTATATATAGATGGATCCATGGCTCCAGTTATATATGTAGTAGAGGAATACCGTATCTGGCATTAACGGGAGGGGAGATCCTACATTCTATGGAAGCTTGAAACCCCAGCATAAGGGGATGTTAGAGTGGGGTGAGGTGGGAATGGGTGATTGCATGGAGGAACACACTCTTAGAGACAAAGTAGAGGTGGGTATAGTATGTGGGGGATTTCAGAGGGGAGAAATGGAAATGGGACAATATTTGAAATGTAAATAAATAAAATAACTGGTTTAAAAAATGAAATTCTGGGATACTAAGAAAAAAAGGAAAATTAAAGAAAACAAGAAATGTTCATCATCCTAGGGGAAACAGAATAGATATTCTGAATGAATGAAGTAAGAGTACTGAATGAGGACAAGAGTAGGGAATGAAACAAGAGTGAGCATCTGTCAGGGATGACAGAGGGAGACAATAGTGGGAGAGACAACTGGAACTTGGTTGGAATATCTGAGATGAGCTATAAACCTAATGCAATAGAAACTGCCAGGAATCTAAGATGGTGAACATTGTAAAGACTCCTAGGAATGAGTGATAACGAACTAGAACTAGCCATGTCCTCTAACCAGGTAAGACTGATAAAGGAGAGATTGGTACAACACCCTGGCCAAAGAACGTTTGACCTACAATTAATCTTGTGTAGAAGATGTGGTATGGTAATGACAGAACAGAGTTTGAGGGTGTACCTAGCCAATAACTGGTCCAGCTCAAGACTCATGGCATGAGAAAAACCAACCTTGACACTGCTAGTGATATCCTGCCATACTTGAAGACAGAAGCATAGCATAACTATCATCAGAGAGGCTTCCCCGAGGAACTAATGGAAATACACACAGAGATCCACAGCCAATAATTAGGCTGCACTTCAAGAAGCCTGTGGGAGAGAGATATGAAGGATTGTAGGTACTAAATGAATCATGAACCCCACAATAAAACCCACAGAATCAGCTAACTTGCAGCCAGAGGGGTTTGCACACTCTCTGCACATGTTACAATTCTGTTGCTTGGTCTTGATTTGGGATTCCTCACAGCAGGAGTAGGGGCTTTCTATGATTCTGGAGCCTACCTTTGGTACACTTTTCACCTACTGGTCTGCCTGTGTAGTCTCAGTAAGAGAGGAAGCTACTATTCTTACTGCAACTTGGTACAGCAGAGCTAGTTGATACCAATGGGTCGCTCGTGCTTTTCTGACAAGAAATCAAGTAGGGGTGGATGGATGGGGATGGGAGATGTTTTAGACTAGAGAAAGTAGAGGAAAATGGAATGTTAATTAATTGATAAATAAAAATATAGCCCGCAATTTTGAACAAAGTAAGAAGTGCATGTTTTAGAGAGAGAAATTTGTAATAATTTTATGATCTAAAATTTTTAAATTATTTAATTGATAACAGGTTTTCACAGTTCTGTGAAGTGGAAGACAATATTCACATATAACAGTATTTAAATATGAGGTTACTACAACATTGTTATTTTAATTACCTCTGATTTCCCTGCACATAACTCAACATTATTGCCATTACCTATTTAAGGAGGTCAAAGTTCAATAATGAGAGTCAGTCCTCCCTTTCCATTATATTTATGTTCTTAATTTAACTCAGATTATATAAACATAACAAAACATAATGGCTAGGCTCAGGGATTTGTTGGCTAAATAAAGTCAGAGTCGGTCAGTCCACCTTCAAGGATTCCAGAGGAAGGTAAGCCTGGTGGCTGACAGGTCCACTGGCTGAGGACATTGTTGAATGAAAACAAACTAACCACCTGAGGACATAAGCTGTTGACCTCCACCCTCAAGAGCAGGCACACCCAGCAGCCCTGCTTCCCCTTGACACTGTTCTGAGTCTTTCCTGACTCCTCCCACATTGTTTATGTTATGAAAATGTCATTGTAACCTAGAGATCCAGTTTTGCTTTCTTGTGTACTTATAAATGCTGAACCCCAAAAGTAAAGTTACAAGCCTTGATTGAAACTCCTCAACTCGGCTTCGCATCCTTTTGTTCTCAAACTCTGTTTCAAGTCCCTTTCTCCCTTCGGCTGAAAAAAAAAACCCAGTTCATGAACCTGCGGGAGAGTTTCACAATTTGAATTAATAAAGGCACTAGGAGACTAGGCTAAGACTTCCTCTTCAACAATCTTCTAATTTCAGGGTATTTGTAGTATCTACAACACTTTCTAATGGAAATTTGAGAGGGATGACATTCAAGTCTCTTAAAAGGATTCCTCTAAGTACAGAGGTTTGAGCTGACAGTGGTTAGAACACTGGGTAGATGACTCCATTTATGAATGTGAAAGCTTGCAGAGAGTGATGGAAGTGGTCTCTAAAGGGGTCTTCAGGCACCTAGGGAGAGAGCAGCAGATTAATTTGCTACATTGATGTGGTTGACCTACAGGTAGATAAGGCTGTATGCCAAAGGTCAGAGTGACGATGAGATGGCCATGAGCTCCCAATGCAATCTACTAGAGTCTGATTTTTCAAGTCACACCATTATTGACTAAGTATATCACCATCAGGGTGGGACCAGTTATTCCATGATGACCATTCCAACTCTTCAGTGAAAAGCAGGGACCCAGAGGTGCCCATTAGGACAAGTGGGCCCTCAAGAAGAAGCAATATGAGACCCACATGACTGTATATCAGGTTGCCTCCTGCAGTGTCCTTTAAACTACCACAGCCTCTGCAGCTGTTCATTCTTCACCCCAGACCCTGAGTCTTGTGCCCAGCTTTCAACATTTCCCATCCACTCAGCTCATTCATAGGCTCAAAAATAAACATTCTACTTATAGGGATCAAAGCAGACTGGGGCCTGTTCTCACAGATATGAAAACAGAACATAAATGGGCAACTATACAGATGTTTGTACTCCATATGCCATCCCCTCTTCTCTTCCCATCCTTCACATTAGGTTAGATAAGGATTGCTATGCTGTCTTGTGTCTCAATTGTCTCTGAATCAACTCTAATGTCTTAATGAATGTGAAGGACTTACCTGGTTATGGACACTGGTGACAAGTTCCTATTCCCAGAAGATCTAGGCACTCCCTCTAGATACAAAACCTTGAATGACACCTATGGTTCCTATGACACTTTTGCAAACCTTTTTCCTATCATCTTTAGCAGCTGTATCAGCATCAAAAAAGGTCAGCACACCTGATGGTTTTTCTCAAAACTAATCTTATGTGAATCCTCTTCTCAATACTCATTAAACTAAAGCTTCATGGAAGAAGTAACAAATAGGCAATTGTCCTAAAACCCAGATGAATATCCAGAGTCCATCTACACAATCACAGAGTTTACTTATTGATTATAAATTCGATTTCTGGGGCTTTTTTTCAAGACATGATTCCTCTGTGTAGTCCTTAATATACCAGTACTCATTCTCTACACCAGTCTGGACAAGAGCTCAAGTATCTGCCTATTTCTGCCACACCCCTACCCCATCCCAAGTGTTGGAATTAAAGGCCTGTGCCAGTGCTGTTAGGCTCTTTTTGATTTTTAAATTTAAATTTACTTGCTTATTTATGAACTTGACTTTATATTTCATTATGTGACAGGGTATTACTCTATAGATATTCTTGATTTGGACTCTCAGCTTCCTCCTGCTTTGTTCCCAGAAAGAAGGATGACTATTGTGGAGAAACATAGAGCTGCCTAAATTTTGTAAATGTGTGCCCAATATTGATCTGGGTATGAGTCAACTCAGGGTTTAATCTGTGCCTGATAATAGACAAAAAAAAATCTAAGGCAAGACAGCTGAATTTTTTTGTCTGGATTGTGACTACTGTGAAGTTCACAGCTAAGCTGGGTGTGCTATCATTCATGAGCTCTAGCAGCTCTGAGAAGCCTTGGGTGGGACGATAATAAAGGATCAGTTTGAAATCATCTTCATCTATACACCAACCATGAAGACAGCCTTAGCTAATGAATATCATGTCTTCTATTTTTACGTCAAACTACACCAAGAAAAATAAGGGTGGTTTGAGTTGAATCTCCCCTTAGTTCTCCAGAAGTAAAAGTTCTTAGGGAAAGGATCAAATAACACACTAGAAAGTAAAAGGAAATTGTGACAGGGTGATGAGCACATTTTGATGGTCCATAAATTCAATCCCAGCACTCTGGAAGCAGAAGTAGAAGAATTCCCTTGTCTTTGAGGCCAGCCACATGTACGTAGGGAATTCTAGACCATCTAGAAATTGTAACAGTCAAAAATTCCAAACCACCCACAATTTATATGAATCCAGCAAAGAAAAGCCTTTATTTGAATTAGGCAGCAAATCACTGACAATTCAGGGACAACAGCACAAAATTAGGAGCTGACTACTTCTTTGGAACTTACATCTTAGTAATTATTTAATCAAATAACAAGTTCTTTTGTGCTTAGGTTGCTACTGAGTGATTCAGGTCACAGATCAGACTGGGAAGCTTAACTGTAACTATGAATCAGAATGCCAAACAAGTTTTCGACCCCAACTCCACACTCATCTTAGGATTTAGGGATAGAGGAATTCTGTACTAACCTGTTTATGTGATTCACTTAGCCTGTTTCCATTGGTTGAGTTATTCAACTATGGTGGGGTGACATGCCTAGCATTCATGTCTCAACTTGCCAACAAGGATCTCAGTTAGCCATATACATGTCTCTTTCTACAATATCCAATAATATCCAATGAATATTTGGATGACACAAAGGTAAGTCTTGGAAATTTAAACTTTATTTGACCCCTACTAAAAATGGAAGTTATATTCAAAATGGCTCAAGATTGATTTCTTCTTATATTTTCACAGTCAAATTCTGTCTCAAAATTCATATATATATATATATACATATATATATACATATATACATATACATATACATATGCACATATATATGTATATATATATGTGTATATCACAAAACTATATACCAAAAAACAAAATGACTCAGTTAAAAAAATGGTGTATATATCTAAATTGAAAATTATCAAGAGAAAAATCTCAAATGGCAAAACAACATTTAAAGAAATGCTCAACATTCTTAAATCTATGGAAATGCAAATCAGAATTATTTTGATATTTCATTTTATACCTGTCAGAGTGTCTAAGGAAAAAACATACAAGTGAAAATTCATGCTGGTAAGGATGTTGAATGAGGAGAATATTTCTCCATTGCCAGTGAGAATGCAAACATAGGGAGTCTCAGAAGAAACCAGCAAGGACAGTAAGTAAGTAAGTAAGTAAGTAAGTAATGAATGAATGAATGAATGAATGAATATAGATAGATAGATAGATAGATAGATAGATAGATATGGATATAAATATGAGCAAAAAAAAATGAAGATGATACCTAAGCAGCATTTTATTTATCACCAGCTTTTTTTGTTTATTTGTGTAGTGCTGGCTGTACTGGATGTTCTTGTAGAGAACCTGGGTTTGATTTCCAATACCCACACACTGTGTAGAAGGCATCACACACTGTATTGATTTCCAATACCCACACACTGTGTAGAAGGCATCACACACGGTATTGAGACAGAGCAAGCAAGACAATGGCACCACTCCTCCATCTTGTATTGTTGCTGAGGCCATTTCAGATTTAACTAGAATTTGATTTCTTTGAAGAGCCCTATAGATATTATTCAACTTCATTTAGAGGAACCCCAGGTCAGGATATTCTAGATGACTTTTATGTCTTTTGTGCTGGATTCCCCCCTGGAAAACTGCTTATATTAGGTTCTATTAGAGACTACTTGCTGCTGTGAGGATCTCACTTCAGCAATCTGATGTGAAAATCTGGTGCTCAGGACACTCAGTGCCTATGGTAGCTCAGCTCCCTTACCCAGGATTAGGATTGAAAAACAATTTTGGTGTACAGTGATCTTCCTATAGGTGTCTGTGGGGTTACCCTGATTTTTGCTGTAACAACACACCTCAACCATTTTGAAAATAATCAAAATCAAGCATTTATTAAGTACTAAATACTGATCAAGAGATTTACCTATGTTAGGAAAATCCCACCAATTTGCAAGATAGAATGGCCTAAGTCATGTTTTAAATATTAAATATTTAAAAATATTTAAATATTTTTTAAATGCTAAAGTCAATTAGGCTACAGCATGCTCACATGAGCCATTGTTATTCCTAAAGAACTACATTTCCCAGCATTCCATGAAGTTATGTGGTTCCTGGGCCAAGGAGGCTTCCAGGTTAATTTTGAGGATTACAGGTGCAAGGTATCTATCTTGACTTCAGGAGAAAGAAGAGGAAGTGCATAAGTAGTGCTCTGATACATGCTCAGGCAAACTTCAAAGCTGCTACATGGTGAGCACAGGGTCATTGCCCACATTGGGGTATAGCATGCTTCTGAGTCTCTGGAGCTGGTGTGGTAGCGGGCTGGGTCATAAGTAGTAGACAGATCTGATACCATGTGCAGTCTTATTTATGTATTCCCTGGGCCAGACAACCAAGATTTACAACCAGGCAATAGGCCCATCTTTACTGATAATTCATGTGTTCTCTGATGCTGAAATGAACCAATTTAAGTGCTCCAAGTGATTAAGTCATCTCTCTTCAGGCTTTACAATAAATTAGCATTTCTTCTTACCAGGGCTTGAAGATCAACACTGAGAACAGAGTAGGAAAACAGGCCTCTGATCTCACTTACTCTGGCAACTGACAGTGTTTGGTGGCACGTTATGCCAGGTACAAACTTTGATAAGGCAAACCTGATTGATAAGACTCTGTAAAAAAATTAAAATTAGAGGCACAGAGTAGGTAGCAGCCCACACCTGGCAGTTGAGCTGAGGCATGAGAATCTTCATTTCCTAGCTACCCTGGAATACATAGGAAGACCTAGGTGTAAATAAAATGAAAGGCTGGGATGGGTGTACTTGCTGTTATGCAAAAGAACCTGATTCAGGGCAAGTGAGTGATTTTATATTTTCTCAGCATGCATCAATTCATGTATATGAATGAAATCAGAACAGACTGGTGGGTATACAATTTGTGAAGGTTAGCTTGGGCCAGTGAATATTAAATTTCCAATTAATGGTTGGTCCTTTGAAGATATGTGCCATTCTCACTGACATTGCTAACTTAACTCAGAGATTTCAGACACAGGCTATTGGTCGTAGCTGTATGTGTCAGGTTACAGATCTTAGCAGCTAATATTGCACATATAGACAAAGTCAAACATTCATTATTAAAACCATTGCTTCTACCAGGGAAGGGTCTGCTCTTTTTCAAAAACAGTAGACCTATTTGTTTTTCAATTATATTTACAATTTTTTAAAAGTCAATTGTTGCTATTACTATTTAAATTTAATTTTCTTTATGCTCACCGCTTTGACCAGGTACTGGTTTCTACTCTCCAATGTTTTCCATTCGCTAAGAATTACATTCTTTTTTCTCAAAGCCTTTCATATTTCATTATAGCAAGGCCTCATGTAGCTCAGCCTTGCTCATGCTGTGTTGCAAAGACTTTCTTTGAACCCATAATACTGGTTCTACTGCAGAGTGATTAGAAGACAGTCTTGCAACTTTTTTCAGGCTGGGCCCTGACTGGTCAGTGAAAAGGAAAAAATACCACTGAGTGAGTGTCTGCCCACCTCCCTGGATCTTAAAGGGGATTGCAAACAAAGAGGGGCTTATCTAAGAATTGAGTTTAGTAAGGAACTTTGAAGCTGGTGTATTCACAGCACAGAAATGGACTGGGAGGAAGGAAGGTGAGAGAGAGATTTCCTGCTTTGATGGTAGTTGACAATAGCAACAAATAGGTTTACAATTTTAGATGACAAGTAAAAGTCCAAACTGTCCATTTTCACAAGCCAAGGCAATCAAGATTCTAGAAGAGGAACTAAACTTATTACTAAAAACCATATTTGTGTGTAAGCAATAAAGTCTGGAGAAACTGATGTACCATTGCCTTATAGGAATATAATTTTTCCTCTGTTTTGAAAATGCACAACCTGAGAGGAAGGTGTGAGTAGTTCTTGGTGTGCTCTCATTCACATGCCTAGTTCCTGAAGAGTATGAGAACCATAAATCCTGTTTTAGTGTTTTGAAATGACTTTTGAGAGTATAAGTAAACCATGTCAACCTTCTCATTCCACTCTAATGTTATTACTCTAACTTTGGGAAAACTGGTTAAGATGCATAATTAACACAGCACAGCAGATCTTGCTGCCACATTCTCCGAGCATCCTTCAGTCACTACTTATTACTGAGTGTTGCTGGACTATCAAACCGTCTAGTCCAGGAGTTTGGTGGACCTTCTTCCAGCTGACTTTCCTCATGTAATCCAACTGTTTTCGTTCCCTGGTCATTTATATTCATCATTTATTCTTCTGTCCTTTTGGTCTTGCTTCTCTGCTACATCACAATAGTCATGACTATTATCTCCTCTCATAGATGTCCCTATGTCTGGCTATGTTCCTCCACTTTTTTAAAGATTTATTTATTTATTATATGTAAATACACTGTAGCTGTTTTCAGAAACACAGAACAAAAGAGGGCATTGACATCATTACAGATTGAGCCATGTTGTGGCTACTGGGATTTCAACTCAGGACCATCAGAAGAGCAGTCCATGCTCTTAAACGCTGAGCCAACTTTCCAGCTCCTACTCCTGCCCTGCTCCCTCTGCCCTACTTGCTTGGGTCACGCTTGCTCTAGCTGTCTTCAGGCACCCCAGAAGAGAGCATCCGATTCTATTATGTATGGTTGTGAGCCACCATGTGGTTGCTGGGATTTGAACTCAGGTCCTTTGGAAGAGCAGTCAGTGACCTTAACCCCTGAGCCATCTCTCCAGCCCATATGTTCTCCCTT
This sequence comes from Mastomys coucha, assembly GCF_008632895.1. Lineage (NCBI taxonomy): Eukaryota > Metazoa > Chordata > Mammalia > Rodentia > Muridae > Mastomys > Mastomys coucha. The sequence continues at coordinate 100,143,268 of NW_022196900.1, forward strand.
TTATCTATAATGAACATTCTGCTGCACCACACCTAGAAGCAGCCTTGTCCTTTCTTTTTTATTTCTTATTGCCATTCACCCCCATTAATCACACCTTGCTTTCAATTCATGGCCAACTTTTGCTTTAATTATTGTTAGTGCTTGACTTTCACTAAAAGTTGTTTGTAGGATTTCCCAGTTATGAGGAACAGATTGCTACAGTGGGGTTGTGTATGCAATGGAATGTGCACAGAAAAAGCCCTGTGCTTTGGAAGAGGAACTGGAAGTGCTCTGGGAGACTGGAAATTTGCACTGAAATGCACATTTCCCAGACCAGGGCTCTGTCTGACCCTAGGGTGGGTCAGACTCTGGTTCTGTTGGTCCATGTGGTAAGCTGGGCAGAGTCCTTTGGCTGTGGACCCTCCCTAAGTGTATATTCCCTGGGAGGAGTGAAATTGAAACAGATGGGAAATAATGTTCAAAGCCATAAAAAAGTGACTTCGTATGTGTTTAGTGACACAGAATACATTGCTATGGCCACAAAGAATCTATCCTACCAAATATGATTTAATTGAGCAGATCAAAAAAAAACCTGGTTCAGAGTTGAACAATGAATCTGAAAGTGACAAGAAATTATGTATTCAATTACAAAATAAACTCTGATAGCAGTAGTTTGGGTTTTCCACAGATACCAACTGCAATTAGTTAAGTCCATGTTGCAGTATTAAAGTTGATGTGAAATCACACATATTTAGTGTATGTGTTGCAATCCATTTAGACATAGTAACTACGTCCATGGAACCTCATTACAACAAACAACAGAGTAAACCAAGTTCTCCACACAGTCTCATGCAATCCAAGCTTGTGTGTGCCTGCAGTCTACAGAGATCGCATATAATGACAGAATTGGTAGAGATCTTAGAAATCTTCTCATAATATTTTCATGTACTCAAGCTTTATTTTAACAAATACCAGCATTTTCATATTCATTGCAGTTAGATTGTTGGTGTTTCCATTTCAGAAATGAGGAGACCTCATTGAGAGGACAGACAAGCAACATGCAAAAAGGGAAAGCAATGGACCACTTATTAAGGCTGGCAAAGCAGAAAAGAGTCTCAAGAACAGGTGAGAGAGTCAGAGCAACACCTGCTGCCACTATTAAGAGTGCCACAAAACCACCAATTTAATAACCATAACATCAGCAGAGGACCTGGAAAATACATATGCATACCCTGTGTCTGTCAATTAAGCCACCAAGGTTCTTGACTAAGAGGTCCTGTAAAGCTTGGATTTCATCTCATTGTGTGGAGTTCAAGTTAAACCAAATATTGGTTGGCCACAATAACAAAAAAAAAATGGTAGCAGTGTACCCCTATGCATCTTGTACACAGCAGAGATTTTAGGTGTATGGTTGTTGAGCTGGTTTGGTGTCCTTTTTTTCTTTTTCTTTTTTGTAGTCTTTAGTGTACCTTCTCATTCAAAAGAGACCAGAATATAAGAGTGAAGTGTGAAAGACTAACCTGCTTGACCTCTCTGTATTCAATGAGCTGTGTGGAAGTTTTCCTAGCGATGTGGTCTTGCTCCCATTTTCAGAGACAAACCTTCTATCCTAGCATGAGCCTGGGTTATTGAGGAATCTCCATGAGACTTCCTTGACAACACCTCAACTAAATGCAACCTGCCACTGAAGCCCCTGCCTTTCTACAGAGGATTGCCAGTTTAAATTCTATATATTCCATTACTAGGAGTTTTCAATAAGGTTACCTTCATAGATGCTAGGAAGTTACCAGTGCTATAGGTATCTACCTCCACTCTCCAGTGCCCCCTACTGCCAGCTGTTCCTCCCTGTGTCAGGACCCTTAATGGGGGAAGCTAATTCCTAGCAGGTGATCATCCTGAAATGGCCTTCTTCAGATTATTATATAATCTGTGACAGGTGTGCCCTTACTGAGCAAGGCTGTAAGGGATTCATTTTAGGAAAGATTTCTGCTATTAATATGATTTTGTTATTATTAATCATATATAACAATCATAAAGTAGTATCACACCCCTTTAGGGCAGATCTCTGCTGATGCATGAAGATGTACTGCCTTATAGTGATACTATATAGACAAATAGATGACTTAGGGCTTAATGATGATTCTAAAAGAATTCTTAAAATTATATCTGTGAATATTAACATCTTTTATACTGGTACTGCTATTAGTTTCTTTTCTAATAGTCAAAACTGCCATGAGAACTCTGGCAGTCTGCCAAGTGTCAGCAGGTAATTGCCCTTAGATGGTAACAAGACTTTCTCCTTTTCAGAGTACATTCCAAGAGGTTGTAAAACAATTAGCCACAGGTCATAAAAAGGGAACTAATGATTTATTTTAGGTGATAGGACAGAAGATACAATATTGACTGGGTTTATCATTACAAAACTTCACTAATAACTTAGTTATTGTTTTAAGCCTTCAGTGAACCTGTGGAGCTGAGACAAGTGATGGATGTTTAGCCAGATAATAACTCCTAATGGATATGCATGTAAACATTCTCTGTAGTAAACTTCTAATTCAATTTATGATTTGATTTTACTGTGAATTTGAGATGAACTTTGTAACATGCCATCATGTATACTGAAAGATGTGTAAGCACTGAAAACAAAGATAGAAGAATTTTTTCCCTTTACCCACTTAGAAGAGAATTTTTTTCTCTTTCCAGTCTTAGAATTTTTCCGTTTCCCCACTTAGGATCTTTCTGCTTTTCCTCTAAGGTAGATTTTATAAGAAACTTTTTCAAATTAGTAAAAAATAGTATAATCATTTTCTAAGTGTTCCTTTTCATTCTGTGACTTCCTACTAGCAGGCTGCAAGTTAGAGCCCAGCAGTTCCTGCTGAGATAGAACAAAGGCCACATTGCTTAATCCTCTGCTGTTAGCCTACAGGTGTTAATCACCTAAGCCAAAAGTCTTTTACCCTCAGAAAGAGCAAGGAAGTTTTTAGGACTTCTCAGAAGTTATCATCAGCATTTCAGTACAGATTAGAAAACTAGAAAGCCCTGAGACCCTCAGACTTTAAAGCCATCACCAAGTCCTACTCTGCCATTGCTATTACCCTCTTGGAGCTGGGAAGCTCAGAGCATCCATGCACTAAACCAATCCCTCCTATTCCTGTGCCCATTCACTCACAGTCCATCCTCAGAATCTTTTCTATTTCTCCTTTCCAGAGAGGATCAAATTTTCTTATAGCTCCCCTCTTTCCCTGTCTACTCTGGGACTGTGGACTATAGCTGACTTACCATTCACCTAATAGCTACCGTCAATTTATAAGTGAATGCAAGCCATATTCATATTTTTAAGTTTTGATTATGCTGCCTAATGGTGTTTTTCCTAGTTATATCTATTTCTGGTAAATGTCTTAGCATTATTTTTCAAGAGCTGAGTCGTACTCTGTTGTATAAATATACCACATTTTCTTTATCCATAGTTCAGTTGAGAGAATTCTAGTTCATTTCACGTTTCTGTCCAGCCACAATGAACATATTGAGCTGTTGTCCTTCCCAAAGAATGGAGTGGTTTTTTAGGTGTATATCCAAGCTGGGTCTTGAAGTAGCCCAATTTCCAGTTTTCTAAGGAAACACAATATTGACTTTCATAGTGTCTGCATTAGTTTACCTTTCCATCACCATAGAAGAGTGGTCCCCTTGTTCCACATCTTTGCCAGCATGAGCTGTCACTTGTATTATTGAACTTAGATATTCTGACATGTGTAAAACAAAAAACACAAAGTAGTTATTTTTTGCATTTCTGTGAGAGCTAAGGATATTGAACATTTCTTAAAGTGTTTCTAGGCCATTTGAATTTCCTCTTTTGAGAGTTCTCTGTTTAGGTCT
>NW_022196900.1:100397626-100399877 GCF_008632895.1 Mastomys coucha
GGGATTTTTGAGTTTGCTCTTTAAATGCTTCTACTTGTTTACTTGTATTCTCCTGTATTTCTTTAAGGAAGTTATTCGTGTCCTTCTTAAGAACCTCTATCAGCATTGTGAGATATGCTTTTAGATCCAATTCTTGCTTTTCCAGTGTTTTGGAATATCCAGGACTTTCTGCAGTGGGAGTACTAGGTTCTGATGAAGCCAAGTAGTCTTGGTTTCTGTTGGTAGGATTCTTGCATTTGCCTTTCACCATCTCTTGATTTTTGGTGATAGATGTTCTTAGTGACTCTGACCGGAGCTTGTCCTGTCCCTGACACCCTGCAAGAACCCTGCAACTTGTGGGGCCTGTGCCTTCTGGGTGGCTGCTCCCTGCTTAGGAACTCACCGGAGAGAGGATGGCAGATCTCATTGGAGACTCTGGGTCAAAGCGGTCCCTGGAGGCAAACCCTTCACCTGCAAGGGAGGGGCAGCTAAGGTTGCTGATCCACCTCTGCCACTTGAAAGCTGAGAAGATCCTGTCCCTGCCACCCGGCTGCTCCCCTGCGACTTGTGGGGCCTGTGCCTCCCTGTTGGCTGCTCCCGGCTTAGGAACTCACCAGAGAGAAGATGGCGGCTCTCACTGGAGACTCCGGGTCAAAGCGGTCCCTTGAGGCAGACCCTTCACGAGCAAGGGAGGGGCAGCTAAGGTCACTGATCCACCTCTGCCACTTGGAAGCTGAGAGGATCCTGTCCCTGCTGCCCGGCGGCTCCCCTGAGACTCATTGTTTCTTTGTAGCCAGGTAACATCAACCATCCTGACTGGAGTAACTATAGACTGAGGATCTGTTCCAAACGGTCGAATTGAAACATCTCTTCCCTCAGATACAATGTTGGTTTTGTTCCCCCACACACACTCAGCACTCCTCCTGGTAAAGGTGGTCTTGAAGGCAGGGCCCCATAGGAGGACTAAGGGGCCCTGCTACAGGGAAAGGTAGTCTCAAAGTCAGGGCTCCACTGGAAGACCAGGGAACCCTGCTAAAGGAATAGTAAAGGAACTTGTGGAGGGGGGCTATCCGGAAAAGTACTGCTCCATAATTTATGGGGGTACACTCACCTGCAGAACGACCAATTGTCCATCAGCGAACTTCCGTCAGGAGGGGGCATGTCTCCTCACACGGGGCACCAATTCTGCCAGGCAGGCTCCCTGCCGGGCAGAACCAGGCAAAAAAGGGAGAGAACCCCTTCCAGCTGAGCCTCTCTCTTGGGGCTGAGTGGGATGGTGAGTGTCACGGCTAAGATCTCCTGTCTCTGGAGAATAACCACCCCAAGCTGGGAGTCTGTCAAAGCAGAACTCATTTTACTGTATCAATCTTTTCTTTATAAAGGGCTGAGAGAGGAGGTGGAGTTTTCTGCTGAGGTGAGATGACATAGGGGGAGGGGAAAGTTGATGAAGGGTATGAGGTGACTAATGGAACCAGCAGTTACTCTACATCAGCAGAAGCTAGGCAAAGGCTTAAGCAGGTTGTGCTGAGTCACTCCAGTACAGAAGTGACTGAGACAGTTTACAAAACTCGAGCCAGGCTCATGTTTGTCCTCAAGGCCCAAACCAGGGCCAAATACAGCCCAACAATTCTATAAAGCCAAAGTTACACTGGTACTTAAATCACACAAAGTCCAAATAAAGAAAGAGAACTTCAGACTAAATTCCCTTATGAATATTAATGACAAAATACTCAATAAAATTCTTCCAAACTGAAACCAAGAACACATCATAACTATTATCCCCCATCATCAAGTAGGCTTAATCACAGGTATACCAGGATGGTTCAATATACAAAAATCCATTAGAGTAATACACTTTATTGAAAAAAAAAGTAAAAAAAAACACATAATCATCTCAATAGATGCTAAAAAAAGCTTTTGACAACGTAGAACACCTCTTCATGTTAAAAGTATTGGAGATATCAGGAATTCAAGGTCCATACCTATGGCAGTACACAGCAAATCAATTGCCAATATCAAATTAAATAGAGAGAAACTTGAAGCAATCCTACTAAAATCAGGGACGTCACAAGGATGGCCACCCTCTCCTTACTTGTTCAATATAGTACTGGAAGTTCTAGGTAGAACAATTGGACAATAAAAGGAGGTCAAAGGGATACAAATTGGAAATGAAATTTAGATATCACCATTTCCAGATGATATGCGAATATATAAGTGACCCCCAAAATTCAACGAGAGAACTCATACACCTGATAAAGAACATAAGCAAAGT
>NW_022196900.1:100401169-100401904 GCF_008632895.1 Mastomys coucha
CAATTAGAAATAACTCTACCTGTAGACCCATCTATACAAATACTAGGCATATAACCAAATGGTGTTCCAACATATAACAAAGACATGTGCTCCACTATGTTCATAGCGGCCTTAATTTTAATAGCCAGAAGCTGGAAACAACCCAGATGTCCCTCAATGGAAAAATGGATACAGAAAATGTGGAATATTTACACAATGGAATACTACTCAGCTATTAAGAACAAGGACTCCATGAAAATTTTTAAGCAAATGGCTGGAACTAGAAAATGTCATCCTGATTGAGTTAACCCAGTCAGAAAAGAACACACATGATATGTCTTCACTGATATGTGGATATTAGCCCCAAATCCAAGACTACCCATGATAAGACTCACTGACCATATGAAGCTTAACAATAAGGAATACCAAAGTATGAATGCCTCAATACTACTTAGTAGGACAAACAAAATAATCATGGGAGGTAGAGGGAGGGAGGAACATAGGAAGGGGAGATGAGGAGGAGTGAATAAAACAGGTGGGGCCAAATCAGGTATGGGAAGAAACAGGAGGTTTGCCCAGAGGGTCAGGAAATGGAGACAAATGTATAGCAGTAGAATGTGGGCTACAGGGTTAGCCTCTAGAAAGTGCCAGATAGAAGCATTTCCCAAGACCCAGCAGTGTTGATATCAGTTGACATACCCAACAAAGAGGAGATAAAACCTGTAGAGATTCTTCCAGTAGACAGCTATGGCCCCC
>NW_022196900.1:100403161-100404260 GCF_008632895.1 Mastomys coucha
CTGCTAGTGATATCCTGCTATACTTGAAGACAGAAGCATAGCATAACTATCATCAGAGAGGCTTCCCCCAGGAACTAATGGAAATACACACAGAGATCCACAGCCAATAATTAGGCTGCTCTTCAAGAAGCCTGTGGGAGAGAGATATGAAGGATTGTAGGTACTAAATGAATCATGAACCCCACAATAAAACCCACAGAATCAGCTAACTTGCAGCCAGAGGGGTTTGCACACTTTCTGCACGTTACAATTCTGTTGCTTGGTCTTCATTTCGCATTCCTCACAGTGGGAGCAGGGGCTTTCTATGATTCTGGAGCCTGCCTTTGGTACACTTTCTACCTACTGGTCGGCCTGTGTAGTCTCAATAAGAGAGGAAGCTACTATTCTTACTGCAACTTGGTACAGCAGAGCTAGTTGATACCAATGGGTTACCCGTGCTTTTCTGACAAGAAATTGAGTAGGAGTGCATGGAAGGGATGGGAGATGTTTTAGACTAGAGAAAGTAGAGGAAAATGGAATGTTAATTGATTGATAAATAAAAATATAGCCCACAATTTTGAACAAAGGTAAGAACTGCATGTTTTAGAGAGGGAAATTTGTAATGATTTTATTATCTAAAATTTTAAAATTATTTACTTGGTAACAAGTTTTCACAGTTCTGTGATGTGGAAGACATTATCCACATATAACAGCATTTAAATATGAGATTACTACATCATTGTTATTTTAATTACCTCTGATTTCCCTGCACATATCTCAACATTATTGCCATTACCTGTTTAAGGAAGTCAGAGGTCAATAATGAGAGTCAGCCATCCCTTTCCATTTTATTGATGTCCTGAATTAAACTCAGATTATCATGCTTGTTCCCAGGTACCCTTTACCTACTGAGCAATCATGTATACTCATATTTTTATAAATCTAATGACTAAGAAAAAACAACAGATGTAAAACCAAATTATTTACTAGTATGTGATTATACAAACATAAGGAAACATAATGGCTAGGCTCAGGGATTTGTTAGCTAAATGCAGTCAGAGTTGATCAAAAGACAATTATTATGCAGTATCTAGGGACTAGCTATCTTCTAGGACAAGAC
>NW_022196900.1:100404880-100410611 GCF_008632895.1 Mastomys coucha
TCTTTTTCTGACTCTACAGGACACTTAACCTCATGTCCCATTTTGCTCCTCATCAATGTCGGCACTGTAGTCTAACTCCATTGCAGAACATGGTGTTACCATCACATTTAGCAATACTCAAAACTGTAGGTTCTAGCTCCTCTGAGTAAGAGACATGTCCATTAGCATTCATTTCTTAGAACTCAGAAGGAATATCCTTTTATTTACAGCCAACCAGGGCAAAGGTTATAGAAATAATGCTAATTATATTCATTGCAGCCATTGGTCACAACTGAGATTTGTAGTGAGAACTTTGGTTTCTTTGAAAACCACAGAAATATTCTGGTAATATGGTTTTGTTTTAATTCCAGGTGTGTTACATGGTGCAACCTCCGATGGTTCACAGCAGCTAACTATGATTTGGCTCCTCCTCTCAAAGTGTCATGATTTTGCCAGCTGCAGATTGCTTCTACTACTCTGTGATGCTTGGAATTCTGTGGACTCTTCAGTGGGTATATAAATGCTAGAGCCCCGAAAGAGATGGGTTGTTGTTTATGAATTGGCTCTCCTTCATCACAGTTTAGTAAATAGTCATGCACAAAGAAGAAACAACAAAAAGAGGAAGTTAGATATATCCTGATGGTAAAGATGACAATGACCCCAAGGAACTCAACATCCATAATCAGCAAGAAGTAGTCAAATGATAACATCACCACCACGTCCCCTCTATCCTTTTCTCTCTCCTATGTAGGTGGTTGAAAGAGTAGATAAGAGTGAAAGGGAAAATAACTCATAAAGTAACTAAAGTCCCGCTGCACAGAATGACTTGGGCTAATTTAAAATGACAAGGGTGCTTACGAGTTCAAGACAAAGGTGGGAAAATCTCCCTAACTCCAATCATCATAGACCTCTATAGGATCAGCATGCAGCTCCATTGTCAGAGGGTGACTCAGTTTGGCAGTATGATACAGAACACTAAGAAGTCCTTTAGGGCAGCCATGGAGATGTCATTGTCATAGAAATAGACTCTTGTGAACACCATAAATTGAATTAATAAAGGCACAAGGAGACTAGGCTAAGACTTCCTCTTCAACAATCTAATTCCAGGGTATTTGTAGTATCTACAACACTCTGTAATGGAAATTTGAGAGGCGTGACATTCAAGTCTTTTAAAAGGATTCCTCTAAGTACAGAGGTTTGAGTTGACAGTGGTTAGAACACTGGGAAGATGACTCCATTTATGAATGTGAAAGCTTGCAGAGAGTGATGGAAGTGGTCTCTAAAGGGGTCTTCAGGCACCTAGGGAGAAAGCAGCAGATTAATTTGCTACATTGATGTGGTTAACCTACAGGTAGATAAGGCTGTATGCCAAAGGTCAGAGTGACAATGAGATGGCCATGAGCTCCCAACGCAATCTACTAGGGTCTGACTTTTCAAGTCACACCATTATTGACTAAGTATATCACCATCAGGGTGGGACCAGTTATTCCATGATGACCATTCCAACTCTTCAGTGAAAAGCAGGGACCCAGAGGTGCCCATTAGGACAAGTGGGCCCTCAAGGAGAAGCAATATGAGACCCACATGACTGTATATCAGGTTGCATCCTGCAATGTCCTTTATGCTCTGTCACAGCCTCTGCAGCTGTTCATTCTTCACCCCAGACCCTGAGTCTTGTGCCCAGTTTTCAACATTTCCCATCCACTAAGCTCATTCATAGGCTCAAAAATAAACATTTTACTTATAGGGATCAAAGCAGACTGGGGCCTGTTCTCACAGATAAGAAAACAGAACATACATGGGCAACTATACAAATGTTTGTACTCCTTATGCCATCCCCTCTTCTCTTTCCTTTCTTCACATTAGGTGAGATAAGGATTGCTATGCTGTCTTGTGTCTAAATTGTCTCTGAATCAACTGTAATGTCTTAATGAATGTGAAGAACTTACCTGGTTATGGACACTGGTGACAGGTTCCTATTCCCAGAAGATCTAGGCACTCCCTTTAGATACAAAACCTTGAATGATACCTATGGTTCCTATGACACTTTTGTAAACCTTTTTCCTGTCATCTTTAGCAGCTGTATCAGCATCAAACAAAGGTCAGCACACCTGATGATTTTTCTCAAATCATTTAATCTTATGTGAATCCTCTTTCTCAATACTCATTAAACTAAAGCTTCATGGAAGAAGTAACAAAAAGGCAATTGCCCCAAAAACCTGGATGAATATCCAGAGCCCATCTACACAGTCACAAAGTTCACTTATTTAATTATAATTTTAATTTTGTGGGGTTTCTTTTGCAAGACAGAATTTCTCTGTGTAGTCCTTAATATACCAGTACTCATTCTCTAGACCAGTCTGGACAAGAACTCAAATATCTGCCTGTTTCTGCCACCACCTGACCCCACCCCAAGTGTTGGAATTAAAGGCCAGTGCCACCACTGTTAGGCTCATTTTGTCTTTTAAATTAAATTTATTTGCTTATTTATGCACTTGGCTTTATATGTGATTATGTGACAGGGTCTTATTCTATAGATATTCTTGATTTGGACTCTCAGCAATCCTCCTGCTTTGTTCCCAGAAAGAAGGATGACAATTGTAAAGAAACATAGAGCTGCCTACATTTTGTAAATATGTGCCCAATATTGATCTGTGTATGAGTCAGCTCAGGGTTTAATTTCTGCCTGATAATAGACAAAAAAAAAGAAACCTAAGGCAAGACAGCTGAAATTTTTTGCCTTGATTGTGACTGTTCTGAAGTTCACAGCTGAGCTGGGTGTGCTCTCAGACATGAGCTCTAGCAGCTCTGAGAAGCCCTGGGTGGGACGATGATGAAGGATCAGTTTGAAATCATCTTCAGCTATACACCAACCTTGAGGACAGTCTTAGCTAATGAATATCATTTCTTCTATTTTTAGGTCAAACTGCACCCAAAAAAATTAATAGTAATGGTGGTTTTAGTTGAATCTGCCCTTAGTTCTCTAGAAGTGAAAGGTCTTAGGGAAAGGATCAAATAACACACTAGAAAGAAAAGGAAATTGTGACAGGGTGGTGAGCACATTTTGATGGTCCATAAATTCAATTCCAGCACTATGGAAGCAGAAGTAGAAGAATCCCCGTGTCTTTGAGGCTAGCCACATGTACTTAGGGAATCTAGACCATCTAGGAATTGTAACAGTCAAAAATTCCAAACCACCCACAATTTATAGGAATCCAGCAAAGAAAAGCCTTTATTTGAATTAGGCAGAAAATAACAGACAATTCAGGGACAACAGCACAAAATTGGGAGCTGACTAGTTTGGAACATCCATCTTAGTAAGTATTTAATCAAATAACAAGTTCTATTGTGCTTAGGTTGCTACTGATTGATTCAGGCCACAGATCAGACATGGGAGCTTAACTGTAACTATGAATCAGAATGCCAAACAAGTTTTCAACCCCAACTCCACACTCATCTCAGGATTTAGGGATAGAAGATTTCCTTACTAACCTGGATTTTTTTTTTTGTTCACTTCTCCTGTTTCCATTGGTTGAGTTATTCAGCTATGGTGGGGTGACATGCCTACTATTCATGTCTCAACTTGCCAACCAGGATGTGAGTTACCTACATATATGTCTCTTTCTACAATATCCAATAATATCCAACGAATATTTGGATGACACAAAGGTAAGTTTTGGAAATTTAAACTTTATTTGACCCCTACTATAAAAGAAGTTATATTCAAAATGGCTCCAGACTGATTTCTTCTTACCTTTTCACAGTCAAATTCTGTCTCAAAATTCATATATATGTACATATATATGTATACATATATATGTATCAGAATGCCATGTATATGTGTATATAGGTACACATATACACACACATATATGTATATATGCATATATATGTGTGTGTGTACATATATATATATATATCACAACTATATATCAACAAACGAAATGACCCAGTTAAAAAATGCCGTACAGGCCGGGCGGTGGTGGCACACACTTTTAATCCCAGCACTTGGGAGACAGAGGCAGCAGATTTCTGAGTTCAAGGCTAGCCTGGTCTATGGAGTGAGTTCCAGGACAGCCAGGGCTATACAGAGAAACCCTGACTCAGAAAAAAAAATGGCATACAGATCTAAATTGAGAATTCTCAAAAGGAAAACCTCAAATGACCAAGAAACATTTAAAGAGATGCTCAACATCCTTAGATCTACAGAAATGCAAATCAGAATTATTTTTATATTTCATTTTATTCCTGTTAGAGTGGCTAAAAAAAAAAAATACAAGTGACAACTCATGCTGGTGAGGATGTTGGATGAGGAGCACCCTTCTCCATTGTCAGTGAGAATGCAAACATGTACAGCCACTATAGAATCAATATTAATATTTTCAGAAAATTGGGGATCTACATCAAAACTCAGCTATATGACTCTTGGTCATATATCCAAAAGACTCTCCATCCTACCATAGGAACACTTGCCCAACTATGTTCCTAACAGCTTCATAACACCAAGAAACTGGAAGCAATATAGGTACTACTCAAATAATGGATGGAAAAAGAAACTGTGATACATTTAAACAATTGAGTATTACTAATTTAATCAGTAAAACTGATTTTAAAAATCAACAAATTTTCAGGCAAATTAATAGAACTAGAAAAAAATCATATTGAGTTACTTCAAGGTAACCCAGACATAGAAAAACAAACATGTTATGTGGTAACTTATAATTAACTATTGTCTGTGAAGTAAATAATAACCACACTAAATCCACACATTCAGAGAGGCCACATAAGAAGGAGGGCTCTCTAGCAATGTCAACTAGCCAGGTGACGTGGAGCCCACAAGGACTGGACCATCAACCAAAGAGTACACATGGAGGGAACCATGGTTCTGTCCACATATGTATGTGGCAGAGGATGGACTTGTTGGACATCAGTGGTAGGAGAGGCCCTTGGGCCTGAGGGTGTTTGATGTGCCTGTGTAGTGGAATGCCATGCAAAGAAGACCAGAGTAGGTGGGTGGGTATGGGAGTATCCTCATAGAGGCAGGTAGAGAGGGGATGAAATGGGGGCTTCTGAAGGAAAGACCTGGAAAGTGGAAAACAGCTGAAATGTAAATAAAGAAAATATCCAATCAAAAAAGATATAAAAATATTCATTGATACATTAAAAAAAGAAGGAAGGGGGCTATTCAGAGGGGGAGTACCTGTATCTCTCTGGTAACAGGAAATAGAATAGAATTTTACAGGTGGACTGATGTGTGTAAGAATGGAAACAGCAGGGATCAGATAGCAGATAGAAAGACACACATACATGCATACGTACACACACACACACACATACAGAGAGAGAGAGAGAGAGAGAGAGAGAGAGAGAGAGAGAGAGAGAGAGAGAGAGGAGTACTGCTTCAGTAGACAAGAATGGAGATCATTTGGAAGCAATAGGAAAACCCAGTGCAGTGGAAACTTCCTGAAGTCTGAGAGAATGGCCCTAGCAGGATTCCTAGTGATGGAGGAAAGGAGAATGCTCCACCTATCTTCTGGGACAAGGAAAGGTATCCACTGATAGGATTGGGACACCATGACAGCCACAAATCTTTGACCTATGACCTGACCTGCCTGCAAGATGTATTGGAACAATTTTGATTCAATTATTGCAGGAGTTTCCAACAAATGACTGATCTAATTTGAGGCCCAGGCTACAAGAGGAAGCTCACCGTCTAGAGAGCCAAAATGGCCAGAAACTGCAAGTTGTATTT
>NW_022196900.1:100410621-100420009 GCF_008632895.1 Mastomys coucha
TAGTGTAGAAGAAAATATGATGATCAAGGTTAGAAAGGCTATGTAAAAATCTCTGACATTCTGCTATGTGTAGATCTTCCTCCATCTCAATGGACATTAAAAAGTCTTGCTCCATCAGTTGATAGGAGCAAGTGCAGAGACTAACCCACAAAAATTAGGAAAACATTGAGAATCCTGCAGAAGTGACTAAGGATTGTAGAAGCCAGAGGGTTCAAAGAACTCAGGAGAACAGAGCCCACAGAATCAACTGAGCAGGGCTCATAGGGCTTACACAGACTGAAGTGACAACCTCAGATCCTGCATTAGCCTTTATGACAACCTCTGCATACATGCTGTGGATGTTGGCTGGAATTTTTTATTGGACTTCTAAGAGCAGGAGTAGGGGTACCTCTGCCTCTTTTGCCTGCTCTTGGGACATTTCTCCTCCTACTGGTTCACCATATCCAGCCCTGATGTGAGAATTTGTGCCTATTCTCTGTATGTTTTTATGACTTCTGTGTCCTGATAAGGATATCATATCGACTGGAGCTAAAGTTACAGGCAGCTGTGAACCACCTGAGTTGGGTGATGGGAACCAAAGTTGGATCTTCTATTAGGATGATATTTCCCCAGTCCCTAAACCCGTGGTACTCAACTCGTGGTTTTCAAATAGTTTTCACAGGATTCACTGTCAGAAAACAGGTATATACTTTATGATTCATAACAGTAGCAACAGTACAGCTGTGAAATAGCAATGTTTTTAAAGTTTGGGGTCACTTAAATATGAGGGACTACTGTAATGAAGAGTCCCAGTATTAAGAAAGAATGTGAAAAGCCACTAGCCTAAACGTTTTTATACCTATAGATTAGTGCTACTCTGAAACTTGATCAGAAGTTTCTCTTTGCAGTAGGCTTCTGATAATATGAGACTCAACTGATCTAATCACTTATCCCTAAATGGCATAACTTTAGCACACTCGTACCCTTAAGGAACATCACAGCAGATGATCATCAGACCTAGGAGGTAGTGGAGAGTCCTATGAAATGTTGTCTCATGGATGTTGTACTTATGGGTAGTTACAGGAGATCAAGCCAGTGAAATTCTGTACATATAGGGGAGGAGCCTGTAAGTCCTACCCTTAGTTGAGGAAATACTGGCACAATGGTTGTAAAGTAAAGGAGATCTGAATTATCAAAATGATGAAGAAACCTCCAAATAATTTTTTACTACAAAAGTCCTGAAAAGTTGAGCACAAGCTATTCATCATCAATTCATGGGCTGAGACTTAAAGCTTTCTGGGGATCCCTGTCCAGTCAGATGTATTCACCCAAGCTGTGGTTGGATTGCATATGGTCTCTGGGAAGGAGGGGACTTTGGAGAGGTTTCATATGCTAGAGAGGATCATTTTGTCATTAAAACCATTTAAGCCAAGTAGTGGTGATACAGCCAGGCAGGAATGATCCACGCCTTTAATCCCAGCATTTGGGAGACAGAGGCAGGCAGATCATTGAGTTCAATGGCATCATGCTCCATAGTGTAAGTTTCAGGAAAGCCAAGGGCACAGAGAAATCTTGTCTGGAAAAACTATGCACAAACAAACTGGAGAAACCCTGTCTGGAGAAACAAAAAAATAAACAAACTCTCTGTGGAATCCAGATAAACAGTGCTCAAGTAGGCAATATAAGGCAGGTCAACATAAGAATGGCATTAGCAAGATACCTTCATTATATATTCCCCACCTCTGCTTGCTTTAGCAGAAGGTCTTTTCACCTGTGTCTGCTTCAGCTAAACATTCCTTCATCAGTCTTCCTTTGCCTTTTGCCTGTTTCTGCTTCAGTGAAACATTCCTTCATGTGTTTGGCCCAGCAAAACAACAATCAACAAATCTGAATTTCCAAAGAACCTTAAATATCCACTTCAGTGTTGTGTCTCACAGCAGGCTGAAAAGATGAGGATGTTGTCTTTAGAATAGATGCCAATCTCCTTTCTCACATTAGTTTATCTTCTTTACATCCAGGCTGGTCATGATGCTCTGGACCTGAAGCCCTGGAGCTCTCCATCACATGCTTGTCATGGATCCCTCCCCTTCACAGTATCTGGAATGCCAAGATTAAAAAATGTATACCACCAGATGAATTCGCAAACTGTTCTTTACAACTCTGTGAAGAATTGAGTTGGAACTTTGATAGGGATTGCATTGAATCTGTAGATTGCTTTCAACAAGATGGTTCATTTTTACTATATTAATCCTGCCAATCCATGAGCACAGGACATCTTTCCATCTTCTGTGATCTTCTTAGATTTCTTTCTTCAGAGACTTGAAGTTCTTGTCATATAGATCTTTCACTTGCTTAGTTAGAGTTACTACAATGTATTTTATATCATTTGTGACTATTGGGAAAGGTGTTGTTTCCCTAATTTCTTTCTCAGCCTGTTTATTCATTGTGTAGAGGAAGGCCATTGATTTACTTGAGTTAATATTATATCCAGCTACTTTGTTGAAGTTGTCAATCAGGCTTATGAGTTCTCTGGTTGAATTTTTTTGTGTCACTTAAGTATACTATGATATCACCTGCAAATAGTGGTAATTTTACTTCTACCTTTCCAATTCTTATCCCTTTGATCTCCTTTTGTTGTATAATTGCTCTGGCTAAGTACAATATTGAAAAGCTAGGGAGAGAGTGGACAGCCTTGTTTAGTCCCTGATTTTAGTGGGATTTCTTCAAGTGTCTCTCCCTTTAGTTTGATGTTGACTACTGGTTTGCTATATATTGTCTTTACTATGTTTAGGTATAGGCCTTGAATTCCTGACGTTTCCAAGACTTTTATCATGAAGGGATGTTGGATTTTGTCAAATACTTTCTCAGCATCTAATGAAATGATCATATTGCTTTTTCTTTGAATTTGTTTATATAGTGGATTACATTAATGGATTTCCATACATTGAACCATGCCTGCATCCCTGGTTTGAAACCTACTTGATCATGATGGATGATCGTTTTGATGTGTTCTTAGATTTGGTTTGCTAGAATTTTATTGAGTATTTTGCATTGATATTCATAAGGGAAATTGCTCTGAAGTTTTCTTTCTTTGTTAGGTCTCTGTGTGGCTTGGGTATCAGAGTAATTGTGGCTTCAAAGAACAAATTGGGTAGAGTGCCTTCTGTTCCTATTTGTGGAATAGTTTGAGGAGTTTTCATATTAAGTCTTCTTTGAAGGGCTGATAAAACTCTGCATTAAACCCATCTGGTCTTGGGCTTTTTTGGTTGGGAGACTATTAATGACTTTCTATTTTCTTAGCAGATATGGGACTGTTCAGATCTTCTGTTTGATCTTGATTTAACTTTGGTACCTGGTATCTGTCTAGAAAATTGTTCATTTCATCCAGGTTTTCCAGTTTTGTTGAGTATAGGCTTTTGTGGTAGGATCTCATGATTTTTTGGATTTCCTCAGTTTCTGTTGTTATTTCTCCATTTTCATTTCTGATTTTGTTAATTAGGATACTGCCTCTGTGCCCTCTAGTTAGTCTGGCTAAAGGTTTATCTATTTTGTTGATTTTCTCAAAGAACCAGCTCCTGGCTTGGTTCATTCTTTGTATAGTTCCTTTCATTTCCATTTGGTTTTTTTCAGTCTTGAGTTTGATTATTTCCTGCCCTCTACTCCTGTTGGGTGAATTTGCTTCTTTTTGTTCTAGAGCTTTCAGATGTGCTGTCAAACAGCAGAGCACTAGTACAGGATGTACTACAGAGCAATTGTGATAAAAAAAAAAAAACAACTGCTTGGTATTGGTACAGTGACAGTCAGGTAGACCAATGGAATAAAACTGAAGACCCAGAAATGAATCCACACACACGGTCACATGATCTTTGACAGAGGAGCTAAAAACATACAGTGGAAAAAGGACAGCATTTTCAACAAATGGTGTTGGTTCCACTGGTGGTTAGCATGGAGATGAATGCAAATTGATCCATTTTTGTCTCCTTGTACAAACCTCAAGTCCAAATGGATCAAGGGCCTCCACATAAAACCAGATACACTGAATATAATAGAAAAGAAATGGACAGTGGTGGCGCACGCCTTTAATCCCAGCACTTGGGAGGCAGAGGCAGGTGGATTTCTGAGTTTGAGGCCAGCCTGGTCTACAGAGTGAGTTCCAGGACAGCCAGGGCTACACAGAGAAACCCTGTCTCAGAAAAAAAAAAAAAAAAAAAAAAGATTTAAAAAAAGTTGTTCTTTTGGCCCGGTGAGATGGCTTAGTGGGTAAGAGCACTGGCTGCTCTTCTGAAGGTCCTGAGTTCGGATCCCAGCAACCACATGGTGGCTCACAACCATCCGTAATAAGATCTGATGCCCTCTTCTGGTGTGTCTGAAGACAGCTACAGTGTATTACACCATAGCAAGCGGGGCAGGAGCAAGCTCACAGCCATCTATACAGCTACAGTGTACTCATACACAAAAAATAAATGAATAAATCTTTATAAAAAAGGAAATAAAGAAAGAAAGAAGGAAAGAAAGAAAGAAAGAAAGAAAAGAAAAGAAAAGAAAAGAAAAGAAAAGAAAAGAAAAGAAAAGAAAAGAAAAGAAAGTGGCTAAGATCCTCCAGTACATGGGCACAGGGGAAAATTTCCTGGACAGACCACCAATAGCTTATGCTCTAAGATCAAGAATTGACCTCATAAAATTATAAGCTTCTGTAAGGCAAAGGACACTATCAATAGGACAAAATGGTAACCAACAGATTGGAAAAAGATCTCTACCAATCCTATATCTGATAGAAGGTTAATATCCAACATATACAAAGGACTCAAGAAGTTAAACTCCAGAGAACCAAATAATCCTACTAGAAAAAGGAGCACAGAGCTAAACAAAGAATTCTCAACTGAGGAATACCAAATGGCTGAGAAGCATGTAAAGAAATGTCCAACATCCTTAACCATCAGGGAAATACAAATCAAAACAACTCTGAGATTCCACCTCTCACCAGTCACAATGGCTAAGATCAAAAACTCAGGTGACAGCAGAAGCTGGCAAGGTTGTAGAGAGAAGGGAACACTCCTCCATTGTTGGTGGGATTGCAAGCTGGTACAACAACTCTGGAAATAAATTTGGCAGTTCCTCAGGAAACTGGACTAACTACTCCCTGAGGACCCAGCTATACCCTTCCTGGACATATTATACCCAGTAGATGCTCCAACATGTAATAGGACACATGCTCCACCATGTTCATAGCAGCCTTATTTATAATAGCCAGAAACTAGAAACAACCCAAATGTCCCTCAACAGAGGGATGGATACAGAAATTGTGGTACATCTACACAATGGAGTACTACTCAGCTATTAAAAACAATTGATTTATGAAATTCCTAGGGAAGTGAATGGATCTGGAGAATATCATCCTGAGTGAGGTAACCCAATCACAAAAGAATACACATTGTTTGCACTCACTGACAAATGGATATTAGCCCACAAGCTGGTAACACCCAAGTTACAATCCACAAACCACAAAAAAAGTAAAGAAGAAGGAAGACCAAAATGTAGATGCTGTGATCCTTCTTAAAAGGGAAAACAAAATACCCCCATGGAAGGAGTTTCAAAGACAAAGTATGGAGCAGAGACTGAAGGAATTACAATACAGAGACTGCCCCACCTGGGAATCCTTCCCATATTCAATCGCCAGACTCAGATACTATTGTGGATTCCAGCAAGTGCTAGCTGACAGGAGCCTGATATAACTTTCTCCAGAGAGGCTCTGACAGTGCCCGAATAATACAGAAGTGGAGACTCACAGCCATCCACTGGACTGAGCACAGTGTGCCCAATGTAGGAGCTGGAGAATGGACCCAAGCAGCTGAAGGGGTTTGCAGCCCCATAGGAGGAACAACAATATGAACTAACCAGTAACCTCAGAGCTCCCAGGGACTAAACCACATACCAAAGAGTACATGTGGTGGGACTCATGGCTCCAGCTACATATGGAGCAGAGGATAGCCTAGTTGGTCATCAATGGGAGGAGGGACCCTTGGTCCTGTGAAGGCTCTATGTCCCAGTGTACTGGAATGCCAGTGCCAGGAAGTGGGAGAGGGTGGGTTGGTAAGCAAGGTGAGGGGAAGGGAATAGGGTTTTTTTTCCAGAGGAGAAAGTGGGGAAATGGATATCATTTGAAATGTAAACTATTGTGTATGTATTTAGCCTGCAAACAACATCTTCAATTTCTCATTGTCCCTGTAGGCAGACATGGAGATGTACTCTTAGATACCTTAGGTGCTACAGTGTGTTTCAGATGGGAACAGGTCAACCCACAAGCTGAGTTTCTTTCAGAGTTTGATCCTTTTAAACATTGGGTTTTAATTTACTGGGTGATGGTAACATTGTACAATAATTTAGGAAGAGGAATGGGGTGTATCCTAGTGCAAGTATGTATGTCTAGAAAGCCTGAGTCCCCAGAATCCAACTTGAAGCTTCACAAAGAAAATGTTAAACTAATTTATTTATTAGGAAATCCACTTGCAAAGCAAAGGTTATATGTAGAACACAAATATTCTCGTGTGTGTGATTTATACTGTTGGAACAATAGACAAATGAACTCCCATATAGTTAACCTCTCTCCTAATTAAACCATGGAGTTCTTATTATGCTATTTCAAATAGTTGATCCCTATCTTTCCCTAACTAGTTATAAAAATGGTTAAGAAGAATAAAGATTTGGTTGAGAGTTAATAATTCTTCAGGTACGAAGAATTGGTTTAACATAGGAACAGGGAAAGTAAGCCAACTAGGCTTGTTAACCCATACCTGTAATTTGTCACCTCTCAAAGGCAAGGCGGAAGGGGTTTAAAGAATTCATAGCCAAATGTTGACCACAGAACCTAGCCTTACTCAAAAGAAAAAAACAAATGGAGTTGGAATATAGCTCAAAGATGCAGTGCCTACCTGGCATGCCTCAGAGTCTAGGTCCATCACACAAAACAAAACAAACAAAAAAAATGTGTGTGAATGCAAAATTAATGCATGCTGGGGATAGAATGGGGTAATGATAATACAAACCCTTGAAAAACCAAGGCAGAAGAAGTGCCAGGGGAAATAGAGCCCTATCTTAAAATATACACAAGTGGCTGGAGCATTGGCTCAGCAGATGAGAGCACTGAGTCCTTCTCCAGAGGTCTTGATTTTAACTCCCAGCAACATTGTGGTGGCTCACAACCATCAGTCATGGGATCCAAAGTCTTTTTCTGTTGTTTCTGAAGAGAGCAACAGTTTACTTACATAAATAAAATAAATAAACAAATCACACACATAATATATATTCAGCAAATCCCACAATACCCAGAGGAAACTCTATTCCCAGGCACTATAATGGGCCCAGGATCACAGGATCACAGGATCCCAGAATCACAGGATCACAGAGACAGCTTGACTCTCAGGAGTTCTGACACCACCAGGATAACAGGAAGGACAGGTTCCAGTCAGATTAAGCTTGGGCAGGTAGCACTAGATATAATCAGATGTCATATGATTTTTCCTTTCCCAGTTTCCCCTCCAAAAAAAATCCAAAAACCAACAAGAATAACCCCCATTGCCTCCCCCTTCCCCCTGCTTGCCACCCCACCTTCTCCCACTTATTGGCCCTTTCATTCCCCTACACTGGGGCACAGAACCTTCACAAGGCCAAAGGCCTCACCTCCCATTGATGATCAACTTTGCAATCCTCTACTATACACATGCTGCCAGAGCAATCATTCCTACCATGTGTACTCCTTGGTTGGTGGTTGAGTCCCAGGGAACTCTGAGGTTACTAGTTAGTTGATATTGTTGTTCATCCTAAGGGACTGCAAACCCTTCAGCTCCTTCGGTCCTTTCTCTAACTCCTTCATTGGGGAACCCTGTACTCACTTCAATGGATGGCTGTGAACCTCTACTTCTGTATTAGTCAGTTACTATCAGAGTCTCTCAGGAGACAGCTATATCAGGCTGTCATATACAGTCAATTTTGTGAGATCCATCGCCACCTGCCTTGAGGTAGCTTTTTATTTTTAAGCTATATTGCATTATAATGAGAAAAGTTACATGATTCAATTTATCTGACTTTGTTAACATTTAAGAACATATTTTAAGTAAAAAGAATTAAATCACATTCTTGTTTTCCTTTTGTACCCTAATTCCTTCCAGAGACCCCCTTCAATACCTACAATATCTTTTTTATCATATTCTTTAAAATTTATAAAATATTATAACAAAAATGAGCATTATAAAAGTTGTTTTATATAAAACAACAATCAGTTTAACAGTTTTATGTAGATTCTTGTCTATGGCAATACTGAAAATACATATGTTTTTCTCAATATAAATTTTAAATAACTCCAAATGTATTAACTGTATATTTCAAAATAATACATCACTACTAATATTTTCTTAAATGAACATAAATATGTAATGTGTTTTTGTTTGTTTGTTTGTTTGTTTTATATTTAGTAGAGCTTAAAATCTTGACTCTTACTGTGGTAACTTGATACAAGAGTTACAAACGTCAAGCAAAGCATTCAGTCTTACTCTTTGTTGTTCTCTTACAAACCCCCCCCTTTCCAATTTAATTGTCGACATTTCTTTCGGGTATATAAATACTTTTAAAATATGTAAGCTGTTCTGAAAATCATAGTATAGTGTAAAAACATGAAATCAACAATACTACTAATGGAGAGGCTGAGATAGGAGAAGCAAAATCTCAAGACTATTATTTTCTACAAAGTAAGACATTGTCACAAACAAAAAAGATGAAAGTGTATATGAATTGTATAATATTAGACCTATTTCTCCAATTACCAAATTAGAGAGACCATTGGATGACAGCCAACAAGTTTCTAGTTCCTCATATTTTTGGATTTCAATCTATTAGAATATGTTGGTAATATTAATTTTCTTAATATTAAAATATTAAGAAAAAGTAATTGTTACTTCCTGTTAAAGAGCATGGAGATGGAGGATGAGATAGGGACATTTTCAAAAAGGATAAAATTTGCAATGTAAATAAGGAAAATATCTAATTAAAAAAAAAGAATCTTGGTCTTCTCTCCAGTGAGTTCCTAAGCCGGGAGCAGCCAGACGGGAGGCAAGGGCCCCACGAGTCGCAGCGGAGACGCATGGCGCAGGGTGGCAGGGACAGGATCCTCTCAGCTTCCAAGTGACAGAGGTGGAACAGCGACTTTAGCTGCCCCCTTCCCAGTCTCCAGTGAGAGCCGCCATCTTCTCTCCGGTGAGTTCCTAAGCTGGGAGCAGCCAGCTGGGAGGCACAGGCTCCACGAGTCGCAGGGGAGACACAGGGCAGCAGAGAAAGGATCCTCTCAGCTGCCAAGTGACAGAGGTGGAACAGCAACCTTAGCTGCCCCCTTCCCTGCAAGTGGAGGGCCTGCCTCCAG
>NW_022196900.1:101015511-101043498 GCF_008632895.1 Mastomys coucha
CAGGGAATGGGATAATGTATGAAAATCCATCAATCTAATCCACTATATAAAAACTCCAAGAGAACTGGGGGTCTAGTAGAGCAAGTGGGGTCTACCGGAGAGGGTCCAACAAGAGCTAGCGGGGTTCACTGGAGTGAGCAGAGGTCCTAAAAAATAGACAATTCCCAAGAACCAGATGAAGGCTCACAACTATCTGTACAGCTACAGTGTGTACTCATATGCATAAAATAAATAAAGAAATCTTAAAAAAAACTCCAAGGGAAAATTCACATGGTCATTGCATTACATGCTGAAAAGTCCTTTGACAATATATACAACACAGCTTCTTGTTAAGTCTTGGGGAGATCAGGAATTGAAGGCACACACCTGAACATAATAAATGCAATGTAGAACAAACCAATAGCAAACGTCAAATTCAACGTAGAGCAACTTGAAACTATCTCACTAAAATCAGTGACTAGATAAGTCTGCCTACTCTCTGCCTATTTATTCAATATAGTACTGCAAGTTTTAGCTAGAGCGAATACACAAGAAAATGATATCAATGGGATGCAAATTGGAAAGAAGGATTCTAGATATTTCTACTTGTAGATGATATGATAGTATACATAAGTGACCCCCAAAATTCTGCCAGAGAATTCCTACATTGATAAAAATCTTCAGCAACATGGGTAGATATAAAATTAATTCAAACAAACTAAGTAGCCTTCCTACATACACAGGATAAATGGGCTGAAAAAGAAATTAGGGAAACAACACCCTTCACAATAGTAACAAATAATATAAACTTAGGTGGAAGTCTGTAGCCCCAAGAGCGCTTGGGCTTGGGGGTGGGGGGTGCAGCACCAGTTGAGATTCAAGAGAGTGAACATTCAAGATTCGAGCATTCAGCATTGAAGATTCAAGATTCAAGCCTCTACCTTCTTGGCTGGCGCACCGCAGCCCCCTGAGACTCTGGCCAAGACCATGTAGCCTGAACATACTTGGAGCCCATGGGTGCTGCACCAGTCCAGAGGAGTGGCTGCTGTTTTAGACCTAGTGTGTTTTAGGTGGCCTCAGATGTACCTCGACTACTGAGCTGCCAGATTTTTCATTTCTCTTTTGCAAGGATTGTAAAAGCCTCATGTCATTTTAAGAAATACATTCAGATAGAACACTTCTTGTGTTGTGTCTATTTGTCAAAGCCTAATTCCGTGCACACCTGGCCAGAACCCATCATCCCGAGGAACAAGGGACCCTGTAAGAAAACTCAGGTCCGTGGCAGTGAGCCACCATATGGTTGCTGGGAATTGAACTCAGGACCTTTGGAAGAGCAGTCACTGCTCTTAACTGCTGAGCCATCTCTCCAGCCCCTTGATCACCATTCTTAAAGAAAGTCCTCCTCTGACTTTCACTGCACACAAGGGCCATCTAGGACTCCATGTGGATGAGCAGGGTAAGGATACAGTACTCTGATCCTTCATTGCCTGGGACTAGAAATAAGTTATTGTTAGGAAACCTGTGACTCAAATGATGTTTGAGAGCCTTAAGAATCTCAGACTAGGTGGTGCAGCCTTCAGGCATCTACAGTGATGGAGACTGTAGTCATTTTCTGGTTGGAATGTCCTTCCATCTGCTCCTAATTTATGACCCCCAGGGAACTCAGCCTATTTTTAGCCAATATCCAGGGATGACAATAGTCCAAGTTGCCACATAGAACATTCCTTTGTCTCTCCAAATTAAAACTATTAGCAACAAGGCAGTGGTGGCGCATGCCTTTAATCCCAGCATTTATGAGGCAGAAACAGGAGGATTTCTGAGTTTGAGACCATCCTAGTCTACAGAGTGAGTTCCAGGACACCCAGGGGGGAAAATAAAAACTATTAACAATTTGAGTGAGATACCAAAATAAAATAAAAACAAAATGTTGACATTTGGAGTTGAGACGAACATTGGGAGCACGGTTGTTTAGGCTTGTAAGGTGAAAACAATAGAATGTGGTGTTCAAAGTCAGCTGGGGCAGAATAAGGAGATCCAGGCAAATGTGCATCCTATGTGATCCTGTCTTGATGAGAACGGTCAAAGAGCAGAACAGCAACTTCTAGAGGAAGACTACTAGAGAATCTTGGTCTTTAAGAGCCCATCTGAGAGAGGGTTTCTAGGTGTGCGGGACTGCTTGGGGTACATGCAGCAATGGCTGGAGGTGTCTTTCTGACTCTTCCCACACACATGGCAAGAGGGTCCAATTGGTATTATAGAATAAAAAACGCTAAGTAGTAAAAGACAACTTTGTGGTTATCTCTCTGAGGAAGTATCCTTTTGTATTTTTGTTTGCTTGTTTTTGTTTGTTTGTTTGTTTGTTCGTTTTTGAAAGATAGGGACTGTGCATATAACTCTGGCTATCCTGGAATTCCTTATGTGGTCAAGGACAACCTTGAATACCTGGATATCTACCTACTGTACCTGCTGCATGCTGAAGTTAAAGGTGTACTGCCATACCTGGAAGAAAAGTTATGCCTAGCAAGCCAGAAGCTCTAAATATTGATCTCTGGAAATAGTGATCTAAGAAAAGGATGGAAAGAAAGATCCCAAGGAGGAAGTGAAGCTGGTGTCTGGAGTATTGAATAAGAACAGTCTGCATCCTGCTGGCTCCTCTGTATTCTGAGAGAACCTTAGGTATGGGAACTGAAGGAGCTTATAGGGAAAAGTGCACGAGAATGTCGAGATGTAGCTGAGTTCCCGAAATTCTCCTGCTGCAGACTTTTGAGTAGCCACTACATACTCCTGGCAAATATCTAGCTAAACTATTATCTCCACAGAATTTCAGATCTACACAATGTAATCTCAAAAGACAAAAGAAAACAAAAAGCTAAATGATTAAATGATTATTGGGTGCTGCAGAGTTTCCAGAGGTTAAGCGCTCTAACTATACTTCCAAAATATCCTCATCCGCCATATTCATATGGTTGCTCACAACCTCAGAAGTTTGCAACTCCAGCCCCAGGGACCAGAGATGAAAGCACTCAACCTCATAAAGCAAAATAAAAATTAAGAGAAAATTTAAAGGTAAATCAGTATTACCAATAAAAGCTTCTCCTTTTCTATTTTGTTAAGATCTATTTTAGTTTTAACTTATGTACATGTGTATATCTGAATTTAAGGGTGTGCCCACAAGTGCAGTAGTCAGCAGAGGCCAGAGGAGAATGTTAGAGTCCCTTGAGGTAGAGTTATAGGTTGTTGTGAGTCATCGACATAGGTGTTGGGAACTGAACTTGAATCCTCTGTAAGAGCAATTAATGCCCTGGAGTATTAAGTAGTTAATTGCCTGCCGCCTTACCCGTCCAGCGGAAATAAGGAGGCAAACACCAAGCCCTTCTCCATGCAGTTTAATCAGAAACCTTTATTTTTACTTCTTCTCTAGCTAGCTTCTTTTATATTCTTCTATATCTTCTTCTTACGTCTTACTTATTACTACTTACATCTTATTAGTTACATCTTATTAGTTACATACTTATTCCTAATTCTACATCTTACATCTATCCTTACATCTTACTTCTACATCTACATCTTCTCTCCTATCCCATTACCAGCCCCAATTCTACATACTTACTCCTAAATCTTACATAACCCATCACCAGCCCTAATTCTACATACTTACTCACTACTTCTTATATTCTCTACATACTTACTATCTATCTCCAGCCCCCAGCCCTTGTGGGTTAAATACTTTCCCTGGTCCCAATCAGCATCACCTACATGGCAAAGCATAATAGGCTACGAGAAATCATGCCAGCTTGCATCATAAACTAGAGGCACACAGCTTTTCCAACTAAGGCTTGTTTATCTCAATGCTCTCTGCTCTGGCCGGAGACCAGGTGTTCAATATATATGTATAGGATGGCAGCTGCGGCTCCCCACAGTTAATACTCTCCAACTTCAGAGTTTTCTTATAAAAAGTGTGATACCATCAAATAGAAAATGCTTGAATGGTGTAGTAATAACAGGCTCATCTGGTTTTCCCAGGTGAGAAGAATCAGGGCTGGATGTGCTAGCTCATGCCTGTAATACCAGCATTTTGGAAAGCTAAAGGCAGGATAATCAGGAATTCCAGGCCAGTTTTAGCTGCATAAGGATTCTGAAGACAGCCTGCATACATGATACCTTATCCCATGAAGCAAACAGAACAATTATTCAGGACTGTTTGTGTCTCCCTTACTAGACTACTTGGCTAGCATTCAAGAAGCCCTGGGTCTAATTTACTGCAAGAAACACTGTATACAGTGAGTGTGGTGGCCTCCAGCTAAATTCCAGCATTCAGGACCCGAAGGCAGGAGGAGGATCAGAAGTTCAAGGTCCTCCTTGGCAGCACAGTGAGTTTGAGATCAGCCTAGGAATCACCAGACTCCTATCACTAGGCTCAAATCAGGGGGAATGGGGGGCCCCAGAAAGACAGATGACTGATTAAGAGCACTGGCAACTCTTGCGGAAGCCCCGGATTCAGTGCCAGCACGTCAGTGGTGGCTCATGACCATCTGTAACTCCAGTTACAGGGTTATCTGGCCCTGTGCTCTGGACTTTGCTGGCTCTGTAGACATGTGGTACACTGACATGCCTGCAGGCAAACACCCACACACATGTGGTTAAAATAAATATTTACAAAAGAAAAATTAAGTATTTCATAATATTTTGTTTTATAATCATAATGTATAATCATATGACAATAATAATATACATAATCAATGTAATACTTTAACAAAACTATGATGCTACATAATAAAAGAGGTGCTGGCCTTCTGTAGAAAGTGATGTCCATCCAAATCTCTCATGTTCCCCGCCTTGCTCTATTTCACATTCATGGCCTATTTTTTTTTTTATTAGTTGCTGTTACATGCACATATGTATATGTGTATACATATTTGTTCTAACATACTGTGTTAGTATATTATTCGTGTATGCTTTCAGGGCTGACCATTTTGTATTCATATAACCAGATGGTGTGTTCCTGCCTAGGAGAGATTATCTGTCTGCTTTCTGTACTCCTTAGTTCTTTGTGTAGGGTTGGGGCCTGTAGTGTTTCTTCTGTCTGCTTTCTGTATTCCTTAGTTCTTTGTGTAGGGTTGGGGCCTGTAGTGTTTCTTCTGTCTGCTTTCTGTACTCCTTAGTTCTTTGTGTAGGGTTGGGGCCTGTAGTGTTTCTTCTGGCCACTTTGGTATGTGTACTGTTCTTGCTCAGCTCATGCTCAGGGTAACAATGTTTCTGAAAGTTTAAGGGTGTAACTTCTTGCATTCCTAGGAGACATAGTCTCACAGTTAACTTCCCGATCCTCTGGCTCTCACAATCTTCCCACTCCATTTTCTGGAATGCTTTTTGAGCTTTATTTTTTTTGTTGTTGTTGTTTTGTTTTTTGTTTTGGGGGGGAGGAGTTCAAGACAGGGTTTCTCTGTGTAGCCCTGACTGTCCTGGAAGTCACTCTGTAGACCAGGCCAGCCTTGAACTCAGAAATCCACCTGCCTCTGCCTCCTCAGTGCTAGGATTAAAGGTGTGCGCCACCACTGCCCGGTACTTCTTGAGCTTTAGGTGATAGGGTGATTTTTACACAAATCCACTGGGACTCAACTAACCAATTCTGCATTTTAAATAAACATTTTTAAAGCCGGCCTAGTAGTCACAGCATGCCTTTATTCCTCCTATGAGGCTCTGTCAGTGTTGATGTTGAAAGACCCCATAGGGAGTTCCCACTCAAGTCCTGGGAGACATGCACCTGAAGAACACGTCAGGCCATCTTGATGTAAAAAAACATGAGGCATTTTTATTTCAGAGCTCTGGTTCAACCCCCAATCTCACACAGGAAACCAGGAATTGACCACGAATCTCAGAGGTTAGGGGATTTTATAGGAAAAAGGTCTGGGGAGACAAAGGAATTGGTGTGGCTATACATGATTGGCTATTTTGAATATCGTTCGTGCAGATCAGAGTTGAGAATTCTTAAAAAAAAAAGTGAAATTCCTAGCAAGAGGGGAGAGTGCTACTCAAAAGTTCATACTGACCCTTAGCTAACACTTAAGAAAACCAAATGGCCCAGGGTCCATCACTCAATGTCTGGCCAGGCATGTCTCAGGAGCCTCGGCTGGGCACCTCCTTGCCTTATCTCTGAGATTTGCACTCCCCTGGTCAGCTTTTCCCTGGCCTGGCCACTTCTTGCAGGCCTGGCTCCTGGCTCCTGTGGTTTTCAGTACGGGTCTCAAATTTAACTCTTTAAATCCCAGGCTTACGTGGGTGAGTTCGCACTGAAATTTTATCTTTCTTCTTTTCAATGTAACATAATTATATCCAATGTCAAATACTATATCGTGTCCGTTGTAATGGAATTGTACCTGAAGTGTTCCTATCCTAGGAGTCACCACAATTCTTAGTTGGACTTCTGTTAATAGCATGGATTTTGAAGAGTCTTCCATACTGTTATGTTTTATGGAGGTCAGCACATAACTGCAATAGCACTTAGCACAGGGCTTTTGGGCTTTCTTTCCTTCCTTCCTTCCTTTCTTTTTTTAACCTATTTTATTCTGTTTATTATTGAATAAGAGAGAGAGAGAGAGAGACAGAGACAGAGACAGAGACAGAGAGACAGAGAGACAGAGAGAGAAACAGAGACAGAGAGACAGAGAGATTTGGGTGTGAGGATCTCAACCTTGAAAACATCACGGAGTTCCTGACTGGATGTGAGGATACCCTCTGCCTTGAGTCAACTGTTGTTGGTCGAGTGAGATAAAAGTTTCATTCAGCCAGGAGGTGGTGGCGCACACCTTTAATCCCAGCACTTGGGAGGCAGAGGCAGGCGGATTTCTGAGTTCGAGTCCAGCCTGGTCTACAGAGTGAGTTCCAGGACAGCCAAGGTGACACAGAGAAACCCTGTCTCGAAAAACCAAAAACAAAAAAGTTTCATTCAGTGGTTAAGGCTGGACTGAATCTTACAGCAATCCTTCTTCAGTGTCCTCAGTTCTGAGACATAGGCTTATGTCACAATCCTGCTTAGCTTCCATGTATTTTTTACATCTATTTACTTATTTATTTATTTTGGGGGGACAGTCATGGGAGATAGACATTGAGAACATCCAGGAGAGGTTTTCTCATCTTCAAGCACATATGGGTTCCTGTGAATGAACTTAGGAAATTAGGCTTAATATCAACACCATTTCCAACTGTGCCCTTTTACAAGGTACACAACTCCATTGCTAAAAGAAAAAAATTAGTTGTTTTGTTTTAAAGACTTATTTATTTATTATGTATAAGTACACTATAGCTGTCTTCAGACACACCAGATGAGGGCATCATATCTCATTACCGATAGTTGTGAGCCACCATGTGGTTGCTGGGATTTGAACTCAGAACCTTTAGAAGAGCAGGCAGTGCTCTTAACCGCTAAGCCATCTCTCCAACCCTTGTTTTTTTTGGTTTGTTTGTTTGGTTGGTTTTTTGGTTTTTTTTTGTTTTTTTTTTTGGTTTTTCGAGACAAGGTTTCTCTGTGTAGCTTTGGCTGTCCTGGAACTCACTCTGTAAACCAGGCTGGCCTCGAACTCAGAAATCTGCCTGCCTCTGCCTCCCAAGGGCTGGGATTAAAGGCGTGCTCCGCCGCCACCACCCCCACCACCCCCGCCCCTGCCCTTGTTTTGTTTTTATATTTGAGACAAAGTATCCTTGTGATGCCATGGCTGGGCTAGACTTCCCTATGTGGATTCAGAGATTCTTTTGCTCCTGCCTCCCAACTGCTGAGATTTAAAGTGTGAGTCACTCTACCCTGCTCACTGCCCAGTCATAATTTCATCTTTTTTGGACAGTATGCTGTCTGATCCTCTCTCCAACTTACCCTTACCCTTGAGGGCACCAAGGACAGCTTCTCCCTCAAAGCACGCTTTCTTTGTTTTGGTTTGGATTTACATGAGATTAGAAAAATTGCTGTCTATTAGTTCAGGCTGTCCTCAGTCTAGCTGTGTAGCTCAAGATTTTGAATGGACCTGTCTGGCATCCTCCGGCCTCAGCCTTTTCAAACTACTACAGCTGATGACTGACAGAGCATCAGGCTCAGCCTTGAACTCCAGAGCACATTCACAGTTGTGGAAATATTAACTTCTGGTTTAATTTTTTTCTAAAGTTTTCTTCACTATCAGTCCCAGATTAAATCCTCACCTAACTCATACTCAGAACAATGTGGGTCACTTATGAATATTATTCAGCCAATTGTGCTGGATCAAAACAGTAATCTTCTCAGAAGGTGAAAGACCCCTGAGGGGAGACCCCACTCAAATCTCGGGAGGACGTGCACCCAAGAATCACGAGAGACCGTCTTGATGTAATTACAAGAGGCAGTTTTAAATTTTGGGGCGCTCTGGGCCGGCACCACCTATCTCACGCAGGAGATAGTGGAGCTGACAAAGAGGCTCGAAAGTTAGGGGTTTATATAGGGAAAAGGTCTGGGGAAACAAAGGGATCAGTGTGGCCATACATGATTGGCTAGTTCAAATATTAACTATTACGTGCAGAACAGAGTGGAAAATTCCTAAAGTTGGTGTTAATCTGAGTCAACAGAACATCTGACCTTAAACCATATCTGCCCAGACATGTAGTTTATGTCTTCTTGACCTGCTAGTTCTCAGGATGTCTAACAGACTGCTTGCTCATTCCCAGGCCTATGTGGGCCAGCTTGTGATGGATTCTTAGGCCCATGACTTTTCTTCCTAGTCAGCACAGGTCTAAAGCTTTAATTTTTCCTTTGCCTTGAGCTCTTTCTCATTTCCTTTGTTCTAAACCTTTTCTTATTTTGACTAAATTATCTTTGACTCTTCCTGAGTGATCTATATAAAAACAACACTCTTCTTCTATATCTTTTTGGCCTGTTAGTTCCCAGAATGTCTTAACAGCTTGCTTATTTTTGCCCAGGCTTATTTGGACATATTCGACCTTGGTCCACTGTGTTTTTCACAAACCTGCAATTTTCTCATTAGCCAGCACAAGTTTTAATTTTAACTCTTTCAGAGCACCATGTGGTTGCTGGGATTTGAATTCAGGACCTCTGGAAGAGCAGTCAGTGCTCTTAACCACTGAGCCCTCTCTCCAGCCCGGCTTAGCAACATTTTTAATCGTTTTTATTTCTAATAGTACATTGTAGCATAGGCTGGCCTCAAACTCATCATTATTTTACCCACACTCAGAAGATTCAAGAGGTCACTAACAGATACCTCCAAGGTCAGCTTCTAGACCACCTGACCTTGAAGCCCTGTTCCTCAGGGCTCCCAACCTCTGCTCAGCATCCTACACATTAATGGTTCTAGGAGATGGACTCTCTAAAAGAAATGCCAGTCCTGGGAAATGCATAATAGATGTGCCTGAGTCTAGCCATTGTGTTCCCTTGTGTCTGTGTAATCACGTATCAATAAAGAATGTGCCAAACCTTTTGTTTTGTTTTTTTTTTCTTTGTTAGACTTGTGGCGCATGCCTTGAATCCCAGCAGTCGGTAGGCAGAAGCAGGCTGATCTCAGTTCAAGGCTAGCCTGCTCTACAGTGAGTCCCAAGACAGCAATAACTACACAAAGAAACCCTGTGTCAAAAATAAATGTAGCCAGGCGGTGGTGGTGCACGCCTTTAATCCCAGCACTTGGGAGGCAGAGGCAGACGGATTTCTGAGTTTGAGGCCAGCTTGGTCTACAGAGTGAGTTCCAGGACAGCCAAGGCTACACAGAGAAACCCTGTCTTGAAAAAGACTAAACAAACAAACAAAAAAAAAACCGTACTGGTAAAAATAAATGTAAACAAATAAATCTTTAAACAAATCATTAAAAAAAATACTTATAGCCAAGATTGCTCAATGGGCAAAGGATACTTGGGGCCATGCTTGGCAATATTGGAGTAATAAAGGTGGGGGAGGGCTGACTCCCAGTGTTGACTTCTGACATCCAAAAGCAGGTAATTGGCAGGAATGTTGTGTTGTGTGTGCAGACACAAACTAAACTAATGATTTTATGATTAAATATTCTAATTGATGTTGTCTTAAAATGTACATGTAAAAACCCTTTACTAATTTTATTTTTGTTTTAGGTTATAATATAAATATACATTTCTCCCTTCCCTACATTTCTTAAAAATTCTCCAGCCAGGCAGTGGTGGCACACGTCTTTAATCCCAGCACTTGGAAGGCAGAGGCAGGAGGATTTCTGAGTTCGAGGCCGGGCTGTTCTACCGAGTGAGTTCCAGGACAGCCAGGGCTACACAGAGAAACCCTGTCTCAAAAAAACCACACACACACACACACACACACACACACACACAAACTCACTCTCCCATATACCCATCATTGCTACTGTTCAAAATTGGCCTTTTTAAAAGTGCCTATACTTATATATACATATATAAATATTCCTAAATATATCCCACTCCATCTGTATAGTGTCAACTGAATGTATGGTTTCAGGCTACCTATGACATTCTGGACACAAGTTAAAATCTAAATGGAGGGCTGGAGGGAGATCTAATAAATTCAAAAGCATTTGTTCTTTCAGAAGACCAGCAGCTTTGTGGTGTCTCACAACCCTCTGTCACTCCAGTTCCAAGGAACCATTCACCTCCTGTGATCTCCACAGGCACTGCATGCTCTTGGTGCACACGCACAAAATAAAACAAATACTCAAAATAAGTAGACAGAAGAAACCTAGAGAGTTTGGACCTGGGCTTAGTTTCCAGAACCCGGGTCAGATACTTTAGAAATACTTGTATCCCTGCTTTCAGGGTATCTGAGGCTCCTGGCCTCCTTGGGCACCTGTACTTAGGTGCTATATCTGCCCACACTGAAGACACACACATACCTGTGTTAATATTTTAATTTACAAAATGAAGTCTGAGAGAACCTGAATATAAGGGACTACTAGCATAACAGAGTCTCAGACACTATAAACTTATTAAAAAAAAAATACTTGCGAGGAAGTTGTACAGTATTACAGCATAAAATCCCTCAGAAGCCAACAACCACAGGTAGTCAGTCATGCACTCTGCAAAGTGACACATTTTAACACTTGCCAGGTAGTTTCATCAGTTGGACATATTTGAAACTAGCTATAGTTTTCTCCAAGGTATGTTGTACAGATTCCACTGTAGATTACTGATGAATCAAAGGAAGAATAAAGGTTACTTTGACCAAGAAACTGGGGAAATCTGGGTAAGGAGAATTTACCTATGAAGGTCAGTAACTACAGTCCATCCATCATGTTCTCAGGAACTCTTGTGGGTCTCATATACAGTCAAGTATGGTTGTAGGCCTTTCTGGGATAGTTCATGTGGAGAAAGACAATGACAGTCTAACTAGGTCTTTATGGCAAGCTCTCATTTGGGGGCCCACCTTCCTGTAATGCTGAGGTGCTAAAGGATTATAGAGTGGCTAAGTAGAGCTTGGTCAAGAGGACATTCCCATCGGAGGAGATCATGTCCTCCACATCTGTTTCATCTCTACCAGATCCAGCTTGGGCTGAAGACCCTGGATCTGAGCCATGGACCATCTTTGCTCAGCTAATTGTAGCTGCTGATCTTGCTTTTCACTCAAGAAGTATTTGTGAAGCATGATCTCATAGAGGCCAGGCAGGCCTCTCCCCTCCCAATTTTTGATACTGTGGCCCAGTATCAGCAGTCAGTGTTCATGGGGTAGGACATGAATGGCCTTTTGTCTTCATCTTGTCTCTAGTTTCTAGCTCCTCAGAATGACTAGTTTGATGCAATCAGTTCCCAGACTATGTAGGACCCCTGGAAGATGATGATCAGGGTGGAGATTCAAGAATCTGGTCATGACTGGAAGCCACTTTTACGAAAGGGTGTGTGGAGTCTAAGGGCTCTTAGATATTGTAATACAGGTGAATCATAGTGCACATAACTGAAATTCCTGCATTTGGGAGGGAAAGGCAGCAGGGTCCTAAAGTTTAAGGTCATCTTCTGTTACAGTGTTTACTGATAGCTTTGGGAACTTGATAGCTTGTCTTATATCAAAACTGTACACACAGAATCAAGCAGTTAAGCAAATAAAAATAAATCTCAGAGTAGGGAATGGAGAATATCAGAATCCTAGAGCCTAGAGTCACTGCTTGAATTCCTGGAGATTTTGTTACACCAAGGAGTCACCACTGAGTCTACCTACAGGCAATCTTCAGGGATGATACTTAAGGTGACACAAAATTGTTGATGCTTGTCTTATCCAATATGAATGTTTCAGACCTTGTTTGTGGGCCAGACTTGGTGATACACTGTAATGCTAAGGATCACAGCATGAGTTAGAGGCTAGTTCTGGATGCATGACCAATCCCTACTCATAAATGAAGAAACAACCTATTACTGCAGGCTCATGCCTATAATCAAACTCTAAGGCAGGCAGGCAGGTTCCCTTATATTTGTCACTAAGCACCCTGTACTACAGAATACCATTAACATGAATACATGAATGGATATATACATATATTGCTAATATACAAACAATTACTCAAGAAATTATGAGCCGGGCAGTGGTGGTGGTGCACGCCTTTAATCCCAGCACTTAGGAGGCAGAGGCAGGTGGATTTCTGAGTTTGAGGTTAGCCTGGTCTACTGAGTGAGTTCCAGGACAGCCAGGGCTACACAGAGAAACTCTGTCTCAAAAATCAAAAAACAACAACAACAACAAAAAAAAAAAAAAACAAAAACAAAAAATAATTATGAAAGGGCTTGAGTTACAGTTCAATGGGAAAGTGCTTACCTTCATCATGCATGTATCATCATAGAAAATAAGAGATTATAAAAAAATTTGTAAATGAAGGACTGGAGAGGTGTCTCAGCAGCTAAAGGCACTGGATACTCTTCTAGAGGACAGGGATTCAATTCCAAGGACTCACATGTTGGCTCAAATTCCTCTGTCACTCCAAGTCCTCCAGCACCCTCTTCTGGCTTCCATAAGCACCAGTTTATATAGTGGGTTCACAGACATACATGCAGGCAAAATATTCATAACACATAAAATGGATAGATTTTTAAAAATATTAAATCCTTTGAGCACCTTTAATCACAAGATAACCCCAGTCTGCATTATCTGAGGCTGTTGCCATTGGTGAACCAAGTTACCTCTGCATCCACCTGAGCAGTCATGCAGAGGCCCATCAATTGTGCTCAGGGGCAGGCAACAGGGCAGCTAAAAAGCTATCCTGGGGGCATTCAAGAAGAGAGCTGATAATGAGTCATTCTGGCATCATCTTTAACCAGGAGGTCATTGCTGCCCCATGTTTAAACAGGGCAGGGGCCATCTTCCTCCAATTAGTGACACATTGGCCATTGACTGATGCCAGGACCCTGAGTCCCCTGGGCCTAAGGAAGTCACCTGTAGTTGGCAGAGTAAGGCCTCCTTAGCAAGGGCTCAATAGTCTGAATTTTTCAGGGTATCTAAGAGGTCTTGTATTTTTGTTTTGTGTTGTCACTGGGAAGTCATTTATAAACTGATGAAGACACTTTATCTTTAGGTTTTAGCAAGACAGAATGTTGAACTTTATTGATTATCAAAAAAAAAAAAAAAACCTGGTGGGCTTCCTTTTTACTTTTAGGGTTACCTGGGGCTTGGGGAGGGGGCACTATTGATCTTCAGGGCAGCCCCTCTTTTCTTTTTCTGAAGCTATCTGTTTTAGACATCTCTTGCCATCTTCTGGTTTGGCCTTGGCTGCCAATAGAATCTTTCCTAGGTCTGGAGTCTGTCACTTCTGTCCTGTCATCTGCTTCTTCTCTTTTCCACTATCACTAAATCCCTTAGACTTCTCTTTCCTAACTACTCAACCTTTTGGAGCATTTTTTCTTAATATCTGGTACTGCCTGCTTAATAAAGCTAGAGTGACTGCCATCTTTGCTTCTAGTTTAAGGTCCATGGGGGTGTATTGTCAAAATGCCTTCATGGCTGGGCGGTGGTGGTGCACGCCTTTAATCCCAGCACTTGGGAGGCAGAGACAGGCGGATTTCTGAGTTCAAGGCCAGCCTTGTCTACAGAATGAGTTCCAGGACAGCCAAGGCTATACAGAGGAACCCTGTCTCAAAAACCAAAAAAAAAAAAAAAAAAAAAAAAAAAAAAAAAAAAAAAAAAAAAATGCCTTCAAATGCCTTCATGACCCTCTCTTTTATTTTCTGTCTGTCTGATACTCTGGCCAAATTTGTGGGCCACCTTGTGGCTGCTTTGAGACCTGCCAGCAGAGCCTGACTGTAGACCAAGAGCCTCCTCTTACCTTCAAAGGTGTTAAAATTGCAGTTTGGATGAGTCATGGGAAAGCAAGCATATTGGAGGGGTGGCCTCCCCCTGTGGGGCCAGGAACTAGCTTTCCTGGCCTCTTCTGTGGTGAACGGAACTTGTAGAATGTGGTAGATGTAGTCTGTCTCATGTTAAGATGTCCGTCAAAATCAAAGTCATTTTGTCAATGTCGTCATCTCATCAAAGTTACCTGTCAAAGTCATCTTGTCAAGGTCATTTTGTCAAAGTGATCTGGTCAAGGTCACCTTGTCAAAGTTACTTTGTTAAAGTCATCTTGTTTCAAGAAACACAAACACAACACACAAAAACACAAGTAAAACCTTCCCTATCTTTCGAATAGAAACAAGAAACAGCCAGAAAGAGGCACTTATGAGAAAGACCTCTCTATGTCACCCAAAACACAAGTCAAACCTTTCTCTCTATTAGATAGAAATGAGAAATAACCAGAAAGTGGTGCACACCCATAAGAAAAGAACCAGATTGGTGGCTCCCCTGAGCCCAAGCCCACCCCAAACCGAGACTCTGGATGTCTCCTGGCCTCACCATAGCCATGGCTCCCAGATACATCTATCCTAACCAAAACCAGCCACAGAAACAAATTCAAGGCCTTGTACCCAGAAGGATGTGACACTGTTTAGAATCAGTGAATAGAGACAGCCAGCAACAAAAAATCGGAACCAGAAAAAAAAAAAAAAAAAAATACAGCATGTAGTAACAAGAATCAACCACAAGGTGGCACTCACACACATGACAACCCTCAGGACTGCACAAATGCTTACTCAGACCTGGAAAAGCACCATGGCAACATAAGTCAGTTATCTTTACACAAGCTTTCGTATTGCTCTATAGATCTCACAGAAAGTTTCTAACATTCAGACAAATTAGCTGTCACATAAATCACAAGTGTTTGCACCACTTTGCAAGTACTCCCCTGCTCAGACCACTTAGAAAACGTCTGTCCTCAGCAAGGCTCAAATACAGAAGAATCACCATGGCAACACAAGCTGTCAGGTTCTACACAAATAAATCATCTAAATACAGCTGAAAGCGTTCCAAATTTACTTCTGCACAAGCCTGCTCTGTTCTGCTCTGTAGATCTCACACAGAAAGCTCAGACAATTCAGCTCTCAGACAGGGAAAAAGCAGGGAGTTTAACACAGTGTTACAAACATAAAAACACAAACACCTAGACTAGTTTGGTTGGCTTATGGCTCTCCAGATGGGTAGTCCTGTGTGTCATGGGGAACTTCCCGGCCAATGCACCAAAATGTTGTGCCAGGGACATGTTAGTGATCCCCAAAAACACACACAGGAGCCAATCTGATGCAATTCACAACAGGGTCTTTAATCTATCTGAGCTAGCTCCCTCCCCCAATGCACCACCATCACGCATGACGGTTTTGGTGGTGGAGCCCCGAATGTCTATCGGGGCAAGG
This sequence comes from Mastomys coucha, assembly GCF_008632895.1. NCBI lineage: Eukaryota > Metazoa > Chordata > Mammalia > Rodentia > Muridae > Mastomys > Mastomys coucha. The sequence goes on from NW_022196900.1 coordinate 101,031,211, forward strand.
CTTTATAGTAAATAGCAAGCAGGGAGTACTGTATACACGCATCTAATTGGAAGACCACTGTGGCCTTCAACATAGTTGGCTGGTGCTGGGAGTCATATAATAAACTTAACTTCTGCTCCCCTCTGCATTGGTGGTCATTAGGCAATGGGTGGGCTTGTAACCTGGGGTGCAGGTTTGTTGGGGGAATAACCAGGAGACACTGATCTTGTCAAGGGTATAACCTGGAAACTATGCTGTTGGGGATTAGCCTAGAGACTGAAGCTTGGCTCAGGTTTTGTTAGGGGGCAACTTGGAAACTAATGCTAGGTACCAGCCTGTTAGTCTACCTGAGTTCAAACTTAGGTCAGGTTCCCTAAAATGGAGTCTGAATTTAAAAGCTTTGGCATCTCAAAACCTGTGAGCCAGCCCCAATTAAATATGGTCCTTACAAGAGTTGCCTTGGTCATGGTGTCTCTTCACAGCACTAAAACCCTAACTAAGACAACATGTTAATAAAAGCCAGGTCTGACTGAAACAGTGAGTGAATTCTGAGCCTCTCCTCCTTCCTTGTGGCTTTCCCACAGGCACAGGGCAGTGTACTACCGAGTCTGTGAAGAGGCAGCAGCAATAGATAATTAAGATCAGCATGGATTACAGCTTTGGCATCTCAGTCCTATTACACTATCACCAACTTTCTGTTTCCCAACTCCTTCACTTCGTAAGCTTGGCTGTCCTGGAACCTGCTCCATAGACTGACTTTGAACTCAGCGATCTGCAGGCCTGTTTCGTAACCACTGGGATTAAAGGTGTGGCCAACAAACCTGGATTTAAGTTCTTCCTTCACCTAGAACTTGCTTTGTTCGAGGCTCATCTTGAACTCAAGAGATCAGCTTGTCTTTGCCTTCTGGGATTAAAGGCTTATACTAACATGCCTGGACTTAAATTTTGTGGTTGAGATCTTGACCCAAGGTCACTACTTAACTCAATTTAATATCCTTGAACACAGGATTCAGTTCCATTTCACTTTTTTGTGCCCCTTTAGTACCCAAACCATATATTTTATACTTTTCCCTTCTCAGCTTGTTATGCTGCTCTTCAAAAGCCTTAAGCAGAGAACAAAATCTATGATGGGATTCATCAGGACCTATCAGGGCAACAGCAACAAAAAGCCCTAGAGAAAGTGTCGAGGGGAGGTCTGGAATCCTGGAGGTGTGAATAGGGTGAGGGGAGTACTGACTGAGCACCTGTGGATCTCATATCTCTACTAAGATGCTCTTCATCTCTAGGCCAGCCTGGTCTACAGAGTGAGACACACCCGAAGATGACATCAGATCTCATTAGAGGTGGTTGTGAACCACCATGTGGTTGCTTGAATTTGAACTCATGACCTTTGGAAGAGCAATCAATGCTCTTAGCCGCTGAGCCATCTCTCTAGCCCCGACTCTTCACTTTCTACTTTGTTATTTTTGAGTTCACACAAATAACTATGATTCAATAAATCTACCACAAATAAAACCAATCATAAAGATCCAGTAGATGGAATCTTGTGCTTGGAGAGGGTGGGGCTACATAGGGTGGGTGTGAGAGAAAAGAAGTATAAAAGGGTTAAGACGCTCAGAGTCCTGGAGTCCACAGTCTCTGCCTGGCCCTGCTGAGAATAGGAGCTCTGTCACCAATATCCTGATCAGGTAAGTCACTCATCACTCTCCTCTGTCAGGAGGCTTCTCACAGTCTGGACAGGTATATTACCGACTCAACTACATTTCAAGATGCTAGATTTCAAATAGAATAAGGCAAATTCTGATTGCTCTCCCTTTGATGATGATGATGATGATGATGATGATGATGATGATTCCACTAGGTTTGATGTTATTGAGAAACCCACACTGCACTGGAACGTTCATGTTAATAGCGTCAGTTGAGTATTTTGAGGACAGTGTCCCAAATGGAAAGGCTAGTCTTAACTCCAGATTCTTCTGGCTCTATACAACCTCCTAGGCTCATTCTGGAATTCAAGATAGGATCTGCTTATAGTTTAACCTTTTGGAATCACTTCAATTATGTTTCATAGATTAAGGCTTTGCAGTTGTTAGAATTGAAATCTGCTTTTAACTGTAGCTTACAAATAGATAATGGAAACTACTAATAGTTTTGTAATACAAGCCATGTGTCTCAGCTGATCTGAGAACTGGAGCTTTAGTAATGTGTTACTTTAGCCTTGATTGTTTGACATGATATTGTGTAAGACTGAAATTAAAAACAAAACAAAACAAACCACATGTAGAGGGGATCCAGGTAGGACACACCAACATCACTTGGGAACTAGAATTATAGTCCTGAGCACAGGCAATCTCAGATCCAGGCTGAGCATGGCAGCATAAAGATTCCTTGACTCTATATTAAATTAAAAACAAACAAAAAAAATCAAATAAATGACCTCTAAAAGTGGCTCAGTATTAGAGCATTGGTGAAATGGGATCAAACCCTGTGGTGGTTTAAATATGCTTGGCCCAGGGAGTAGCACTATTAAGAGATGTGGCTTTGTCCCTCCTCCCAACCACAGGGGAGCTAGTCTTCTCCTAGCAGTCTTCAGATAAAGATGTAGAACTCTCAGCTCCTCCTGCACCATGTCTGCCTGGATGCTGCCATGCTCTCATCTTGATGATAATGGACAGAACCTCTGAAGTTGTAAGCCAGCCCCAGTGAAATGTTGTTTTGATAAGAGTTGCCTTAGTCATGATTTCTATTCATAGCAGTAAAACACAAAGACCCTAAGTTGCTACCTGGGACTAGGGTATTGTTGTGATAAACCTGACCATGCTTTTGTTTGGAAGAGTGTGGGTTTGGGGACTTTGGATTTGGAAAATCATGGAATGCTTTAAGTGGGGCTTAGTGGGTTACCCTAGCAGCAATATGGGAGAGTTGAATGTTGAGAGTGATTTGAACTGTGCAGACATGTCATAAGATGTTTTAATGGAGAAGAATCTCAGTGTGTGGCCTAGAGACTATTTTTGTGGTATTTTGGTGAAGAATGTGGCTGCCTTTTGCCCTTGTCTGAAGAGTCTGCCTGAGGCTAAGACTAAAGTGAAGAGAAGCAGGTTAATCGCATTGACAATGGAAGTACCAGCAAAGGCCAGCACAGACTTTGACCTCTGGCTTACTATCATGAAGAGCATATTTTATTTATTTATTTATTTATTTATTTATTTATTTATTTGGTTTTCTTTTTGAGACAGGGTTTCTCTGTATAGCCCTGGCTGTCCTCGAACTCACTTTGTAGACCAGGCTGGCCTCAAACGCAGAAAGCCGCCTGCCTCTGCCTCCCAAGTGCTGGGATTAAAGGCATGCGCCACCACTGCCAGGCCATGAAGAACATTTTTATCAAGTATAGCAAGCTTAGAAAGGAAAAAAAAACAAAATATATAGTTCAAGTAATAATAAAGGGACACCAGGACATTAGATGGGACTTAATCCTGTGCTGAAGGAGATAAAGAGATTAAAGAAGTGGTGCTCTCAGGGCAAGGTACCACTCAGCTAAGCTTATTTGTGTTTGCAGTTGAACAAGGAGTAGTTTGGACTACTATAATCCAGAAATGGAGGGCACACTTGTCATCCAGATCTTGAGACTAGAAGACACAATCTTTTAATGTAGATCTTGAGGAACAGTGACCGTGAAAAGCTTAGGCCCAGGCATGGTGGCACATATCTTTAATCCCAGGAGACAAACCAAATCATATTCAAACCACCATAAACCCTACTACCAAACAACCTCTATCAAGACATTTCCTATCATATTTTATTTGCAATCTACTACTGAGGACAGGCATGAAAGTATAATATGTAGCTTAGTTTTCTCCTGAATCCTCCTTACTCCTCCTCCAAAGTGCTGATATTAGAGGCTACTACAACCACACCTGGCATCTATGCAGTATTTTAAAAGCAAAGTGCACTCAGCCAGGTGTTGTAACTAAAACAAAATATTCTAACCCTCCCAGCAACAGTTAGGAAATGGTGAGGCAGGGCAAGCCTAGACTAAAAAACGAGTTTCATTTAGGTTTGGAAGTGTGGCCAATTTAACTCTAGCCTCCACTATAGGCAACACCATATTTTAAAAAGCATACAAATCTAGATGTTTTTCCTAAAGCCATTCTTTTCCTGGACCTCGATGCAATATGGGAAATCCCCTTCCTGGTAGCCTCCATGCAGTGGCATCTCCATCTCAGGCTCACAGTTTTTCTGGGTGCTCTCATTCAGTCATGGTTTTACAGTTGCTTTGAGGAAAGATATTAGTCTTGGTTTGGCTTCACATTTCAAACAGGGTCTGGCTGAGTGACCTGTCAGATCCTTACGCACCTTTTCTTTCTTTTCTTATTTCATTTTTGTTTTGTTTTGTTTTTAGTTTTCCATACAGGGTTTCTTTTTGTAGCATTAGTTGTCCTAGAACTAGCTCTGTAGACTAAGCTGGCCTCAAGCTAACAGAGATCTCTTTGCCTCTGCCTCTTGAGTATTGAGAACAAAGGTATATGTACCACTACGCTGATCAGACTGCTTGCCATTTCCAAAAGGGAATGAGATTCAGGGGAGCAAGGACCAGTGTTTGTTACCTCATGTGTCAATGGTTAATTTGTGCACTGATGCAGATTCTGGTGAGAGACCCCATACGCAGAGAGTGATAAGGGTTTGGCTTTGTGACCACTAGATCTTAAAACAGGACACACTGAGTTCCACACTGTGGCCAGAGCAGGGACTCTGGCACTTTGGTGGTTCCTTGATGCAGGGATTTATAGATTCCTAAGACATATCTTGAAAATTGGATTTCTGGATGCTTCAACAGGTCTATTCTGACTGAAGACTCGTCAGGATGAGCTTCCAGGACTCACCCACACTCCTGAGTTTGGCAGTACAGAGCCTATTGAAGAATGAAGCCTTGGCCATCTCTGCTCTACAGGAGCTGCCCAGGGAGTTGTTCCCACCACTCTTCAAGGCAGCCTTCACTGGCAGACACACGAAGATACTGAAGGCAATGGTCGGAGCCTGGCCCTTTCCTTGCCTCCCTGTGGGGGCACTGATGACAGTCCCTGACGTGACAATATTGCAAGCTGTGCTAGATGGTGTAGACATGCAGCTGACAAGAAATTTTCACCCAAGGTAAACAATAACCATATAATCCTAAATGGCTTACATTTAAGTGTAGGAAGAAGGATATCTGGGCTCATGGAGAATGGGGTCAAAGGTGGATCAAAGGCTTATGTTGGTATCATCTTGAAGAGCTGCAGAGTCCTGGACAGTTGTTGAGTCCTTGTTGCAAATGTCCATTAAGTATGCAGTAGAGTTTGGAGCCCATGTAGCTAGCCACACGGCCCTTTGTCTCTACCAAATAATAGAAATAGAAACAGCAGAAGTCCAAAGTAACGAATGGAGAAAGCAGGGCAGATCTCCAGATGCAGTTAAGGCAAAGAGCCTTCATCCAGAATGCTTGAGTTGCTATGTGGAGACCCAGCACTGGAAACTTAAATCTGCAGAAGACAGAGCAGAGCAAGGAGCAGCTGACAAGAAAGATGCCTAGAAAAAAAAAAAAGCTGTCTAAGTTTTTGGTCTTTTGTGTCTTCCTACACTTCTATCTGTTTTATCCACAGAAGAAGGAAACTTCAAGTGCTGGAACTGAGGAATGTGCAGCATGACTTCTGGGATGTTTCAGCTGAACCAGAGGATAGAGACAGCTCAGCAGAGACTATGTGTGAAAAGCAAATACCAACACGCCCTCATAGATATGCACTGAGGCAACGTTTGAAGGTGGTCGTTGACCTTCACCTTGAGTCTGATCTAGAGGAACATCAAATTTATTTCTTGCAGTGGGCACAGGAGAGAAGAAGTTCCCTAAATATGTGCTGTGTGAAGATGCAGATTAGTAGATTGTCTATGAACATTGTCAGGAAGGTGTTGAAGATTTTCCAGCCACATTGCATTGAGGAGTTGGAACTGACTACAGGGTGGACGCTGTCCACACTGGCATGCTTTGCACCTTGCCTTGGTCAGATGAAAAATCTTCGTAAACTCTTTCTAACACTAGTCCCTAAGAAACTCTTCAAGCTTATATGGATGTCAACAAACACACAGGAGAAGAAAGTCACCAAGTTCATTTCCCAATTCTCCAAACTCAACTGTCTCCAGCATCTCCACATGGTTGGCCTCTACTTTCTCAGTGGCCACATGAATGAATTGCTCCGGTAAGGAAGGAGGGAGAGCTCTTTATGATTCCATAGCAAACATTGCCTGTTTCCCATATAGACTAGTGGCCATTGTAGATTTAACAATAATGATCGAGTCTTATGATGGTGACTAGTCACAGCTAGAATGGTGTGACCTGAGTGGGCAGACTCCAACAGGCTGCACTAGATGCTCACTGCTATCCCACAGTGACACTGACTCAGGATACATGGTCTTCCCTACTCTAGGTTAGCCATGTCACTCTATGCCAGACTAATGCCATGGTCTCTCCTTAGGTGCCTGAAGACCCCACTGGAGTTCCTGTCCATTGCTCTCATTAAGTACTCACAGTCAGACTTGGAGTCCTTTGCCCAGTGTCAGAGCCTCCATCATCTCAAACATCTGAATTTGTCAGGTGTCATTTTGAATGATCTGAGTCTTGTGCCTCTCAGAACTTTCCTAGAAAATGTTGCAGACACTCTGAAGACCCTGGAATTAGAACACTGTAGGATGACAGACTCTCAGCTCAGTGCTCTTTTCCCTGCCCTGAATCAGTGCTCTCAGCTCATCAAGGTCAACTTCTATGACAATGACATCTCCATGGCTGTCCTAAAGAACCTTCTGCACCACACAGCCAAGCTAAGCCAGCTGACCTTCGAGTCTTACCCTGCCCCTCTGGAGTGTTATGAATTTGATTTTGTTAGACCAGAGAAATTTGTCCAGCTTTCTTCTGAGCTCAAGGACATACTTTGTACTGTAAGGCAGCCCCAGTCTGTCTCCTTTGCCTCTCAGTTATGCCTTCAATGTTTACAGCGTTGTATCTATGACCTGGAGACCAGACTTTGTCATTGTTGGCAATAAATAGAAGGTTGCTTTTGGTTACTGAGAAATGAAAGTCTAAGGACAAGTCTATGATCAAGAGGATCCTGAACACATGTCTTCTGACATTGCTGAATGTGTTGGAGACAAATGGGCTGACTGTGACATCTAGAGAGTAGAAATGTGAGGAGAAATGACTAAAGGAACCATATAGTTGTACATTTCAAAATGTTAAGAAATGGCCAGGAGATATGGCTGAGTGGATGAAAGCACTTGCCATACAAACCCAAAGGACCTGAGCTTGAGCCCTACTGTGGAAAAAGAACCAAAGCGCAAAGGATATCCTCTGGTGTCTACATACACGTCATGGCCTGCATATACCAACACTCACAATGCAGAAAACACACACACACAGAGAGAGGAGAGAGAGAGAGAGAGAGAGAGAGAGAGAGAGAGAGAGACAGAGAGAGAGAGAGAGAGAGAGAAGAGAGAGAGAGGAGAGAGAGAGAGAGAGACAGAGAGAGAGAGAGAGAGAGAGAGAGAGAGAGAGAGAGAGAACACTGCACTTAGGAGGTTAGAATTGTAGTCTTAACATCCATTACACTGTGGAAGACAAATGCCCATTTTCTAAAAGGTCCTGAGTATCTAAAGGTCACTGGTTCAGCAGCAATTCATGAAACATCAACAGAAGCACAGTCAAATGATTTTTCCCTACTACAAGAATGGTTCATACATCAAGCCAGCATAACATTATCAACCACAGATCACACAGCCATCATTAAAAAAATGGACTGTGAAGGCTAAGGAAATTACTTAGTGATTAAGAGCACTGGATGCTCTTCCAGAAGACCTGGGTTTGATGCCCTGCACCTGTATGGAGGCGCAGCCATCTTTAACTCCAGTTCTAGGGGATTCAACACCTCCTCACCTCTGGCCGAACAAAGCACCCTTAAGGAACATGTACATACATACCAAAAATATTCTATATCCATAGGGGGATAGTATCTAAAATATATACAGATCACAAGAAACTAGACATCAGCAAACCAAACCAATTTAAAAATGGGATAAAGATCTAAACAGAGGATTCTCAATAGATGAATCTCTAATGGCTAAGAAACACATAAATATTCAACATCCTTAGCCATAAGGGAAATACAAATCAAAACAACTCTGAGATTCCATCTTACACGTGTCAGAATGACTAAGATCAATAATACAAGTGGAAACTCCTGCTGGAGAGTCTGGGGAGCAAAGGAAACACTTCTTCATTGCTGGTGGGAGTGTAAACTTGTACAGCTACTATGGAAATCAATATGGTAATTCCTCAGAAAATTGAGAATCAATCTACATCAAGACCCAGTTACTGCCAGGCAGTGGTGGCACACGCCTTTAATCCCAGCACTTGGGAAGCAATTTCTAGGCCAGGCTGGTCTACAGAATGAGTTCCAGAGCAGCCAATGCTACATACAGTACAGAAAGAAACTCTGTCTTAAATAAATGAATAAATGAAAAAGAAAAAAAGGAATGAAAGAAAGAGAAATATGATATCAATAAATTTGCATACAAATTGATATAACTAGAAAACAATCATCCTGAGTGTGGCAACCCAGACCCAGAAAGACAAAACTGATATGTACTAGGTTATAAGTGTGTATTAGCTGTCAAGGATAATCACACTACAATGCCCATTTCCACAGGGGCTAAGTAACGAGGAAGGCTCTGCCAAGATCTTCTTGGGAAGGGAAAACAGAACAAATTTTTGGGTAGGTTGAGGGGCAAGTGGACATGGGAACATGGGGGATCAGGTGGGGATGGAGAGAGTAGTGGTGGGACTAGAATAGGGGGGCATTTAGTAAGCAATGTGGAGACCTAGAACAATGGAAACTTCCTGGAAACTGCTGGTGACCCTAGCAGGACTACTAGTAATGGGTGATATGGAGCCTAAACAGGCAATCTTCAATAACCTGGGAAGGCTCCTTGTGCTGTGACTGGGACAGGGCGACATCCACAAAACCTTTGACCCATTTCTTTTGTACCTGCAAGATGTACCAGGGCAATGGTCATTCAGAGGCTGTGGGTGTGGCCAACCAATGACTGGTGTAACTTGGGGCCCAAGCCATCAGAGGGCGCCCATGACTAACAAAGTCTGAATGACCAGGAACCAGAATCTAGATAGCTCAGAGACTAGGATTTGTGCTTAACCCATTTATCATCATAGACATTTTTCTCTAGCTGATGGGAGCAAATATAGAGACACTTTCAAACATTAGAAAGAGCTCTGGGTAGCCTATGGAAGAAGGGTAGGAAGGATTGTAGGAGCCAGAGGGATTAAAGACACCAGGAGAACGTGTCCCACAGAATCAACTAAGAAGAGTACATAGGGGCTCACAGAGACTGAAGTGGCAGCCATGGAGCCTGCATGTGTCTGAGCTATGCCTTCTGCATACATGCTGTGGTTATTGAGCTTGCAATTTTTGTGGAACTCCTAATACTGAGAGTGGGGTGTCTGAATCTTCTGCCTGCTCTTAGGACCCTTTTCCTCCGACTGGTTGCCTTGGCCAGCCGTGAGAGTTTGTTCCTGGTCTTCTCACATCTTACTATGTATGTTCAGAGATATCACTTTGATGTCTGCTGGGTTTTGTTTTTTTTTATGATTTATTTATTATTATATCTAAGTACACTATAGCTATCTTCAGACACCCCAGAAGAGGGCATCAGATCTCATTACGGATGGTTGTGAGCCACCATGTGATTGCTGGGATTTGAACTTAGTACCTTTGGAAGAGCAGTCAGTGCCTTTAACCACTGAGCCATCTCTCCAGCCCGATTTTTTTATTGGATATTTTCTTTATTTACATTTCAAATGTCATCCCCTTTCCTAGTTCCCCCCTCTCCCAGAAACCCCTATCCCATCCTCCCACCCCTACTTCTATGAGAGTGTTCCTCCACCAACCCACTCCCACCTCCCGCTCTCGATTCCCCTACACTGGGGCATCTATTTAGCCTTCATAGGACTAAGGACTTCTTCTCCCATTAATGCCTGACAAGGCTGTCCTCTGCTACATATGCAGTTGGAGTCATGTGTACTCCTTGGTTGATGGCTTAGTCCCTGGGAGCTCTGGGGAGGTTTGGTTGGTTGATATTGTTGTTCTTCCTATGGTGTTGCAAACCCCTTCAACTCCTTCAATCCTTTCTCTAACTCCTCTGTTGGGGACCCTGCACTCAGTCCAATGGTTGGCTGTGAACATCTGCCTTTGTATTTGTAAGGCTCTGGTAGGGCCTCTCAGGAGACAGTATGCATTTCTTGGCATCCACAATAGTGTCGGGTTTGGTAACTGTATATGGGATGAATCCCCAGGTGGGATAGTCTCTGGATAGCCTTTCCTTCAGTCTCCACTCTACACTTTATCTCCATATTTGCTCCAGTGAGTATTTTGTTCTCCCTCTAAAAAGGACCAAAGCACCCACATTTTGGTCATCCTTCTTCTAGAGCTTCATGTAGTCTGTGAATTGTATCTTGGGTATTCTGAGCTTTGGGGATAATATCCACTTATCAGTGAGTACATACCATGTGTGTTCTTTTGTGATTATGTTACCTCACTCAGGATTATGTTTTCTAAGTCCATCCATTTGCCTAAGAATTTCATGAATTCATTATTTTTAATAGCTGAATAGTACTCCATTGTGTAGATGTACCACATTTTCTGAATCCATTCCTCTGTTGAAGGACATCTAGATTCTTTGTAGCTTCTGGCTATTATAAATAAGACTGCTTTGAACCCAGTGGAGCATGTGTCTTTATTACATGTTGGAGCATCTTCTGGGTATATGCCCAGGAGTGATATAGCTGGGTCCTCAGTTTTCTGAGGAACCACCCGACTGATTCCCACAGTGGTTGTACCAGCTTGCAATCCCACCAGCAATGGAGAAGTGTTCCTCTTTCTCCACATCCTCACCAGCATCTACTGTCACCTGAGTTTTTGATCTTAGCCATTCTGACTGGTATGAGGTGGAATCTCAGGGTTGTTTTGATTTGCATTTCCCTGATGACTAAGGATGTTGAATATTTCTGTAGGTGTTTCTCAGCCATTCAATATTCCTCAGTTGAAAATTCTTTGTTTAGCTCTGTATACCATTTTTTACTAGAGTTATTTGATTTTTGAGAGTCTAACTTCTTAAGTTCTTTGTATATATTGAGTATTAGCCCTCTATGGGATGTGGGGTTGGTAAAGATCTGTTCCCAATCTGTTGGTTGCCGTTTTGTCCTATTGACAGTGTCTTTTGCCTTACATAAGCTTTGCAATTTTATGAGGTCTCATTTGTCAATTCATGATCTTAGGAGCATAAGTCATTGGTATTCTGTTCAGGAACTTTTCTCCTGTGCCTGTCTGCCCTCTTCTGAAAGGAAATGGAGGAGCACTGGATCTGGAGAAAGGGGAGGCTGTGATTAGGATGTGTTATATAAAAGAACAATAAATAAAAAGGAGAAAAAGGAAGTGGGTCTTCTCATTTCAAATGATCTAGTTAACAACTGAAAGACCCCCGTAGGGAGACCCCCACTCAAATCTTGGGAGGACGTCACCCAAGGAATCACGAGAGACCGTCTTGATGTAAACACATGAGGCAGTTTAATTTTCAGAGCTCCGGTTCAACCCCCAATCTCACGCAGGAGACAAGGGAATTGACCACGAGGCTCAAGGGTTAGGGGTTTATATAGGAAAAAGGTCTGGGGGAACAAAGGAATTAGTGTGGCTATACATGATTGGCTAGTTCAAATATCAACTATATTACTTGCAGAACAGAGTGGAAAATTTCTAAGGTTGGTGTTAATGTGAGTCAACAGAGCATCTGATCTTAAACCATATCTAAGAGGACCAGATGGCCCACTACTCAGTGTCTGCCCAGACATGTCCTTGCATTTTTGGCTCTATCTTTATGGTTTATGTCTTTTTGACCTGCTAGTTCTCGGGATGGCTGGCTTTTTTTTGCCCAGGCTTATTTGGACATATTCAACCTTGGTCCACTGTGTTTTACTCAAACCTGCAATTTTCTCATTAGCCAGCACAAGTCTCAAATTTAACTCTTTCACAACAACAACAAAAAACCCCTTGGTCGGGGGCAATGGCTGTATTTGCCTTTAATCCCAGCACTGAAGGAGAGGGAGAGGAAGGTGCATCTTTGAATTTGAGGCCAGCTTGCTCTACAGAGCTAGTTTCCTGACAGCTGGGGTGATACAAAGTAACCCTGTCTCTAAGAAGATGGAGGAGAAGGAGGAGGAGG
>NW_022196900.1:101043635-101046676 GCF_008632895.1 Mastomys coucha
AAGGAAGGAAGGAAGGAAGGAAGGAAGGAAGGAAGAAAGGAAGGAAGGAAGGAAGGAAGAAGACAACAATGACGACAAAGAAACAAAACAAAAGCCATCATAGATGTGCTTAACCACATCCTTTCTTTATAAACAACAAACCAATAAAAAAAAATCATGTGTTTGATGTGTCCTGCATGGGTCAACAATGCTGGTACCAGAAGACATGAATTACTGAAAATCTCAGTGCCAGGCATTGGCTAACTCACAAAGGTCAGGGAGGCCCTCAAAAAGAAACAGCCATTGCTGCTGCCCTTGGGTGTCCATCATACCTAAATAGCAAGGTGACATTTATTGCAAAAGACATCACACACATTGGTTGCAGGACAGAGAGAAATCAGGATGGGGCTGGGGAACTTCCTGCAAGCTAGCTTTCACAGCTCCAGAAGATGGTATTCAGGCTGCTGAGGAGAGACATCAATAGTGTTCTATACGCTACAATTCTTCCTGATGTGTATTAGTGGCATGACAATTATGAGGGGAGTCATCCTGTTACAGAACTCAAGCCCTGCTCCAGGGAAATGTATGCTGGATACAGTAAAGCTGCTCAAAAGCTCATAGCTATAAAAGTCATAGGCAGGGGGAGAGCTAATCTCCTGCTATTTCAGTAAATGGTTCTCATATTAAACTGTGTTTTTTTAAAGATTAATTTAAGTATGTGTTTGTCTATGTGTGTGTCTCCTGTGGCCAGAAAAGGATACTGTGTCTCCTGGAGCTAGTTACAGCTGTGTATGACCTGGTGTGGGTGCTGGGAACCAAACTTGAGTCTTCTATAAGGACTATATATAAGGTCTATGCTTTAAACACTGAAAAATTTCCCATCTCTAAACCTGTGGTTTTCAACTTGTGGGAAGGACTTCTTCACAAGGCTCACCATCAGAAAACAGGCATGTACATCAAGCAAAGTTAGTTATGAAGTAGTCATGTTTTTATGCTTTGGCATCACTACAACATGAGGGACTACTGTATTGAAGAGTTACAGCACCAGGGAGGAATGTTAAGAGCCATTATCCTAAACATTTTTATACCCATAGATTAGTGCTGCTCTGAACGGTGATCAGAAGTTTCTCTTTGCAGTAGGCTTCCATTAATATGAGACTCAACTGAACTAATCACTTATCCCTAAATGGCATAACTTTAGCACACTCGTGCCCTTAAGGAACATCACAGCAGATGATCATCAGACCTAGGAGGTAGTGGAGAGTCCTATGAAATGTTGTCTCATGAATGTTGTACTTATGGGCAGTTACAGGAGATCAAGCCAGTGAAATTCTGTACAGATAGGGGAGGGGCCTGTAAGTCCTACCCTTAGTGGAGGAACTATTGGCATGATGGTTGCAGAGTAAAGGAGACTCCACTTTTCTTTGAACATAAGCTTGGCCAAGATCAGTGGACAACCCCATACAAATGTTATTACAGGTAACAATAATTGGATTCATTTTGCAACAGTGTTTTATTTCTGCACAAAACATGAGATTCATATGTGTGCCTAGAATCCATGGAATCCAGAAGAGGATTCTGGGTCCCATGGAACTGGAGATTATGAACCATCAGGTCCGTATTGGGAATAGAACCTGGGTACTTTGCAAGTACACCAAGTGTTCTTAATCTCTGAACTCTCTGTCCTTCCCAGGGCTGTGTCTTTTTTAAAGGGAGTGGAGTTGAGAAGAGGATGGGAAATGTGTTAGGGAATGGGACCAGAAAGTTGGAAGTGGGTGGTACTGATGGTCAAAGAATGTTATATTACATGTATGGAAAAGGACAAATTTTTAAAATACAAGCATTATTTTAAAAGGATTTATGGCTTGGGAGATGGCACAACAGGAAAACATACTTGCTGTCTAAACTATGACTTGTTTCAATCCCCGTGGCACACATGGTCGGAGAAGAACCTCCTCCTGCAAGATGTTCCCTGACCTCCACACTCATGTTGTACACTAAGCACCCACACACATAAAAAAGTGAATAAAGGCTCCTGCCTGTAGTTTAGAAACTAAAGGGGAAAAGAGATTGACTGCACAGGTGGCTCAGCAGTTAACGCACTTGTTAGTCTTGTAGAGGACCAGCATTTAGCTCGCAACATTCCTACAGGTGTCTCACAACTGCCTGTTAAGTCCAGCTCTACTTTCAAAGTATATTATCATCCTCTGGGCTTCAAGGGCATTGATAGTCATGCACAGGCATGCCCCATCCCACCCACCATCCTCTCAATGGCCGTTTTTCTGGCCTCTTCCAGCACCTGCGTTCATGTCACATACACAGATTTTATATATGAATCTCATTCTGTAGCCCTTGCTTGCCTAGAAGTCAGAGCTCTACCTGCAAAAATACACACCACCATGCCCCACATACAAAATGAATCTTTAACATTTTATGGGACTAGAGAAATGACTCAACAGTTAAGAGCACTTGCTGCTTTGGCAGAGGACTTAGGTAGGGTTCCTAGCACCCACATGGCAGCTCATAACTATGTAACTCCAATTTCATGGGATTTGATCACCTCTTCCAACCTCCACAGGGACTAGGCATATACATGGCATTATACAAACTTGCGGGTAAAACACTGATACTCCAAAATTTTTAGAAAATTTGTTAAAATTGTTTTAAAAACCCCAGTACCTTTTCCACTTATGTTAATTCCGTCAATGTGCCTATTGTCCCTCATGTCCAGAGTATCTTGGATTGCACCTTCAATACACTCCCATCAGAGTTTACTGCAATCTTTAGATGACAACCTTGGGTTCATGTATCTGCCACAATCAGCCACACAGTTTAGATGTAGCAGAGTTCCCCCCCCCCAAAAAAAAATAGAGGGAGAATTTGAGCAACTTCAGTTTACTTCAAGTGGCTGTTCACAGAACTTTATTAGCTTTACAAATATAAACCATGATACCTGTCAGCATGTCAACAAGCAATCTAAAACCATATGTTGTCTGTTTCCTTACTTGACACCTGTGCCTTGCCCTTCATCTCCCAGTGCCCACCAAGGTTTTTTGATATTT
>NW_022196900.1:101047306-101062783 GCF_008632895.1 Mastomys coucha
GTTCCATTCTGATTCTGAGAGAGTACAGTGAATCACTTCCAGGTCTTCCAAGGAGGTCTTCACGGACCTAGTGAGTGAGGAAAAGAGACAGTTCTTGGAATTGATGGCTAGTACAGGAGGATGACCAGGAATGATATAGGAGGAGCATGTGGGTCAAAATCTTTGTAACTGTGTGACAGATCAGTACCCATGATGCTATATGAGAGCCTGCATACTAAAATCTGTACTAAGGTCTGCCACCATCCTTAACTGCACATACTTCACTCATGGTCAAGCAAGACCCAAGTGATGGCTAGAGGAGCAGAGCACACACAGAAAGGACTAACCCAACAGAAATCTGGCAAAAGCCTTGTAGCAACCACTGACCAACCTCACCCTCAGCACATCCTGTCTTCAGCAACCACTGACCAACCTCACCCTCAGCACATCCCGTCTTTATCCGGTATTTCATGCCTTTGCACCTCCCCAACCTTACTGCTACACATTCCCAACTACCCATCCCCTATCCAAGCTAAAAGTCATCAAACTTGGCATGGTAACTGGTCATAGTAGTGCATATCTTTGATCCCAGTAGAGACAAGTGGATACCTGTGAGTTTGAGGCCAGCATAGTCTACACAGTAAGTCCCAAGATAGCCAGAGCAACAAAGTGAGACCATATCTTGAATAATAATAAAAAACAAAAAAAGCTGAGTATTGCACACAACTGTAATATTGACACCAGGAAGCTGGGCCAAAAGAAACAAGGTAGTCAAGGCCACTCTGGGCCACATAGTAAGAAGTCATTTTTAAAAGAGGCCATTCCTGCTGGGTGATGGTGAAGCATGCATTTGATCCCAACGTTCAGGAGGCAGAGGCAAGCAGAGCTCCTAGTTAGAGGCCATAATATCTACAGAGGTCTCCAGAATGATTTCCAAGACATCCAGGGGTACCTGAAGAAGGCTTGTTGAAAACACACAAACAAACAACAACAAAGCCAGCCTGCAGGGTGAGATTGCTTGCAGATAAGGTACCTGCCCCCAAAGGGGTTGACAGTCTATGATTTTATCCCTGGAATCTACATGGTAGAAGGGAGAGAACTGACTCCTGCAAGTTGTCCTCTGACCTCCACACTCTTCTGAAACACACAAAATAAATGGTTTAGAATATAGTGCTTTTAATCCCAGCACTGGGTGTGGGGGCCAAGGTAAGTAGAAAGTAGATCTCTGTCACTGGAAATGGGGGCAGAGTTAAGTGCATCTCTGTGAAATTGACACCAGCCTGGTCTAGAAAACCTATTTCAAAAAAATAAACAAATAACAAAACAATTTGAAACAAAGTTAGGTGCTAGAGCCTAACTAGAGTAGTTAAGAGCATTTGATGTTCTTGGAAAAGATGTGGGTTCAATTCCCAGTACCCACATCATGGCTCACCTGAAACTGTACCTGGGGATCGAGTCAATGATGCCTTCATCTGATCACCACAGTCAAATGATATACAAACCTACACTCAGACACACACACACACACACACACACACACACACACACACACACACACACATGAAATATCAAAACATCTGTATAGCAAAGTTTCCCTATTTCTTCAAAAAGGGCAAACTTTAATGTATGCTCAAAGACTTCAGATATTACCATCATGAATAAACCTGCACTACTCAGATGTACAGTTTTTTTTGTTGTTTTGGTTTTAGTTTTTTTGGTTTTTTGAGACAGGGTTTCTCTGTATAGCCCTGGCTGTCCTGGAACTCACTCTGTAGACCAGGCTGGCCTCGAGCTCAGACATCCACCTGCCTCTGCCTCCCAAGTGCTGGGATTAAAGGTGTGTGCCACCACTGCCCAGCCCAGATGTACAGTTTTTGATTGAATCATTTAATCATATAAATCTAGTTATGAGGAAAATGAAAATATGTAGGCCAGTCAGAATCAAGAGAGGCAAAATGATTCATACTTCATCTTGGCTCCAAGAGAAATGCCTGTTAAGAACTCTTGGAATTTTTCATTCATTCTACAGGATAACATTTAAAAAAAAAAAAAATCATTACATTTAAAGAAAAATTCCTGTGTTTCCTGTATGAGAAATTGTAGGCAAGCTGATGTGTCCATTCACATGCCCGTTGAATAGGGCACAGGCGGGGACCTAATCCAGTTAGTTGTAACAATGTCCTTTTCACTTGTCTCTTCCCCTCTTAGATGAAACACACTAGCTAAGGAAGAAACCAGAAGCCACTTACTAAGTCTCATTGACTTCTAATGGGCTTCTCAGCATGCACCTCTTTGAAGACCACCAACCCCAGGCTAGGCCTGCACCTTTCCATTAGTGATTATGTGAGACTTCTCTCCAAGCCAGAGCAGACATGAAAATGACACCCTGATATGCTAATGACTCAGTACAGCCAACCTACAGGGGCCGCAGGGACCCAAGTACCCGCTAATGTAAAGGAATGAGGCTTTGCTTTGCTCTGCAGAGCATGCATGTCTTTACCCAAGCAGCTGGTCCAGGTGTCCCTCAAGGAAGGAGACAGCATCTAGATGCAGCTTCTGGAGGCGCTCCAGCTTACGGATCTGCAAGGTGAACCTGGTGACGATACGCCTTCTCTTCTCTGGGGAGATGTTCTCTTTGCGGATGTCAGAGAGGACAAGTTTACGCAGGTTCCTCATTTGGCGCAGGTAAGGAGCCAAGTTAACCAAGAAGGATGGACTGCAGGAGGAATGCAAGCCCAGTGTCTGGACACACTCCAGGTTCACCTTTTGTGAAAGCTTCCTGTAGTTTTGATGGGCTGGTGACCAGATCTGAAGCTCATTACAGTATAGCCGTAACAACCCTTTCATCCTATCAGCCCACTGGACGAGGTAGGAGAATAGCCTATTCTGGCCTCTATTCTTGAGATGCAAGTTCACTGCTACTTTTAAGGGATGTGTCATTAGTGTCTTAGAACAGCAAGGATCTGCCTGAGTGGTTTTGGGTAACCAGTCATCGACGGACCCAGACCACACACTCCAATAGTTTTGTCCCACAGACCGTAAATCCAGCACTTCTAGTCTGTGTTTCCTGTGGGTAAAACAGATATAAAGAAGTCTCAGTAGCTAGACAAAGGGAAAACATTTAAAGTGTGTTTTTATTATAGCATTATTTATATAATGGAAATTGACCTTCCATTCTGTCTCACTTTTTTCCCATGTTCCTATCCCACTTCTAGCACTTGCGGAAAGCACGGTAGTCCTTCAGCCACTGCTATATCCAACGTGAGTCCTGCACACACTACAGCCCTTTCCAAGATGGCACAGCAATGGCCCAAACCTCTGTATTTCTCTAAGCAGATGGCATCAGAATTCTGCACCCTATCCTTGCACTCTTCTCCACTGGACTCCCTTCACCTCTGCTCTAGACTTTCTGGGCTACCCTAAGTCTTCCTTACCTGGGGTGATCCTCCTGGATAAGCAGCTTATCAATCTCCTCTAAGACAATTTGTAATTGGGTCTCCAAGTAGGGTGTCCTCTTCTTCAGAACTCCAAGCGGGAGGCGGGGGAAAGGCCAGGAAGACACGATTGTCCTCAGGACCTTAAAATGATTACCATCATAGGCTTGCTTTAACAGCTGTGGTAAGAGTGGTCTGGGTATGTCCGTCAAAGAGGTGATGGCCAAGACCTCATTCCTCAGAAGGTTCTGTACTGCCAGTTCTTGAAGTGTGAGTAAGGGCTTGTTGTTCATCATGGTGGTTCTTCAGGGGTAAAGATCCTGGAGAAGCATATTAAAAAAAAAAAAAGAACATCTATTTTTATGTTAATGCTTAGAAAGCCCTTCTCACCCATCACAGGGCCACAGTCGCTGCTCATTCCACTCCAGGTTCCATTGAGCACCAAGTCATAGTGCTCACTGCTGGTGGCAGTACCTACCTTCTCCTAAGCATCACTGGCCACAGCACACTTCATTCTCACCTATTCCCAGTGGGAAGGGAGTCCTTAGGATTCTGGAACTCCCTGGGGTAGTCTTTCTCACCACTCAAGACCTGTATTGCTGGGAGTGGTGGCACAGACCTGTATTCCCAGGACTTGAAAGACAGGAGGTCTAGAGCTGGAGTGATGGTTCAGCAATTAAGGGTACTTGTTGCTCTTGTAGAAGACCTGGATTTGATTCTCAGCCTTCACATATTAGATCACAACTGCCTGTAACTCCAGTTCCAGGAAATCTGATCTGTTGTTGCACCTTCTCAGACACACATGTGGTGCACATGTATATATGAAGGTAAACTATATATCAATAATAAATTAAAGGCAGGCATGGTGCTATACATCTTTAATCCCAGGAGGCAGAGGTATGTGGACATCTGAAACCAACATGGTCTCCACAGGGAATTCCCTGATAGCTAGAGAGAGCTACAGAGAAACCCTGTCTCAAAAGAAAGATAGGAGAATCAAGAGATCAAACCCAGCTTCAACTACTTTGCAAACTGGACATCAGTTTCTTGCAGAACCAAAAGGCTTCCTCATTTGTGCTAAGTAGTAGCAAATGTGAACCACACCCAGTTTCAGGCATACTGAGTTTTGGTGCCTTGTTCAGGCATCTTGTGGTTAGTTGGAAATGATGTAGAAGGAGAAGCTAACAGATCAGTAATCTCAAACCTAGAACACAGAACTATAACCAATATCAAGAGGTTTGGATATTTTAATTAAGATGGACTCTTTTGTTTTTGTTTCTTTGTGTAATCCTGGCTATCCTGGAACTCACTCTGTAGGCTGGACTCAAACTCAAAGATCCACCTGACTCTCCCTCTTGAGTGCTGGGATTAAATGCATTTGTCCCCACACCCATATAAATTAAGATGTTTTAAACACTTACATGTATGGGCATTTTACCCGTGTGTATACCTATTGATAATGTTACATGTGTTTCCCAGCCTTATGTAATGTTTGTACATATGCATGCATTTATTTTATTAGGCTGAGTCTCATTATGTAGTCAGAATGGAAACTCACTCTGTAGACATGTAGATAGAACAGGCTAGCTTTGAACTCAGATCTGTAGACATGTAGATAGAACAGGCCAGCCTTGAACTCAGATCTGCTTGCCTAACCAGTGCTAAGATTAAAGGTATGGACCAACACGCCTGGTTTCCACCTCCCTCACCCACAGGGTTTCTCTTTGTATTCTAGACTGGCCTTGAACTCAGAGACCCCATCTCAGTAATAATAATAATAATAACAGTAATAATAATAATCCAATTCAGTAAAATATATAGTTTAAAATTTAGGGCCATATAACTTACGCAGTACTGCATTCTCAGCTCCAAAAAGAACTTTAAAAATGTTTGCCTCAGCTGGGTGATAGTGGCACACACCTTTAACCCCAGCACATGAGAGGCAGAGGCAGGCGGATTTCTGAGTTCCAGGCCAGCCTGGTCTACAGAGTGAGTTCTAGGACAGCCAGGGCTACAAAGAGAAACCCTGTCTCAAAAAAACCAAAAACTACAAAAAAAAAGTTTGCCTCATGGACTAGAAAGATAGCTCAGCAGTTAAGAGCACTGACTATTCTTCCAGAGGTCCTGAGTTCAATTCCCAGCAAGCACATGGTGGCTCACAACCATCTGTAATGGGTTCTGATGCCCTCTTCTGGTGTGTCTGAAAACAGCGATAGTACACTCACATAATTGCTTTTTGTTTTTTTTAAATTGTTTGCTTCAGATTTTTTGTAAATTTTTATTTTATATTTTTTTAGACAGGCTCTCTCTTAATGTAGCCCTGGCCTGGAATTCTTTATGTCGACCAGGCTGGCCTCTGCTACCCAAGGGCTGGTATCAAAGGTGTTTGATATCACAGGAGCCTAAGTGGCCCTCAAATAGTAACACACAGTCCCACCCCAACACCCCAACATGACATCCCCATAGCTGCAAAGATGGAATCTTTTTTTCAGCTAACCTTCCCCTCCAATATGCTCAGCCTCCTGAGACCTGGAACAGTTAGGACAGAATTGCATACAGCTGGCCTGGGGGCATGACTCACTCAGGTGAGGGTCTAATGTCCCTCCCATAATGGAAGGTCAATAAGCATGATCAAGCAACCACAGCTGCTCTGATGAAGAGGCTCTTCCTTTTCATCATTCCACAACATATCCCCACTATTTTTTTTTTCTTTCAGATAGGGTCTTTCTGTGTGCTTTGTGCTATCCTCTAACCCATATTCTCTTCCTGACCTGGTTTTCCAAGTTTACAAGCCTGTGCCAAAGTCTTGCTTTAAATGTAATGTGTGGGGGTACATGTCTTTAATCCCAGCATTCCAGAGGCAAAGGCATGATAATCTCATCGGGGCCAGCCTGGTCTTCCTATTGAGTTCTAGGACAACCAGGACTATGTAGAGACTGTCTTCTCCACAAACAATCAAAAAATGTAATGTAAAATAAGCAGAAAGCGGAAATTGAAATGATTCGGCAAGGCCGGGCATGTTTGTAAATACTTTTAACCACAGCAGTGCTTAGAAGGCAGAGGCAGACTGCTATCTTTGAATTCAAGGCCAGGTCAGGGTTACATAGTGAGACCATGTCTCAAAAAAGGGGGGTTGTGGGGATAGAGGGATGACTCAGTGCCTAAGGAAGCTGGCTGCTCTGAGGATTGGGACTGAATTCTCAGCAGCCTCATGATGGCTCACAGCTCCAGTCCTAGGGCTCTTCTGGCTTCACAGGCTCCAGGCAGTCATGTGATACAGAGTGCAGGAAATCACCCATCATGAGTTTCAGGCCAACCTGGGATATATCACTATTTTGCCACAAAATCAGGAAAACATTCAGTTCACCTAAGAGTCTGATTTATGGTCATAACATATCAAGTGCACACACAGGTGTCTACCAGAAACTGGCTGTAGACAGTGCTGAGGTCCTCCAGCACCCCATCCAGCCTAGTTAGATTGCTCAGGCTAACCTAGAACTCCTGGGCTCAAGAAGTGACCTGACCCTCCAACCTCAGTGGAACGGGATTCTAGGTGGCACCACCAAGAGCCTCATCTGAGGAGAAGGGAGCAGAAGTGTCTCAATGGAGGTGAACACTCACCAGATGGGACAGAGCGCTTTCTATGCCAACCAGGGCAAGTGTGACTCCAAGCTCCCAGACAGTTCTCTGGCTCTGCTGAAGCTTTACACCTTACTGCTCAGGCCTCCCCTTCACAGCTGGAACTCCGAATGCAAACTGCTGCTAGCTGATTAGACATTTGAATCTCCACCCAGCAATCCTGTTTTCCTTGTCTAATGTAATTAAAAGGGAAGCAGTGATCTTCAATTGTAAAATTCAAGTGAATTTCAAAACTTTGGGAAATTCACGCCACAAACCCTGAGACTTCCCTGTTAGCGAGCACCGCCTTAGGCGACAGACATAGCACAGGATTTAGTCTGTTTATCTAGACTGAAAACAAAAACCAGACCAAACCAACACCAATACCAAACAACAGGAGACTTGAAGGCACTGGCCTATAGTCCCAGCACTTGGGATGTAAAAGCTAGGAGTAGAAGTTTGAGGACAGCCTGAGCTACATAGTAAGAGGCCAGCCTGGGTTACATGAGACCCTGTCTCAAACACAGAGCCAAGAAGATGGCTCAGCAGGTAAAGACACTGTTAAGCCTGATTGCCGAAGTTGGACTCACATGGTAAAAGGAGAAAGAAAAAACAAAACACCAAAAACAAACAAAAATTCCCTTAAATAGAAATAGAGGCGGAGAAATGGCTAAGTGGTTCAGAGCCGTTGCTGCTCTTCCTAGAGGACCCAGGTTCAGTTCCCACCACTCACATGGCTGCTCACAACCTTCCGTAACTCCAGTTTCAAGGGAACGGACCCTTCTGCAGACACACACACAGTGCACAGACGACACATACATACAGGCAAAACACTCACACACACACACAAAGAGATAAATCTAAATAATAACAAAACCCCAAACCTTTCACTACTATTCTTTGACCTCAAAAGGTTAAAAATATTCCATAGAGAAACATTTCTATGAAGATAGCCATGTCTCCATGTCTTCACTCCACAGAAAGGCACCGTGTAGCCGCTGTCACTTGCATGGCCGCTGTCACTTGCATGGCATTTTTGATTGCTTTCAGACAGGACATTGTTATAGGCAGACTTGCATTTGCTGCTGGATATCAGCAGCTGCTACTGGGTGGAGAATATCTGTTAGTGGGTAGGTAAAGTGCTTGCTTATCTTCAGTCCTCACCACTCAGCTTTGCTGACATTTTGGCTGGCACCTTGAACAGAACAGCTCTTCTATTTATCTGTTGTCCCAAAGTATAGTACTACAGTTTCTTTCTTTCTTCCTTTCTTTCTTCCTTTCTTTTTTTTTTTTTGAGACAGGGTTTCTCTGTGTAGCCCTGGTTGTCCTGGAACTCACTCTGGTAGACCAGGCTGGCCTTGAACTCAGATATCCGCCTGCCTCTGCCTCCCAAGTGCTGGGATTAAAGACGTGTGCCACCGTTGCCTGGCCAGTACTAGTTTCTAAGCCTGAAAGTACAAATGCGGAGTTATGTTTAACATATGATTTAGTTATGGAGGTTTCAGATTTTCTGTCTTTCTTTCTCTCTTTTTCTAATTGTCCAGTGTGGTGTGGTGACATAGGCACCTCAATTCCAGCACTCAG
This sequence comes from Mastomys coucha, assembly GCF_008632895.1. Lineage (NCBI taxonomy): Eukaryota > Metazoa > Chordata > Mammalia > Rodentia > Muridae > Mastomys > Mastomys coucha. The sequence goes on from NW_022196900.1 coordinate 101,055,922, forward strand.
CAGGCAGGTGCATCTGTAGACTCAAGGTCAGCTTTGTTTACATAAGTAAATTTCAAGCCTGCCTACATGGTGAAGGCCTGTCTGAAAACACAACCACCTAAACTACGCATTCCAAGTGCTGTGTGTGATGTCTGGTGGTCAGGTAGGAGTGCAAGGGGACTGTCATTGCATGAGAACCGGTATCAAAGCACATCTTGCACCTTCCACTGTTACATGGGTTCCTGAGATTTCACTCGGGTTGTCAGGAGTGGGCCTTTAATCCCAGCATTCAGAGGTAGGGGTAACTGGACTTCTGTGAGCTTGTTCCAGACAGCCTGGGCTAACACAAAGAAACTCCTTCTTGAAAAACAAAGCAAAATAAAACAAAACCACAAACAAAAGAAATCCGTTTCCATACTTAATCACTTCAACAAGAACAAATGAAATGTTATCTCAGCTGGTTCAAAAACACAAGTTGACAAGATTCATCTACCCATTCATGATTTTCTTTTCATTACCCCGCTCATTCACCCACCCAAAGGCAGTGTGTCCTGTAGTCCAATTCACCTTCAAACTTGCTAGCTGGCCAAGATGATCTTGAATTCTTTTTTTTTTTTTTTTTTTTTTTTTTTTTTTTTTTTGGTTTTTTGAGACAGGGTTTCTCTATATAGCCCTGGCTGTCCTGGAAGTCTCTGTAGACCAGGCTGGCCTTGAACTCAGATATCCGCCTGCCTCTGCCTCCCAAGTGCTGGGATTAAAGGCGTGTGCCACCACTGCCCTGCGATCTTGAATTCCTGATCCACAGCCCCATCTCCACTTTCACCTCCTCAATCCTAGTGCTGCAACCCTTTAAGACAGTGCTGAGAATTGAACCAGGTGTTAGGCATGCTAGGCACAAACTCTATGACCAGACGATGAGTGTTATTGTCTCAGGTAGCCCAAACTGTTCTAGAACTCTGAGTAACTGGGGGTGAATTTTAACTTCTTATCCTCTTGCCACTGCCTCACAAGTGTTAGGACTATAGCTATGTGCCACTACATCTAGCTTTTAGCATTATTTCCATCATATGCTATAAGGCTATATATAAGCAACATATAAAGCTAATTAGCTTAATGTTGCTCTTATAATTCTCTTGAAAAGTTGAGACTCTCAGTTCAAGGTCAAAAGGACTAGATGAAAATTTTAACCTTGAGAAAGTTGGTCAAAAATGTCAAAAGGTTTAAATCATTTAATAAAAACAGGCAGACCCAGATCCTGATGAAACAAGCCTTTCCATTTATCAGAGGGATACTTAGCACTGTCTCAGTAAACAATGTTCATCCTTTCAGGTCTTCATATTCTGGTCCCAGTAGTTAAAATAAAAAAAGTTTTATTTAGCTTTTACATGTGTGTGTGTGTGTGTGTGCATTTGTGCGCGTGCATATAGGGCACCTCTAGAGCCCATAAGAGGGCATTGGATTATCTGGAACTACTGTTCCCAGAGTCATCACCTAATGTGAGTGGCGAGATCCAAGCTCTGGCTCTTCAGAGAACAGTAAGCCATCGTAACCACTGAGCCTCTATTTCTCCAGCTATGGTCCCTTCCCATCTTAAATCTCCTTCTTAACAGCAATTCTGGGGCTTCCAGAAGGCTATTGTACTTTCAAATGACCTGTGGTGTATTTTACCCCCAAATCTAAACATGTGATAATAGACCATCACATAGCTAGCTAGAGTGTCCTGCCTGACATATGCACTGAGCTTTATTAATGGCTTGAGAACAAAAGTTGAAATCCCATCATTCTCGAGAATGCCAGGGGAGTGGGACTGGTGCTAGGTTTGACAGTGGGCCTGAATGGTCAGCTTGTTTACTTTAGTTGGCATGTGGCCAATGTTGTCATTATTCCATGGGGTTTTCTTGGGTCCAATAAGTTCTGGTAGCAATCCTGACTATCTGTGACCTATTTATGCTCAAAAAAGAAACCTTAAACTCAGCCGGGCGGTAATCCCAGCACTTGGGAGGCAAAGGCAGGCGGATTTCTGAGTTCGAGGACAGCCTGGTCTACAGAGTGAGTTCCAGCACAGCCAAGACTACACAGAGAAACCCTGTCTCGAAGAAAAAAAAAAAAAACCCTAAAAACAAAACAAAACAAAAAAAGAAACTTTAAACTCAGAGACCCATGTCTCTTGTATATGTTGGTGATGATGTAAGGCTGGTCTCAAACTCAGAGATCTGCCAGCCCCGTCTCCACAGTGCTGGGATCAAAGGTGTGTACCACCACACCCTGCTGATGTGAGCAGAATTAGGAAAACCCACAGCCACCACTGAAAGATTTACACCTCGGAAAGAAATGTTCATAAAAACATTAAGTGAATAAACTAAAATGTTCATACAAGTGCGATGGTTCACAGCATTAATCGTGGCACTCAGGAGGCTAAAGCAGGCACCTCTACAAATTCAAGGCCAGACAGAAACTTGTTTCATTGTAGGCTTGTATCACAATGTCTTGTTTAAAGATGCTTTCCAATGTTTGTTTTTGGTTTTTGATATGGGATCTGATACAACCCAGCCTGGACTATTTATTTAGATTTGTTTCTTTGTTTATTTTTTGTTTTTTGGGTTTTTTTTTTTTTTTTTCCGAGACAGGGTTTCTCTGTGTAGCCCTGCCTGTCCTGGAACTCCCTCTGTAGACCAGGCTGGCCTTGAACTCAGAAACCCGTCTGTCTCTGCCTCCCAAGTGCTAGGATTAAAGGCGTGCGCCACCACCACCCGGTGTTTATTTTTTGGTTTTTGAGTTTTAGGTATTTCCAATAGCCTTAGCCTTGAGGACCTCCAAGAGCAGAACTAAACCATCACTTACCTTCCTCCATCTTCCTCCTTTTCAAGCAGATCCTACCACCCTGTGCCACCACAGCCAGCTCACTCATCTTAAGACATATGAAGATCATACTTGTTGCTCAGGTTACTGAGTGACTGTAACTTAATATTGGGCTACGTCATGTTCAGTTTAACAGAAATAGTGCAAAACAAAACCAAGTCTTAGGCCTGGTGTGATGGTGCAGGCCTTTAATCCCAGCACCCGAGTAAGAGGCAGGGCCAAGTAGATCTTTGTGAGTTCTAGGCCAGCCTGACCTACAAAGTGATAGCATACATCCATGTCCAAAACAAAGCAAAATCTAAGTCACATGGAGTCTTGTTTTATCATCTTGGGGAAGTAGAATGCCATGGCATGCAGCTAGGGGAAGGCTTTCTGGTACACAGTGCACATTTTATACCAGCTGGCTTGTCATATATGATATGGCTTGAGAAAAGTGGCTTGGATACAGCTGTATGATGATGAACGGACTATCTTTCAAAGCCCCGCATTGGATCCTCGGCCCCAAAGAAGTAAATCTCTTTGATCTAGGTTGTAGGTCACAGACAGTGGCATGTTTGCTGGTAGGTCATTAAGCTGGTTAAAATCTGCCCCTGTTTAGTGTACCAAAACCTTGAAGCTAGTCATAGTAGAGCCAACAAGGGCAGAGGAGACAGAGTTATCCAAGTCACAGGTCTTCATGAGGAATCCATTTAGGTATTTATTTGCTTCACCCCCAGCTGGCCTGAACTATGAAGATTAGGATGGCCTGAAACTCATCAAGATCTATGCATCTGTCTCTCAAGAGGTGGGATTGAAGGCCTGAGCCACAACACCTGACCAGTTTTTGTGTTGGTACAGGAGCAGATCTAGAGGTCATTAAGACCAGTTAGAACACTTTTGCCCAACATAACGCAGTCAACATATTTAATTTGTATGTGTAGGTAAGGAGACAACTTGTGGGAGCTGACTCTCTCCTTCCACCATACTAGTTCTAGAAGTCCAGCTCAGGTCCTACTGAGGGGCAGCAAGCACCTTTATCAAAAGCCATCTTGCTGGCTGAAGCAACTCAGCTTAGGTAAATTAGGCTCCAGAATACAGTTTATCTATCCAATTTTTCTAATAATTTTTAATAGGATAAGGGCAAAGTTAGTACTATTGTTTTCCAAAAATCTCTTTTCAGATATGCATCTGCTCCAGGACTAGCATCTCAGCACTAAGGTGGCAGAAGCAGGCAGATCTCTGTTCTCTTTTTCCCCTACCAAATGGGTCTGGGAATGCCCTCATTCCTTTACCTGCTGAGCCTTCTTCCTACCAGTTCCTTAAATGCTTTCTGGTTACTGTTGTGGCACCAAGCTTTCTACTGAGGAAAGTCCAAGTCATTGTAAAAAGAGGCTAGCTACCACCTGAGTAGGTTGGATTGCTAGCCCTTTGCCTGAGTTATTCCTTTAAATGAGCTCTGCCTTCAGGGGTTCAAGGGTCCAGCAGGTATTCCACATACCTGAAATGTTAAAAAAATCTCTGGATTTAGGAGTCTGACAAGTTAGAAACTAGTTCCTAGTTCTCTCCTCCCCCTCTCCTCTCTCCTTTTTTGGGAGGAAAGTGGGCACGGGACAAGGTCTCTTGGCTGTTCTGGAACTGGTCACCTAGACCAGGCTGATCTGCAACTCACAGCGATCCACCGGCCCCTATTTCCCTAGGGCTGGGCCTGCACACCTGAGTGTCAATGTTCAGATTATAGGCATGTGCCATCAGAATCCCTGTTTGTTTTGTTTCACTTTTTGAGAGTCTCATTTTGCTTTTAGTTTGGATTGCTTGTCCTTTTCGAGTCTTAGTATATAGACTGACTGTCCTTGAACCCATGAGGACCTACTTATCAGTACTAGGATTAAAGGCTTGCACCACTATCACCTGGCTCTTCACTGATTTTTAAAGTTGGAGTCTGGTCTCAAGTTCTCTGTGTTGTAGAGGATGCTCCTGCTGCCTCCACCTCCTGTATATTGAGACTACAGGCATGCACACAACCATTTTCTCAACTGATCTATAACCCTAGCTCTTTATTCCCCTCCTCCCCTCTTCTCTCCCTTTCTCTCTCCCCTCTCTCTTCTCTCTCCCTACTACTCCCTTCTTCTTATCCTTTCTCCATTCTTTTGTAGTTTTTTGGATACAGACTGTATATTAGTCAGGGTTCTCTAGAGTCACAGAACTTATGGTAGTCTCTATATAGTAAGGGAATTTGTTGATGACTTACAGTACGTAGTCCAACTCCCAACAATGGTCAGCAGCAGCTGTGAATAGAAGTCCAAAGATCTGGCAGTTGCTCAGTCCCACAAGGCAAGCAGACAGAGAGAGCCTTTCTTCTTCCAATGTTCTTATATAGGTCTCGAGCAGGTCCCAGATTAAAGGTGTGTGCCACTACGCCTTTAATCCCAGATGACCTCGAACTCAGAGATCTCCCTCTCTTAATCTTCTGGAGTTCATAGCCACTATGCCTCAAGATCTCCATGCCAAGATCCAGATCAGAAACTTGTATCTCCCGGCCTCCAGATTAGGATCACAGGTGAGCTGGGGGGTGGGGGTGGGGGTGGTGGTGGCGCTCGCCTTTAATCCCAGCACTTGGGAGGCAGAGGCAGGAGGATTTCTGAGTTCAAGGCCAGCCTGGTCTACGGAGTGAGTTCCAGGACAGCCAAGGCTACACAGAGAAACCCTGTCTCGAACCCCCCCCCCCCAAAAAAAGATCACAGGTGAGCCCTCAAATTCTGGATTGTAGTTCATTCCAGATATAGTCAAGTTGACAACCAGGAATAGCCACTACAGACTTTTTTTTTTGTTTTTGGTATTTTGAGACAGGGTTTCTCTGTCTCACTCCAGGCCCAGGCTGACTTAGGACTCTTTAGCCTCTGGTTTCAGTTTTTAGAGCCTTTTGGGATTGCAGCTGTGAGCACCAAAACCCAGACTGCTTTTTAAGACTGGAATAATGCTTATGCATTGGTATTTAAAATCTAATTTTGTTTTTTAAAATGTCCCACTTGTTTTCAAAAAGAAAGCAAAATTTAACATATTTTCATATGCATTGAATTAAGAGAACTTCCTTTATAATTTTAGATGGGTACACACACCCATTATTTAAAATCAGTAAACATAATTTTAAAAGGAAACATTGGGGGTGGGGCATCCCTTTAAACTAGTCCTTAGGAGGCAGAGGCAAGGGCATCCTGGTCTACATTAGCAACTTCCAGGCCAGCCGGGGCTACAAAATGAGATCCTGACTCAAAACAAAAATTTTACGAGAATTTTTTAATGTAAACTATAGCACAACTATTCATACCCAATACCATAGGGAGAGAGAAAAAGAGAGAGAGAGAGAGAGAGAGAGAGAGAGAGAGAGAGAGAGAGAGAGAGAGACTATATAGTTCTGCCTTTCCTGGAACTCATCTATAGAGCAGCCTGGCCTGGAATTCAGAGATGAGCCTGGCTCTCCTTTCTGAGTGCTGAGATTAAAGGCATAGGCCTCCATGCTACTCAATGATAGATTTTTTTTTTTTTTAAATACCATTTACTTCTTCTAATGTTAACTTATGTTGTTTGGTCTACCAGCAGATGGCACTCAAATTCCACAGCTTGTAAAGCTTTCTTAAGATCACTAAAGAGCACTAAATTTGTGCTCTGCTTTGGGGCTGAACAGAGATTTAATGGTGGTCACATGTCATAGCCCAGTCTCATCTTGTCCCTGGGTCTGTGCCTTCCTCCATTATCAGAAGCAGAGGGCAAAGGGCAAACTGAACATGGGGAAAGATTGAAGGATGAGGTATACTTATTGATCTCCCAGTACACTAAGCCCTAAATGTGCATCAGTACATTGGCTCCATCATCTAGGTGTGGATTGATATCCTCAGCTGATGCTGACACTAGGGCTCATACTTCACACCCCCAGCCCAAAACCCTCAGGCCTCAGTGGTAATCTTTTACTTAGAGCCACATTTGTCCACAGGCACCTTGTTATTCTTCATCCTTGGACCATAACAGCATCTAAAAACTATATGGGGGG
>NW_022196900.1:101062793-101070297 GCF_008632895.1 Mastomys coucha
GGGGGTGAATGGGAGAGCTGGAGAGATGGCTCTGTAATTAGGAGTACTTGCTGTTCTTTCAGGGCACCTAGATTCAGTTAGCAACCCACATAACAGATCCTGTAACTCTAGTTTCCAGGAGATCTGTTGCCCTCTTCTGGCCACTGTGGGCACTGTGTAAACACGATGCACATGCATTCTGGCAAAACACAATAGAAGAAACAAATTTTAAAAGAAAAGAAAAAACTGGGACTAGAGACTAGAGACAAAGCTCAATTGTATGCGCGAATCCTTAGGTTCGATCCCCAGCACCACACAATCCTAATGTGGTGGCACATGCCTGCAATCCCAGCACTTAGGAAGTAGAGATCAAAAGAGGTCAGAAGATCAAGACCATATCTTTGGCTACAGGAGTTCAAGGCCAGCCTGGGCTATTTGACATCTTGTCAGTAGTAATAGAAAGAAATGGTTTGTTTTTCTTACAGGAAGTGGAAGAACTCATTGTGTAGAAAGATTTTTCATTGATGTGATCGAGTCCCACCCAAAAGGATACAATAATTTTAATATGATAGAACTTTAAATAAAGTGTTCCATGCCAGTGTGATCTTAGTATTAGACTCAAAGGGAACAGACTTCTTTATACTACCCACAACTAGTTTAGACGAAGAAGGATTGCAACCCAGTAGGTTGGTAGACATGGTTTGGGGAGGTCTAGAGGCTCTAGCTAGCTGGGAGCCCCCTTCACTGTATGGGAAGGATTTGTATGCACCCTAGTGGAAATTACCTATATTCACATGGATTGATTTATGTCAAACTCTCCTAAAATGGAGACAGGATATGAAGATAGAGCACTGTGCCTGTGAGAATTCCTTATAGCCACCCTGTTTCAAAGAAGCAACTTGCAGGAGGGTTGTATGCCCAATCAGAGCAGCAGTCACCAAATTAATATCAACTCCTGCTGCAAGTCCATGCAATCAGTGAACCTTCCCCCAAGTGGGAAATTTGCATTTTGCTTCATTTTAAATGCATCCCTTCATCCCCTGTATACACTCAGATTAGCCAAGGATGAATATCCCAAGTACTCTTGTTATTCCCCAACAAACTTTATTGTGGAGAGCAGATCTTCATTGCACATCCTCACCTTGTGTGTATGAATTCAAAGAGTGGCCACAAATGCCCAGGAGAGATGTCAAAAATGGGAAAGAATTATTGAAACCATGCCATTCCAAGCCAGATGTGGTAGATCACTGCTATAATCAAACACACGTGGTGGTGATGGTAGTGGGGGATAAGGCAGGAGGATTATCAGGAGTTCAGTATGGATTACATATATTAAGACTTCTTGCCGGTCATGGTGGTACAGCTTTTAATCCAAGCTTTTGGGAGGCAGAGGCAGGAGGATCTCTGGGAGTTTGAGGTCAGCCTGATCCACACACATTGAGTTTGGAAGCCTGGTCTATGTAAAGACTCCATCCCAAAACAAAACAAAACAAAACAAACAACAAAAAGGCCTGTCACACGTTTATTTAAACCCTGAAAATTCCCCTACATCCAACACATACACAGCAGTGCAATGATTTAAAAGTTCATAGTGGGAGAGCGTTAGCCTAGCATGCACAGAGTCCTATAGTCAATCTCCAGTAGTGTATTAGTAAAGCCACCCACCAACAGTGCAATAGGGCCAGTCACTTACATCAAGAAGTCTGAATCATCTGTAGACCAAAGAAATGTCAGGTGATAAACCTGTTCCTGGTGGTCAGTCGTAACTTAGGTACCTTAAGACTAACAAATACATTCCTTTACTGTGTGTCATCTTTACTGATTTTCAAGCATGGTGTATGGTTGCTGGCTACTTAAGAGTTTAAGCCTAGCTGGGCAGTGGTGGCACATGCCTTTAATCCCAGCACTTGGGAGGCAGAAGCAGGCGGATTTCTGAGTTCGAGGCCAGCCTGGTCTACAGAGTGAGTTCCAGGACAGCCAGGACTATAGAGAGAAACCCTGTCTCGAAAAGCCGAGTTTAAGCCTATCCCTTCCCACTTTGTTTGTGGTGGTCCTCAGCACCTGACAGCACCACCTCGAAGCTCTTTGCATTCCTCTCAGTGAGGTTATTTAGAATCTACACTGACACTGCCCTCTGAGCCTAATTGTGGCCTTCTTGGATAGATGGGACTGCTGGTGGGCAAATTCTCTAGGGCTCAGAGCTGGAGATTAAGGTGGTGACTGCCAGTGGCTACTTGGGCCTGCCAAGCTGTAAAATGGTGTATTCCTTTTACCCTATAGCCTGAAGTGGGGAAGAACACACTGGCAACTTCTCCCCCTGCCCCCCATCCATGAAGTAAACACCCTCAAGGGTTTCTTTAGCTAGAAACTTCCTATATTATTGCTAAATACACATGTCCCAAAGGATATCAATTTTTTAGGTCAACATTTCTGAGGCTGCCTTTGCTGGTCAACCAATAGATTCCCCATCCTCATGCCCATCCCCAAGCCCACCCCCCAACCCTGAGATCACATGTTCTGTGTTTTCTACAGGATTCATCTATACCAGAGGATTCTGTTCCCAAGAGCTAGAAGGAATCACTTGCCTGCCACGTAAGTACCCAGTTAGGGGAGCAGCCCTGCCTGATGAAGCTTGGGCCCTGACTCACATGGCCTGGTTGCCTCAAGGAAGGCAGGGTGCAACGCTGAACCAGACCGTTCTGTTGTGTTCTAGATGCATCATGGTCTTGCTCAGCTCCTCTCTAAGCTGATCTAGCCTCTTATGGTGGGAAGCACTCTGGGCCCCATAAATCTCCCAAGGGGTAGAATACATCTCCAAGCTTAAGTAGCTCAGCTTGGAGGTGTGGTAGAGCAGGCGCTCCAGAACTGCCACTGAGATGGGATTCCTTAAGTAGTTGAACATGATAAGCTGAACACATTGGCTCAGGGCAGGCAAGAAGACATTGAGCTGGGAGTCCATAATCATACAGTTCTCCAAGTCCAGGGTCTTCAGGGTGGCTGCAACTCTCTCCAGCAGGACTCGAAGGGGCTCAGGACTTATGTTGGTCAGAATGACACCACTCAGGTTCAGGTGTTTGAGCTGCCGGATGCCTGGACACTGGGACAGGGACTTCAAGTCTGATTCTGACAGCTGGCAATCAGTGATAGAGAGGATCTCCAAAGGGGCCTCTAGGCACCTAGGGAGAGACCAAGTAGTTAGTGATTACAAGTAGTAGTGGGTAGATTAGGGAGTCCTGGGGTAGAGTGGATCATTTTCTCCAAGGTCATTCTGGCCACCCGATAAGCATCAATACCTAGTATGCTGCCTCTTAGAGTCTGTTCACTCAGTTGCTGGTAGAGCCTCTCAGAGGACAGCTGTGCAAGGCTCATGTCTGCATGTACAATACAGCCTCAGAATAGTTTCAGGATTTGGTGTGTGTGCATGGGGTGTAGCCCAAGTTGGGCCTTTCAGCCTCTGCTCCATTTTTGTTCCCACGTTTCCTTTGGACAGGAACAATTCTGGGTTAGCAATTTTGAGGTGGGTGGGTGGCCCCACCCCTCAGCTGGGGGCCACGTCTATCTACTGGAGGCAGTCTCCTCCAGTTCTATCTCCACACTGTCAGACATTTCAGCTAATGCCATCCTCATTAGGTCCTGGGCCTCTCACATCCCAGGTCTCTGGGACTTTCTGCCCCCTCATCCCCACTGCTGCATATTTCAATTTATTCTCCTGGCCCTCTGGGCATCCCTCCTGGCTCTCCTCATACTGATCCTGCTCCTCCTTTCCCCTCCCGTCTCCCCTCTCCCACCCAGTTTCCTCCCTCCCTCTGCCTCCCCATGATCATTTTGTTCCTCCTTCTAAGTGGGACTGAAGCATCTACACTTGGGCCTTCCTTCTGCCTTCCTACGGTCTGTGAGTTAGATCATGGGTATTCGGGACTTTTTGGCTAATATCCACAGTGAGATACTTATAGCCAGCTTTTGGATTGAGGTCAGGGACCAATAAGGAAGAGTTAGAGCAAGGACTGAAGGAGCTCAAGGAGATTTGCATCCCCATAGGAAGAACAACAGTGTCAACCAACCAAGACCCCTAGGAGCTCCCAGAGACTAAGCTGAAAACCAAGGAGCATCCATGGGCTGGCTTGTGGCCCCTGGCACATGTACATCAGAGGACTAACTTGTATGGTGTCAGTGTAGAGGAGGAGTTTAATCCTGTGGAAACTGGATGCCCCAGGGGAGAGGGATGCTGGTAGGGGTGAGGCAGGGTGTAGGTGGCTGGATGGGGAAGCACCCTCACAGAGGCAGGGGTGGGGTGGGCTGGGGAGGGAGGTTGGGTGAGGAAAACTTGGGGGCGGGGAGGACCCAGAAGGGTGTCGACTTTTGGAATGCACGTAAGTTAACTTAATAATAATAAAAAAGAGTCTTCTCACTGAAGTTATTCTAACCTGAGGCATGATATTACCACTGTAGGACTAGCTTAGCCCACAGCCCCGCATATCTCCTTTTCCCCACCATCAATAGAGACAACCCTAGCTCGGGTTACATCATTAAATCGCTCCTGTGGCCTTAGGGGAATGCTCACCATCCTCCCTCACCTGAACACCTGGTCCATCTGGTCTTTGAGGAAGCCGACAGAGTCCAGGGAGAGGTCCTGGAGGCACCGGAGGTTGGGAAACTGGGAGGTGAACTGGCTCACCAACTGCTTCTTTTCCTCGGGGGTAATAGAGGCAGGCACGTGGATGTGAGAGAGAATGAACGAGAGGAGATTTGTCATTCGGCCCAGGTAAGGAGCAAAGGTAGCCAGAGTAGACAGCTTCCAGGTGCAGCACACTTCCACTTCCTCCATACAGTCCAGGTCCAGCATGTCCAGAACCTTCACGACGTTCTGGATAGCTACCGTGTTGATCTTCAGCTTCTTACAGCCAAGCTGCAGTAAAGCTTTCCTCTCTCTTACCCACTGGAAGACAAAGGACAGGCATGTATCCAAGGCTCTTGGTTTGAGGCACAGGTCTACGAACACTTTCAATGAGTTTGGCTGGGCTACTATTTTTGGACCTCTCCTTTGTATTTTTCTCTTATACTTGGCCCCTGGAGTGCAAGATGCTGTCGTATCTCCAGCCCACACAGTCCAGAAGTCCTTGTGCAAAGCCCGCAAATCCAGAACTCGCAGTTTGTAACTCCTGTGGGAGAAAGTAGAAGTCTTAGACTTAAGACAGGAATTCATCCTTCCCCATTACACCTTGTTTCCACTTTTTTGAAATAGGGTTTCACTCTTACTACAAAGGCCAGACTGGCATCAAAACGCAGTCCCACTGCTTCAAAGTCAGAGGCCTGAAATTATAGGCTAGCACTACCAACCCAGCTCCGCAAGGACTCCTTACTGCCAACATCACTTTTCTCCTTCTACACTCCTTCTATTTATGCTGATGTTCTTCATCCCTTCCTCTTGCATCCAGTCTGGTCCCATTACTAGTGCCTATGGGAAAAGGCAGGGACAGGTACCTTCAGCCATAGCTATGTCTGTCCTAAATGGCCTTAAACACTCAAATCCTTTCCCTAGATGCTCAGCAATGGTCCAATGGTCTGTGAAATCCTCATCACTGAGGCCAACACAAGCTTTGAACCTTCCTTCCATTCTCTATTCTCTCTCTACCCTAGACTCCCAGGCCTCCCTTCGGACTCCTTGGGTCTCTCTCACCTGGGGTGACTATTCTGGTCAAGTAGTGCATCAATCCCATCCAGTACGATTTGTAAGATATCCAGGTACGGTGCCTTCATCTTCATCAGACCACCCAGTGGGAGACAGGGAAAAGGCCAGACTTGCACCATCTTCCTCAGGATGTTAAATCGTTTGTGGGTGAAGGCATCCTTGAAGAGTGGTGGGAAGAGCTCCACGGGCAGGTGCTGCAGAGCAGAGATGGCCAAGGCCTCGTCCCTCAGCAGATTCTGCATTGCTAGCTGCAGGAGTGTGGGTGTGGACTGTAGGCTCATCCTCACAGATCTGTAGGGAGACAGATAATCCTGAGAAAATGTCCAAAGGTGGGAAAAAAAACCACCTTTTAGGGTCAAGGATTAAGAATTCCTTCTTAATCCAGAAACAAACTTAAGAGCCACAGCCACTGCTCTGCCTTGGATTCTCTTTACCCATCCACTTCCAGACAGGATCCCATCGCATTGTGCCCTCTCACCTTGAAATATGTTCCAAGGAACCTGGAAGTTTATTCTGCTTCTTAGAAAAGACTCACCCAGGGCCCTGGAACAAGGACTGAGAATATCCTGTGGACCAACACAGTCACATTCTCAGTTCTTGCAATGAACTTGGTTGGGAACAATTTAGAAGGCTGTAGGATGATTGCTATTTTTTCATGGGGTGGGGGTGGGGGTGGGGGGAATATCAGTCCCAGGACAGCCAAGAGTACACAGAGAAAACCTGTCTTAAAAAAACAAAACAAGCCAGGCAGTGGTGGCACACGCCTTTAATCCCAGCACCTGGGAGGCAGAGGCAGGCGGATTTCTGAGTTCGAGGCCAGCCTGGTCTACAGAGAGTTCCAGGACAGCCAGGGCTATATAGAGAAACCCTGTCTTGAAAAAAACAAAAAAACAACAAAAAACTTAAGAGTTTGATGACTTGTTCTCCTAGCGTAGAACTGGGTGAAAACAGCAAGAGGTTCCTCTGTCTCACTTCCCTGGGGGTACACAGCCTCATAAAGTCACAAGGTTAGGAAGGCACAGTACTGGGTGGGGTGAAAGAAGATAAGAATCTGGGAGCTGGTGGGGGAGGAGAGAAGGAAGGGAGAGTGGAGGCTATAGTTGGATGATTTCGGTTATGTTTTTAAAAAGGAGAAAGGCCATGTTTTCGGAAGCTTTGGAAAACAGGGTGGTATAAGAGGTCAACTCTTTTCCAATGTCTCTGTGACTTTAGCCAGATCACCCAACCTTTCCCCATCTGAAAAATGTGGGCTCATAACTGCACCCTGGCTGTTGATGTTTGGAAAGTGGTACTAAATCCCTCATCTCGGACTGAGGGATTTGGTGAGGCTGAAGGCCAGATTCTCTACCCAGGGTCATAGGGCTCCTTTGGAGCACCGGACACAAAGGAGCAGAGCCTGGTAGCCCGTGACTGGAATCCCAGCTCAAAGGGAAGTAGTGGCAGAGGAATCCAGGTCAGCCGCAGCGCACGGCACGTGGAGTTTCAGGACAGCCTGGTCTACCTGAGATCCTCTCTCGACTTCCCTTGCCCCATAGTGAGGACACAAAGGAAGGGAGAACTTCTCCTAACTCCTGAAGAACACTCAAGCCGTCCATCCCTCTCCAAATCCTGTGATGCCCATCAATAGCACCTAAGCTTCCAAATTTCCATTCTTGAGTAGAAGTTTTCTTTCTTCCTTTGTCTTAATTCTTTTTACATGAGAATAAGGAAGTACTAGTTTTCAAGTATACTTTGATTTTTGTTTGTTTTTCCCCACCCCCACCCCATTGCCTGCCTGCCCCCACACACACTTTGATTTTTTTTGTTTCCCCCCCAACCCCATTGCCTGCCCCCCCA
>NW_022196900.1:101070415-101072224 GCF_008632895.1 Mastomys coucha
CACACACACACACACACACACACACCAGTTCTCCTCTATAACCTCCTTTGCATTTCCATGTCTCACAATCTGTTGCCCACCTGCCTGCTTTCACCCGCTTTCTCTCCTTATGGTCTCCTATCCAGCCTCATAACCAAACATGATGGATGTTTTCCATCTTAGCTGAGAAGAGACTTTTTTGTTTTGTTCTGTTTGGGTTACAAATTGCAGAAATGTCATAGCTACAAAAGTTTACAAGGAGACATTGAAAGCTACCCATGAGAGTAAATATTATTAAAACTAGCTTGAAAACACAGGGCTAAAACACAGGGACTCCACAGGAGGACAACAGTCCTCATCTGGACCCTGTGGCTCTCAGAGTCTGAACACATAGAGGCTGGGCCTAGGCCTCCCTGCACATAAGCAGCAGGTGTGCAGCTTGACCTTCAGGTGAGTCCCAAAGGCTGTTGCCTACACATGGGGTATGTTCTTCTTGCTGGGCTGCCTTATTGGCCTGGGGGGGGGGGGCAATGAGGGGGTGGTACTTGAAGTACCAGGGTGGGGGTGATATCCAGGGGGAACCCACCCTACCTGCCCAGGAGGAGAAGGGGGGGGGAAGGATTGTGGAAGAGGGTGACAGAGAGAGGGGCAGTGGGCAAGATGTAAAGTAAATAAGTAAAAAACAAAAAACAAGGCTGGATAGATGGCTGAGCAGTTACGAGCACTGAAAACTCTTCCAGAGGACCAGAGAGTCCAATTCCCAGCAACCATAATAGGGCTCATAACCATCTGTAACTTTAGTCTCTGGGTTCGGACACCCTCTTCTGCCCTCTGTTCCTTAGGAATTTTAATGATTTTTGATAAGCTCACATCGGCCATCTTTTTTTTATTTTTAAAGATTTATTTACTTGTTTATTTAATGTATCTGACTATACTGTAGATGTTTTCAGACACACCAGAAGAGGGCATCAGATCTCATTACAGATGGTTGTGAGCCACCATGTGGTTGCTGAGATTTAAACTCAGGACCTTCAGAAGAGCAGTCAGGGCTCTTAACCACTGGGCCATCTCTCCAGCCCCTAAGGCATGAATTTTAATTTTAGGGTGGAACAAAAGAAGTAGGCTTCAACTGAGCAGTGGTGGTGCACACCTTCAATCCCAGCACTTGGGAGGCAGAGGCAGGGGATTTCTGAGTTCGAGGCCAACCTGGAGTGAGTTCCAGGACAGCCAGGGCTAAACAGAGAAACCCTGTCTTGAAAGAAAGAAAGAAAGAGAGAGAGAGAGAGAGAGAGAGAGAGAGAGAGAGAGAGAGAAAGCAAGCAAGCTAGCAAGCTTCAGGCAAGATTTTGGGCTGGGACAAGGAAGTGGGCTCAGGTATTTTGGTCATTCTGACAAGCCCGTGGAAGCAATTTTCATGGGAGTAATCACAGGACTGTGCTTACTGCCTTGCTAGTCCCTTATTGTACTGATCACCCTTAATACTTGCATGTAATTAAAATGGTATAAAAATCGGATTGGAAAAATTAAATTTGCCTTCGGTCTCAGAATTGAGTAGGGTCACGCTGCAGCATTGTCTAATTGTCTCTTTCTTTTCAATCCTCGCTCCTGCACTAGAGAACCTGTTGACTTGACTGAGCGGGCTTGGTCATAACAAACCTGTTTATGCCATGCTTATGTACAACAGGCAAGCACGATACCAACTGAGCCACATCCACAGCCCTTCATTTCCGTCCTATTGTCACTGGACAGAGCAACACAACAAACTTACTAATTTATTTAAAAAGAATTGTAATCCTAAGGGTTTTACTCCCACTTGTACCAAAAAAAAAA
>NW_022196900.1:101072234-101074989 GCF_008632895.1 Mastomys coucha
AAAAAAAAGACTCAGTGGGCCAAATCAACCAAAGGGCAAGATTGAAGACCCGAGTTTGATCCCCAGATCCCACAAAAAGCCAGATGTGGTATTCGGTATCTGTAATGCCAGGCTATTACTACCAGATGGGAGGCTATGACCTGCTGCCTGAATGAATGAGCTGGGAGGAATGAAGTTACTCCCCATTGTTATCTTCTAACTTCACGTGTACCATATGAGCACACACATGTTCAAGTTTGGTCTGTTGCTATGTATTATAATGCTAAATACTAGCCCCCAAGGTCTGGTTGACTCTGGGATAAGGAAATCCTCAGATACTATGTAACTTTACTCCTTAATTTAAAAATTACTGGTTAACTAAAGATGCTGACAGCCGGTAGCTGGGTAGCTGGGCAGAAGAGAGGTAGGCATGGCTTCGGCTCTGGAGCTTGAAGTCTGAGGCAGAGACCTCAAGAGGACAGAGGAAGGAAGAAGCCACCATGGGGCAGGTGGATCCTGAAAGCACGGCCATGAGAGCCATGTTGGAGTTGGGGTGAGCCAGGCAGAACATGGCAAGTGATATCTCGGGGTTGTTCATATGGAAGTAGACTGACCAGCTCTAGTACTATTAAGGCTTATTACAAATATAAAGGTTTTGTGTCTTGTATTTGGGAACTAAATGATCTAAACTGAGGTAGAAAGCCACAGTTAATTTTAGCCACAACACCACACACACACACACACACACACACACATACACACACACACACACAAAGTGTAAGGCTCTTTGTACATATTTTCCTATCTCTATCTCACAAAGCTTGTGAGTAAGGGAATATGACATTGCCTCACAGAACTGGCCAAGGTAACAACTTTCTGTGCCCTTGATCAGTGGAAGATCTTGTATAATCAAGAAGGTGGAGAAAATACAGAGAAGCCACAGCATCTTTCTGAATGAACTCTGCAGCTGCAGAGTTAATGCCAAAGGCATCTGCTTCCCTGAAGCAGCTGCATTATTGCTTCCCTGAAGGCAGCTGCACTATTCCAGGAGACCAGGCAGGCCCACACACCAGGAGCGAGAGGGACAGTTCAGCAGTTAAGAGCCCCACCTGCTGAGGATCCGGGTTCAGTACGCAGCAGGACCCACATAGTGGTTGACAACCACTGCTACTCCAATCCCAGGGGATCTGTCTGACACCCTCTTCTAGTTTCTGCAGGCAGCAGACATGCCTGCATATAAGTAAAATCTTTGAAAGAGAAGCCATGCAGCATAGCACATAAGAACCCTAATTCTGAAACTAACAGAGATTTACTATTTGAATATATTTAGGAATTTCAAGGTCGAAGTAAGTTGTTTTTTTTTTTTAAATCAGTTTTACATCCTAACAAGAAACAATAACACTACCCAGAATGTATTCTTAAGTTGACATAAGACTTTTAAAAAAACTACATTTCTTACAAGAACCCTCTTTTTTGGTTTGTTTTGAGATAAGATCTCAATGTGTTGTTTTGTCTGTCTTTCAGCTTACAAAGATGTATCTTTGACTCTGTCTCCTGGGTGCTGGGATTAAAAGTATTCACCACCACTCCCAGCCCACCAAACTTTTCTTTCTTTCTTTCTCTTTCTTTCTTTCTTTCTTTCTTTTTTTTAAATATTTTATTGTTATATGTAAGTACACTGGTATACTGTAGCTGTCTTCAGATACACCAGAAGAGGTTGTCAGATCTTAGTACAGATGGTTGTAAGCCACCATGTGGTTGCTGGGATTTTAACTCAGGACCTTTGGAAGAGCTGTCAGTGCTCTTAACTGCTGAGCCATCTCACCAGCCCCCCAAAATTTCTTTTAAACCACAGGCAAGAAAAGCTGTAAACCTGAAACAAAACCAAAAAGTGTTGAGTGACAATGATGGAGAGAGTTGGGAGACAGGAAATATAAAATTGAAGCCACAGCCATTGTTTGAAGTCATGTGTTTCTGTCTCCTGACTGCTGAGATTAAAGGCATGACCTGCTATACCTGGTTCTTTAAAACACTTAAAATTATTATTATTACTATTATTATTATCATTATTATTACTACCACTACTATTATTATAAGATAACTTCTCTTGGGTTTCAGGCTGGCATTGAACTCAACCACATAGCCAAGGGTGATCCTGAACTTCTGATCCTCCTGCCTCTACCTCCCAGTTGCTAAAATGGGCCACCATGCCTGGTTACATGTTGTGCTGGGGATCAAACCTAGGGCTTGTTTATACTAGGCAAGTACTTGAGCCAGGAGTTTCCCAGCAAGGACCCCTGTGGGTCCCAAGTCCTGGTGGTGAGCAGGACACCTGATTAACTCAGTCGCTTACCTGAGGGTTCCACCAGAATATGAAACCAGAATGCTCTAGCTAGTCACCACTCTTCAATGAGCAAAGCCAGGAACTGAGCCTTCCAGCTATGTTTTATGCAGAGAGCCAGCAAGCTGCAAAGGCAGAGGGTTCATGCTCCCAGTAAGACACTGCAAATCAGGCAAATTAACTTCCCATCTCATCCATCATCAGCCAACAGTGGGTGTGTGGAGGGAACAAGCAAGCCATCATTTCATTTGATCAGGTGCTCAGCACATTTCTGAGATCCATAGTATCTACCTATCTCCTTCCTATTGTTGGTATTCTGTCTAAATTCCACCACCATGGTTCCTGGCAGCAGCCAGGTAGGCTCGGGCCCTCCTCTCCCTCTTACCTTCTAAGGCTCTTGCTTCTCTTGCCTCTTGCCCCCTTACTCCCCACTCC
>NW_022196900.1:101075017-101075795 GCF_008632895.1 Mastomys coucha
CCCCCCCCCCCATTTCTCCACGTGGCCATGACGGGCTGATATGTCTCTACTCTCTTCTCTCTGCCTCTCTCACCCTCTTAACTGCCCTCTCCATGCCCCGAATAAACTCTATTCTATACTATACAGGTGTGTGTCTGGTCCCTCAGGGGGAAGGGATGCCTTGCAATGGGTCTGCTGAGGCATCCCCTTCCCCCACACCCCACCAGAACATAGTCTTACAGCTCTTTCTCTTTTTATGATCACAACATTGGTACACTGTGACTCCGATCCAGAAACATTGCAGGTTTGCATCCCATCTCAGCCACAACCATGCTGGCTAGCCCAGATCTGGTAAGCCCCCATTCCCACTGGTTGGAGTGACCATCTGCATGGTCCCAGAGAAGATTTCTTGAGCTGAGAGCTACCCCTGTGATTTCCCTTGGGTGAGATTTCCCTCTCCTCTTTCTTTCGGCTGGTAAGTTCAGAGCCTGGAAAACTGCTCTGACTCAGTAGCACCGGCTTTGAGCATTACAGTTCACTTCTAGCAGCTGAGAACTCCACGTGTCTCCCTATAGCTTAGACTTTCCCCTTCCCCCTTTCTCATCCGCAGCCTGATGCTCCAGCTGGTTTGCCTGTAAAGCCTGTAGAGTAAGTTTGGCTCCGCCCCTGCCACTGACCGGGCTAGCTACCCAGCCCCTCTGCTCCTAGCTGCAAGAGGAGTGGGTCTGGCTCCAAATAGCTGCCTTCCCGCCTCCCTCTCTCCCCACCTCTTCCCCCCCCTCTCTCCCTCTCTCCCTCT
>NW_022196900.1:101075946-101083023 GCF_008632895.1 Mastomys coucha
TCTCTCTCTCTCTCAGACTGAGACTTGGGTGTGGCGTGCCACAAACGTGTTGCTAAGATACTTTGGGTCCTTTTCCCCGCCCACCACAGATTCTCAAAGACTGCCAGCGGGTAATAGGAAGTCCTGCCCGCAGCGGTGCAGCCACGTGGGCTACACAGTCAAAAAGGCCCAAGCGCTTACCTATTCATGCTGCCCGTGTGCTCAGTTTATGTCACAGGCTTAAATCTGCCTGGACAAACTTGTATTCTGTCACCATGATTTTATGTCGCTGCTGCCAGCTCTCTTACTCTGGTTCTAGCCATAGGCCTCTTTGCTGAAGTCACCTAAGGTTTTCATTTCTATCCCGTCTCCATGTGATTTTTACTACTGTCATTAAACTCTATTCAGTTATAACCAATCTCCATAGTGCTCAATCTCGTCAGAAGTTTGTTAACTATTAAGTTTATGACAGACAGAATTCCCAAAAGCCTCTAAAGTTTCTCCCACGAGGTCTCAGAAGGTGTGGACACAGCTACAGGATGCCGCCTGGATTGTGACATGATAATCACTGAAATATGCAGTGGACAAAACTGGATGCTCTGAGTCAAGTGACTTAGCTAAAATAAAAACAAGCCATTTCTCATGTCCCGCAGATCCATTCCACAGAGAAAAGCTCTGTGTCTTCTGTGCTTGAGAGCCAGACTGACAGCCCAAGTTGCCATTGAGACCACAGAGACTACAGAGAACTGTTAGCTAGTGGACTCTGTCCTTTTTTTTTTTTTTTTGGTTTTTCGAGACAGGGTTTCTCTATATAGCCCTGACTGTCCTGGAACACACTCTGTCACTCTGTAGACCAGGCTAGCCTCAAACTCAGAAATCCACCTGCCTCTGCCTCCCAAGTGCTGGGATTAAAGGCATATGCCACCACTGTCGGGCTGATTCTGTCATTTTTAAAATAATATATAACTGGTATATAACTGCTAGATTTTTATTTCTCAGGCTTCTGACTACACTGATAACTAGAAGTCTTCACAGATATAATCTGTTATCTCCTTACCTAAACTCTATTTCCATCAATTAAATGCTTCATATTTCCTCTTTTTGCTATGCCACTGTTCTAGTATTATCTGAGTTCCTATAAATTTGCCTAACTCTAATAAAACATTCCACTATACGATCCAACTTTTTAATCTTGTTCCTTCTGCGCCACACAAGACTCAACTTAAAGACTGTTCATGTTGTTAATTCATGTTATCTCTTTTATAAACATATTAGCTCCAGGAAATCCACTCAGCTACCCTCTCATGGACCAAACAGACTCCATCCAGATAAGTGCATCTGTCCAAAGTTCTCACTGACTACCTATTCCAAAGGGTGGGACTCCTCTGGGTTTCGTTTTTTGTTTGTTTGTTTGTTTTTGTTTTTCGAGAAACGGTTTCTCTCTACAGCCCTGGCTGTCCTGGAACTCACTCTGTAGACCAGGCTGGCCTCGAACTCAGAAATCCGCCTGCCTCTGCCTACCAAGTGCTGGATTAAAGGCTTGCGCCACCACTACCTGGCTTCCTCTGGGTTTCAAATGTACATCTTTTTATTGTTGTTGTTGTTGTTTTGTTTTGTTTTTTCGAGACAGAATTTCTCTGTGTAGCCCTGGCTGTCCTGGAGCTCACTCTTTAGCAGCCAGATACCATAACCACCTTATTCCCAGCTCTCCATCACCTCTCTAACTAAACTACAACGGGGGTGGGAGGGGGGGGAATGTTGGTATTCTGTCTAAACTCCACCCCACAGTTCCTGGCAGCAGCCAGGTATGCTCCTCCCCATAGTTACCAGGCATCAGCCAGGTAGGCTGGCCCGGTATAAAAGAGACTGCTTGGCCCCTCCTCTCTCTCTCCTCTTGCCTCCCCTTTCCCCCTTATTCCCCATTTCCTTTTCCCTCTCTCAACATGGCTATGGTTGGCCTCTACGTTTCTACACTCTCCTTGTCTCTGCCTCTGCTACCCTCTTAACTCCCCTCCCCATGCCCTAAATAAACTCTATTCTATACTAGAGTGTGTCCGCTGAGGCGCCCCTCCCCCCACACCTCACCAGAACATATCTTAATAGCTCTTTCTCTTTTTATAATCATAATGCCCATCACTTGTTTCTTTTTATTTTCTTTCTTTCCTTTTTTTTTTTTTTTTTCAAGGTTAGGGCCTCCTTAAGGAGCCTTGGCCTGGAGCTCTATGCAGATCAGGCTGGTTCTAAACTTACAGAATCCACATGCTTCCATCTCCTGAGTGCTGGAATTAAAAGTGCAGACCACTACACCTGGTTCTTTAAAACCTTTCAAAACTAATAACAACAACGAAATAATTTTGTGGGGTGGGTTTTTTTTTTTTTAAACAGTTTCTCTGTGTATGCCTGGCTGTCCTAAAAACAGGCATCTTGGTACGTGTGTAATTTTAGCAATTGGGAGGTGGAGACAGGTCATCCTTGGCTACATGGTGAATTTGAGGCCAACCTGGAAGCCAAGAGACCTTATCTTAAAAATATGATGGGAGGGGGTGAGGAGGAGATGATGGTGTGTGAAACCCAGGGCTTGTGTGTACTAGGCAAGTGCTATACTAAAGAGCTACCTCCCCTCCCTGGCTCCTTTAGCCTTATTTTAGAGCACATTCCTTCTATTTATACTAAAGTTGCTACATGTGGCAGCCTCCAAGGGAAATTCTAGCCCTCCACAGTCTCAGAAAGACCAAGTCTGCACCAAGTATGGTTACATAGTAGAACTGCCTCAAAACAAAAACTGGCTACAACCAGTTCTAGAAGCTCTGCTGCCCCCTTGGTCCTCTGCAAACACCAGGCACTCACAGGGTGGATAGACATCTGTGGGCAAAACGCTCAATACATAAAATAAAAATAGTTAAAAAAAAAAAAAGATAAATGGAAAACAAACTTTGTTATGCCAGCCTCATGAAGACTAAATTGATTGCAAGGGAAGCCATGCCAGCTGGTTGAGGACACAATTTTAACTCCAGCACTCAGGAGGCTAGGAAGATTTCTATGGGTTTGAACTCAGCCTGGTCTGTATGTGAAGTTTCAGGATAACCCGAGCAACAAAATAGAGAGATCCTGTATCAAAAGACCAAAAGACAGGAAGAAAGGAAGGGCCGGAAAGAAGATGGATGCTAGGAAAGTCACACACCTTGAATCCTGGCACTTAGTGAGTACAGCATGAGTTCACATGAGTTCTCCGAGTTCACGCCCAGCCTGGTCAGGGCTACATAATAGAGCCATGCTCATCAAAGACCAAAAGGAAGGAAGGAGTGAAGGAAGGAAGGAAGTCACACACCTTTAATCCTGGCCTCGGTGAGCACGGCATAGGGATCTCTGAGTCCATGGCCAGCCTGGTCTACAAAACGGAGTTCCAGCATAGCCAGAGCTACACAATGAGGACTTGTCTCAATAAGTAAGTAAATAAGTAAACAAACAAAACAAACAACAAAACCCCAGAAGCCCGGAAGTAATGAGCAATGTCATACAAACCATTAATTTCAGCAGAGGCAGGCAGATCTCTGGGCAACCAGAGATATATAGTGGACACCCTGTCTCAAACATAAAAACCAACCAACCAAAAGAGTCAGGCAAGTGACTGGCTTACACCAATCCTTTAGGTTTGTGTAAATGCCTCCTGTAAAGGGTGCTTGAGGTTCGAGATCCATTTCTCAGGATGCACACCGATCCTTAAGCTACCCCGGACTGTTCCTGAACTGGTAGAGGCATAAGGTCTGTTTACTCTGATACCTGTATTACTCTGGACTGTTATGACTGCCTGTGGATGGTCATAAATACCTGCAATGAAGTCTCTGTGGAACTCCAGAGGCCAGAGATCTTCTACCGAAGCAGGGCGTTAAGAAAATCCTCCAGCGAACTGCACTTCCTTGACCAGGGGCGACTAAGACTCCTCCTCCTCTCCCCTCCTCCTTCTAGCCCCTCCCCTTTCCCCTGCCTCCCCCCTCATTCCAGAAAAAGGCGTCTGGTCTGTGGATGGCTGTTTGCTTAGGCTAGCCTGAAGGCTTTCCAGACTTAAGGGACAATTCAAAGACGCCAATGTTTTAAAGTGTCCAGTTGTAACTAATCCTCTGACGAAAACTAAGGCCTCTGGGAAAGGAACAGAAGCAGACAAACTTCAAGTCCTGGTGTTGTGTTACTGAAGCAACACAAGTTTTACTTTTTACTATTTATTTATTTATTTATTTATTTGAGATAGGGTCTCATAGCCTAGGCTTGGCCTCTAATTCACTATATAGCCAGTGACCTTAACTCCAAATTTTTCCGCTTTCATCAAAATGCTGGAATCACAGGTGTGCGCCATCTTTACACAGTGATCCACACAGAATTGAATTCACCTGTGGGGGAGGGGGTCTCTGCAAACACCATGCCAACACAGTGGGGATCAAAGACCCTTGAGAGGCCAAAAGAAAGTCCAGTTCAAGAAGACTGGGTAGCCTAGTTCAAACTTTGACACCTGGTAATTTATTTATTTTAGGGATATTTAAGTACAGCACAGTTGGGGGGGGGTGGGGGGAGCTTCCTGGTGATAATTAACACAATCCTGTGTGCACAATAATAAAGCACGACTTCATTGAAATTCTTTGTAAAGTACCTTTGACATCATCCATAAAGATGAGTATTGGAGACTGACTACATGTGACGCCATCGTAAGGGTCTGGGGGAGGATCTGGTATGGTCTAGTGCAAAGATCATCAGGGTATTGCTCACCACCCCTCGGACACTAGCCTTCTGGGCAGAAAACTGGTTATACGTCTTTCACTTTGAAGAGACAGCCCTAGCTGTTTAACATTCCTGGTTTCCCTGATGCTCATAGGTGAGCACAAGAACCTCCTACACCCAGTGCTCAACCTCTGAACTAAATTGCTGTGGAGGGAGTCTGTTTGGCCTCCGGGAAGCCTTGGGGAGATTCAGAGGGTCGATGGGTGAGGCAACTTGACTGATCTTTTGCGTAGATAAAACCCTTTCCCAGGTGGGAAGATTCCTGGAACAGGCAAATGTTCCCACGAGAGGGAGGAAACTTGGGGATCTGGGTTCCTATAGCACAAGCTGCTAAGCTTTGCCTTCCTGGGGATTCTGAAGGTCCAATCTAGGAGAAATCAAAGCCCAGCAGACTGGCGGGCTCAACCTTTCATCCTGTTTTAGGGACCTCTGAGATACTTCCTTTCTCAGGTGACAAAACTGAGGGGAACAACCAATGTGACAGCCAGTCATGCCCTGCAGATACCAATGCTTTGCCTCGGAATCCATGCAGGAATAGATGTGTTTATAAAAAGATAAAGAGATATAAGATATGTTCTATGGGGGTGTGGTGAGGTGTGGGGTAAGGGACCTCAGCAGGTCCATACCAAGGCATCCTCTTCCCCTGAGGGGCCAGCCACATGAGTTTATTCAGGGCATGGTGAGGGTAGTTAAGAGGGTAGTAGACCGGTTGTTGTGGCGCATGCTGGTAGGATTTGCTGAAGGAGGCAGAGGCAGGAGGATCACGAGTTTGAGGCCAGCCTGGGCTACACATTTTTGGGCTGGCGAGATGGCTCAGTGCTTAAAAGCACTGACTGCTCTTCTGAAGGTCCTGAATTCAAATCCCAGAAATCACATGGTGGCTCACAACCATCTGTAATGAGATCTGACGCCCCCTTCTGGAGTGTCTGAAGACAGCTACAGTGTACTTACATATACTAAATAAATAAATCTTAAAGAAAAAAAGAAAAAGAGGGTAGTAGAAGCAAAGAAAGGCAGAGAGAAGGAGAGAATAGAGAAGGAGAAGCCAGCCATGACCATGTGGACAGTGGGGGAAGGGAATGGGAGAGAGAAGGAACAAGAGTGAAAGAGGCAAGAGAGAGAGGCAGGAAAGGAAGCCCCTTTTATAGTAGACCAGGCCTACCTGGCTCTTGCCAGGTAACTGTGGGGCGGAGCTTAGACAGTGCTAACAGGAATATTCTCAGCATCAGCACATCTTTTTTGTTTGTTTGTTTGTTTGTTTGTTTTTCGAGTCAGGGTTTCTCTGTGTAGCCCTGGCTGTCCTAGAACTCACTCTGTAGACCAGGCTGGCCTCTGCCTCCCAAGTGCTGGAATTAAAGGCCTGCGCCACCACCGCCCGGTGCTAAGGATAATCTTGAACTTCTTACTCTTCTGCTGCCACCCATTAAGTGCTAGGACCGAAGATGTACAGCACATAGGTCAGTTTATGTTATTCTGGGAATGGAACCCAGAGTTTCACAAGGGCTGGGCACGCACTCTACCAGCACGGTTCCACTTCTAACCCCTTCTTTTTTCACTGTAGAATCCATTATATCAAAGAAATCATATAAATAGAGGAAAGAATAACCTCTAGGAGTGATTGCCAGCTACTGCAGCAGTGGCAGCCGCTAGAGAATTTGTTAGAATAGCAATGGCAGTGACTCTCCTTTATCCTACTGATGTAGAAACTGTGGAGTGGGCCAGTGACTCCTCCCTCCACCCCAGGGCATTCTGCTGCTAGCCAAGGGAGAGGCTAGGAGTGGAGGAGGAAAGGCTGCCCTGGAGGAGAGTTAGAGAAAAATCCCAGCCTGGTCAACCACCTCACAGATTGTTTGAGACAGATTCAATATCCTGTTGTAGTTTTCTTTAGTGTAACAATTTGAATCTGTTTTTTGTTTGTTTTTTTTTTTTCTTTTTTTTGAGACAGGGTTTCTCTGTGTAGCCCTGGCTGTCCTGGAACTCACTCTGTAGACCAGGCTGGCCTCGAACTCAGAAATCTGTTTGCCTCTGCCTCCCAAGTGCTGGGATTAAGTGTCACCACCGCCGGGCAAAGAGATTTTTAGGGAATTACAATGTTTTTTTTGTTTTGTTTTGTTTTTGTTTTTTTTGTTTTTCGAGTCAGGGATTGACCAGGCTGGCCTCAAACTCTGAAATCCGCCTGCCTCTGTCTCTCAAGTGCTGGGATTAAAGGTGTGCGCCAGGACTGCCCGGCTTAATCTGTTTTTGAAGAATATGTTTTTGTAGTGATTATCTCTGGAAAATATGTAAGTTGTGGCTATGAGGTAATTTTCTTCCCAATAGAAAAAAAAA
>NW_022196900.1:101083033-101090183 GCF_008632895.1 Mastomys coucha
AAAAAAAAAACCTTTGTCTCAAGAGGTATAAAAAGGGGTTAAAAGAAGAAATAATTTGCTGAAGCTTGTCTTTGCTTCAGCCATTCTGAAGGTGTGTGTGTGTGTGTGTGTGTGTGTGTGTGTGTGTGTGTGTGTCTGCTGGCTGCCATAGGCAATGGCTCCCTGTAGGTATCTGGATCCACCTCCATCAGCCAGCGGCTCTTGGTTTACCCTTTGGTGACAAAGCTGGAATTCGGTGATAAACAGTGATATGAAAATATAAACCAAGTAAACCTTTTCCTTTCCAAGTTGCTTCGGTTATTGTACCTCATCATAGCAATAGAAACCCTAAGACACTGCATATGTATCTATTAGGCAGCCACAGTCTCTAGGGCCTAAGGTCAATTCTCCTTCCCCCAGGTCCATCTCAGCTGTCTGGACAGGATACGGTATAATAGCCTGGAGGAGATAGGAATGGAACTCTAAACATCAAGTCGTCAAGGTGGGTATATGTGTCACAGCTGGGGAAAAAGAAAGAAAGAAAAAAAAAGAAAGCCCTCAAGGAAAGAATTCATCCTAAAACCCCACAGGAGGAAGCAAGCCCTCTAAACCAGACCCCCTTGTCCCCGTCTCATCTCCAGAACTGTAAAAGCAGAAGTGTTCATCCTTTTAAGGCAATGGGGCTGCGGTGTTTTGTTACAGCAACTGCAGCAAAGTAAGACCTTATCATGCTGAGCTTTGCACAGCTGCCAAGCAACAGCAGCTGGCAGAGCTTTCCCACATGCTCTGGCTATGGCCTGAACCACCCTTTCCCTCTACCCATCCGCTCGCTCCTTCAGCATTGCCGCCTTGACCCAAACATCTTTTCTCAGGAAAACCTTCATTGGCCCTACCTGGCTGGACCAGATCTTTCCATCCTGGGAGGGGTTGGGGGGGGGGTGCTGGTCATGGCTTCTACTTACCCTGGCGCACCTGTAGGTGATTAATAGGCTTCCTCTCCTGCTGGACAGAGGTTCTGTGAGGGCAGCACCAGCTCAGTTGTAGCTCAGTGGATGTTCATGGATTCACAGTCTGGGTGTTGGAGCAAGACGAAGGCCAGCTCTGTCTCCTAGAACTTTTCTGACCTACACTTTCCACATCACCTGATTCCCACTTCTGTCAGCCCTCCCTCCCTTTAGTCATTCAACAAACATTTGCCAAGCCTTCAGTACGCGTCATTGTCTAGAGTTCTGGATACTTGAAAAAATAAGGAAGGAGCCAGAGTAGGAGCAGAGGTTAACCTGGAACAGAAGGCTAGAGGTCAGCAGATTTCCTGTGAAAGGGATGACACAAAATCAGGCTCTAAATTTTGAGTCAAATTATTTGCCTACAGTGTAAAACCATACAAGCAGAGAGAGGACCCCAGATGTCCTATGAAGAGGAAATACGCTAAACCTAACCCTAACCATAACCATAACACTAACACTAACCCTAACCCTAACCCCTTATGTCCTATGGGGAGGACATTAACCCTAACCCTACCCCTAACCCTAACCCTAACCCCTAACCCCTAACTAAAACCCTAAAACCCTAAAACCCTAAAAAAACCCTAAAACCCTAAACTATAACCCTAACCCTAACCCTAACCCTAACCCTAACCCTAAACCCTAACCCTAACCCTAACCCTAAACCCTAACCCTAACCCACACACACCGGCTTGCAAGCCAAGCACAGAGAGGACCCCAGATGTCCTATGGAGAGGCATACGTGTGGCCACTTCTTTGGGTCCAGTATCTGGCTCTACACCTCAACAACTATGTAACCTCAGGCCATTTAATGAATATTGTCTCTTGCTCCTCCTCTGTAAAACAGAACTGTCTCCCATGATTCTGCAACTTGGAATGTGGTTGTTAGTCAGTGAGAGAGTCCACCCCCAGGCAAAAAATATGCTCAATCCCCAACAAAGGTTACACTCAGTCAACTAACTACCCTCTCTCCTGTTTCAAAAATGTAAGAAAATGAGTATCTTTTTTTTTTTAAGATTTATTTGTTTTATGTATATGAGTACACACTGTAGCTGTACAGATAGTTGTGAGCATTCATCTGGTTGTTGGGAATTGACTTTTAGGACCTCCAGTAGACCCCCCCTCACTCAGTCTCTGTTTGCTGCTGCCCAAAGATTTATTTACTATTATAAATAAGTACACTGTAGCTGTCTTCAGACACACCAGAAGAGAGGGCATCAGATCTCATTACAGATGCTTGTGAGCCACCCTGTGGTTGCTGGGATTTGAACTCAGGACCTTCAGAAGAGCAGTAGGTGCTCTTACCCACTGAGCCATCTCACCAGCCCAGAAAATGAGTTTCTATTCATTATTTTTTATGTAAGACAGATAAATAGTTGCTGTTTGTTTGGGTGGGTATATATTACACATACATCTATCTCTCTGTCCATCCATCCATCCATTCATTCATTCATGAATCTAGACAATGTCAGGACAACTGGCTCTGCTTGATTATCTATATATTTTCCCATCAAAACAAACAGCAGGAGCCTTGTTTCTTCGGCCAGCCCTGGGTAGGGCTGGAGGGTTTTAGAAGTGTAAATCCCAAAAGTATGTAAGCCAAGGTACACTTATAATTTCTACCAATCAGAGCTGGGGGATTAGAGACTTTCCCGAGTGTTCTGTCATTTGTCGACTGACATTGAATGTGTTTTTGCCCAACCAATCAAATTCATTTGTTCTTTTTTTTTTAAGATTTATTTTATTTATGTGTATGAGTACACTGTAGCTGTACAGATGGCCGTGAGCCATTATGTGTGTGGCTGTTGTTGAACTCAGGACCTCTGCCGGCCCTGCTTGCTCCGGCCCTTCTAGCTCTGGCGTAATTTACTACAGCTGTCTTCAGATGCGCCAGAAAAGGGCGTCTGATCTCATTACGGGTGGTTGTGAGCCACCATATGGTTGTTGGGATCCGAACTCGGGACCTTCCGAAGAGCAAACAGTGCTCTTACCTGCTGAGCCATCTTGCCAGCCCTCATTTGTTCTTTCTGTTGTTAGCGTTATGTAATAGGTAATTAATTAATAATAATAATAATAATAATAATAATAATAGCGTTATGTAATAGGTAAAATGGAGTCTGAAGTCAAATGGCAGTATAAGTTCCTTTTATCTGCTCCCAACAGTATGTATGCATGTATACATGTATGAATGAATATATGGATGGAAAAATGTCTATTTATAGAGAGATGAGTGAATTGATGGATGGATAAATGGGTGAAGAAATATGTGTATGTATAGAAGGATGTGTTTATGGATAAAAGGATAGATGGATGGATGGATGGGATGGTTGGATGGATGGATGGGTGGATGGATAGTAGATGTGCTAGTACAGAGCTACTATGAGCTATAGTCCTCTCTCAGATTGACAAAAGAGGTCCAAGGGAGGAACTTGCTTTTATGCTTGGTGGGAAGATCTGAGTTCAGGGAAGAACAGGGTTTTCTGGGACTGGGATTAACCAGTCCTTATGAATTCTACTGGAGGCACAGTATGACAGAGACTCAAAGGTACAGTGTGCTGGGCCTGAGAGGTGTCCCCAAAGGCAACAGATTATTTATACTCACTCAGTTAAGCATCATCTATATACAAGGCATTACCCCCACAGTAGTGGATGCTAACAGCTGGAGTGGGAATGGGAGACCGTACCAGAGAAAAGACTGGGCTGTAACTGTCCTGCCAGCCTGAAGACCTGAGTTCAAACTCTGGGGTCCACATGGTAAAAGGGGAGAACTGCCTCCTCCTGTAAGTTGTCCTCTAATCACACTCTGTGGTGTGCACAGTCTTGAACCTGCCCTCACCTCAGGAAATAAGACAAATATCCCGGGAAAAGGTGCCAAATTAGAATCATATCCTCAACTTGTGACAAGTCCCCATGGTTGGTGGACCCCTGTTCTGGGTGAGAATAAGACTTTTTTTTTCCAGGAAATCCACTTTATTCAAACATCCTTAAAGATCTCTCCTCCCCAGAACCCCACAAAGATCTGAGAACCCAAGAGCAGAGGTCAATGTCCCATGATTCCCTTTGTGCCAGCTCACCGACTCTGTAGCCTGAGCAACATCAGTGAGATGGACTGCTTGCCTGCCGCCTGCTATTTTGACCCACTCCTCAGGTCACTGTCCTGATTCTCTGCTGTTTCCTCATGGGTCTCAGAGCCAAGAGTGCTTCTTCTCCCTCTTGGACCTGACATCCCTCTCGGACCTGACATCCCTTGAAAGTACACATCAACTTGTAAAGGTCTAAGGGAAGTCTGTGACTTCTCTGTGCCTCAGTTTCCCCTTATGTGGAATATGGGAAAATCACGCATAAGGACTTGTGATGGGGGCTGCTGAGATGGCTGGGGTCGTGGGGGTAGGAGGGAAGGCCACTTGCTGCCAAGCTTGATAATCTGAGTTCAAGCCCCAGAAATCACATGGTAGAAGGAGAGATTCTACTCACACAAATTGTCCTCTGACCTCCACATTTAGGAATGCACACACGTGTGTACACATAAACAAACAAAGACATTTTTTAAAGGGCTTGGTGATGGTGTTAATTCTGATGGTCAACTTGACAGCTCTAGACTCACCTAAGAGACAAGCTTGGGCATGCCCATGGGTGATGATCTAGATTGAATTAACTGTAGGTGGCGCCACTCCATGGACTAGGATTCTGAGACAAAAAGAAAGGAAGCTACTGAACCCACCTCTCACTTGGGATGCCAGGGACCAACTTCTGCCCCTATGCCTTCCCCAGCTTAATGAGCTGTACCTTGGAACCACGAGCTAGAACAAACTATTCTTCCCTTAAAGCATTTATCTGTCAGATCACAGTGACCAATGCAATGGACTTGGGGCCCTTCTGCTTTTCTCCTATAGTGTCTCCTTGTCCTCTGTACACACTTGGCTTTGTAGTCATGTAAAGAAGCTTTAATTATGGAGTAGAAACAAAAAAAAAAAAATCTATGAGTTTAGAGAGAAGGTACCATAAAATACAAATCATGATTCCAAGAGGTTCCCACACCCCACTCAAAACAATGGTCCATAATGAATTCTTGGGATATGTTTGCAGGTGTTTGCTGTTTGTCAAGTCCAGAGAGGCTGTAGGCATTCTGCTGGCTCTGGCCAGACTGCAAGTGGAGTGGTAGTTCTTAGAAGCGAGGGATGGGGTGCAGTCGAGGGAGAGGGACTGGGATGGCATGCTCCCTCCTGGACATAGCACACACTGGCAGTCTGGGGTAGGATGTCGTATAAATGCTCTCTTTCAGACCAGTCTTGGAAGTAAGCCACTTTTGCTGCAGTTGCTCAAATAGTCCATAGTTTGTGGGAGGTGCTGCAAGAGAAACCAGGTTTGGGTGACACAGGGCTTCCAGGAATCTTGTACAAAGTGGTTATAAGAACGCATGGGGCAGTAGTGGGCACACCTTTAATCCCAGCACTTGGGAGGCAGAGACAGGCAGATCTGTGTGAGTTTGAGGCCAGTCTGGTCTACAGAGAATACACAAGGTAGTCATATCACCCATCATAGCAACAAACCCATCTAGTGGCACAGTAGTTACCCACCATGGCAGTTTTGTGCTAATGGAGACATCTCTAGGAGCTGCTGGGGTGAGGCACAAGGGACAACAAATAGGAAGCACAATTGTCCACACTCCTGTCACATTTTCCAGGCCGTTATAAAAGGACTAAGGCTAGCAAGGGGAGCAGAGGCCAGAGAGAGCATGAAAGAACTTCTCAAAAGCTCTGTCCTTACCTGTTTTATGGTTTTGTACAGTACAGATCCCTATCTTGTTTACTCAATCTTATTTATTAATAAGATAAATCTGTCTCCTTCTTAGATCGTCAACAGCCCAAAGGTAAAAATGTATGCCTGTCATCACTATGTCCCCTAGGTACCCCAAGGAAAATTCAGTTACTGTGCATAGAGGGAAGGCCCAGCAAAGGAGCAGAGTGTGTTCCTTCTGACCACCTTTGATCCTGTTAAATAGGCCCTATGACATACAGGAAAGGCTGTCATTACAGGATTGTCCCTGATATCAAGGAAAAGAGGTAGGTTTAGTTGCAAGCAGCAAACAGGGTTCGTTTTCCTGTGGCCTCATCCCACTGCTCATGTAGGTCTTTGTTTGTGATGGGAGCACACCTCACCCTTGTGCATCTGTGGTCTCCTTATTGACCAAACACAGGGGAAAAACCTCCAATTATAAAAGTACCAAGAAGGGGAAAGTCAGACTTCTCTGGCAGCCACAGCAATTTCTGTCCACTCCAGGTTCGCAGGGCAGGCAAGCCTGGGTTATAGTTGTGCCGGTTGTAGTGGTCATCATAGGTGCTGATCAAATAGCGATGAGAGGGCTCCTGGTGATGAGTGATCAGGTGCTTGCATGGGAGACCCTGGAAGGACACATACAGTTGCCACATTATCCGTCAGAGCAAGGTGTCCCTTCCAGCCAAGAGTGAGGGCAGTGATCACCTCACAAACATCTCCCATGGAGAGGAAGCCTCCACTGGTCACCAGAGACTTCCAAGGGTCACAAAACTGCCTATCCCACCGGGACCCTCCCTCTGTCAGTTATAGACCCTAGTTAGCCGCTTTCACTTCTCTGACCAAGTCCAGTCATCCCCAGGGTAAACTGCAACGGTGAATTAAAATTAAAGTCAGGATGCTCTGCCGAAAGGAAGCTGTCAGGGCCACTCAGGGTGCAGCTTTGGAATCTGATATTACACGCTTTGGTTCCATCTTGCTTTGTCACCCCAGCTGCCTATTTCCACGGCGAGGAAGGGGCATTTGGACCCCATATTTAACTTCATTTACTATTGGAAGAACCAGAGAAGTCTCTGTAAATTGCTTTTCCCCAGGAAGGATTTATGGCACCCTCAGCTTCAAAGGAAGAAGCCCCTTCTTCGGTGAGGAGTTATTTACCAGGAAGGGGAAAGCTGTGTTTTTCTCCCTCTGGGATTCGAGCCTGAAACCACAGTTTTCCTAAGGAAACCCTTCTAGCTTGGAAGGGAATCCTAGGGAGCTGGGCGGATTGAGGGGAGGTCTGTTTGTCATGAGCTATAGAAATCCTGTACTCCAGACTTGAAAAGGTGGTTCCATAAATACATCAGAGTGCAGGAGAGAGAGAGAGAGAGAGAGAGAGAGAGAGAGAGAGAGAG
>NW_022196900.1:101090193-101090359 GCF_008632895.1 Mastomys coucha
AGAGAGAGAGAGAGAGATGAAGGGATTAGATTGGATTATGTGGTACTTCCTCAAGGTCTGCACCGCGATGGGCTAGGACTGCCTTTGTAATCTAGCCAGTGAGCTGGTGCTAGTCCCTGGGTAAGAGAGCTACAGGACAGGAGCTAATAGGGATTTTATCGGTATT
>NW_022196900.1:101090369-101099714 GCF_008632895.1 Mastomys coucha
AAACAAAAACAAAAACAAAAAAAACCCGATACAGTGGCAAACCCTTTTCTTGGACCCTTCTGTTCACGTGAGGGAGCATGCAATGCCACATATGGCCACAAGAGGAAGCAGAGAGCAGGACAAGGGCAGTTTATCAACCTTGAGAGAGGGTAAATCCTCAGGAACAGAGAGAACCTTGAAGAAGGAATTTCTGATTGTTTGGTTGTGTGGGGGTGTATGGTGGTAGTAGGTAGTAGTGGGGTGTCAGGTAGCTTTTTTTTGAGAAATGCTTTTTCTTTGTAACAGCCCTGGAAGTTTTTTAATTCTGTAGACTAGGCTAGCCTCGAAATCACAGAAACCCACATGCTTCTGCTTCCAAATTGCTGGGATTAATGGTGTGCATCACCATTGCTGGGCCTTCAGGGGAACTTTTAAATAAATATGTATTTTATATTTATTTATTTGTTTGTTTGTTTGTTTGTGTGTGTGTGTTGAGGTTGGGGAGGAGAATGCCCAAGCTCTTCAGAAGAGGGAGTCAACCATTTCCATCGGCAACAGGAGTTAAGGAGGGTTGTATGTCTACAGACATAGGTGCTGGGAACTAAACTCAAGTCCTCTGCTGGAGCAACAAGGTCTCTTCACTACTGAGCCACCTCTCCCTCCCCTGGAATTTATTAATTTTTGATGCCCCTGGAGTTTATTCATTTTAACGTATTAAACTACTAGTTTGGGATCAAGGTTTGTAATGGGTCCAAAAGTCTCTTCTGGCTCTACACGTAATCATATCCAAAGGCTGAGAAGCTGTGTTATGATAATCTGATATGGAAGATCAAGGTTAAGGGTGGTTGGGGACTCGGAGCCCCAGGCTGTGGGTTCTGATCCTGGTTTCCTTCAGTTAAAGTACCTTGGTGTGTCTTCCTTGCACGAAGCAGTGGTGAAGGACAAGAGACCAAGAGCATCGACATGCCCTAGAGATGTGGCACTGTCTGAGGATGCCCACACAGCTAGGGATAGCAGTGTAGAGTGGAGATGTGTGTGCAGTCTGGAGATGTCAGTGTAGCCCATATATGTATGCTAGTGTGTCCCCAGGATGCCAACAGAGAGCCTGATACCATTTATCATGATATGACTTTCCCAAAGGCAGAAGAGAGTAATCTCTGAGAGTGTCATTGCAAAAGCCAGCTCGAATGGAATTTTATCTCAAAGGGAATAAAAGATAGCTTGTACTTGAACTCAATAGGACTGACCAGGGCTTGGGAGCACAAGTTCAGGTTGCCAAGAATAGTAGGTTGTATGTAGAAACAGTTTCATGAATTTTTAAAAAAGATTCTATATTTTTAAATTGTTTTTTTTGCATTTATGTGAAAAAAAGCCAAACAGTTTGCATAAGAGTGTGTGTGTGTATAAGTGTGTGTGTGTGTATGTGTGTGTGTGCATACAAACATGTCGAGATCAAAAGTCAACCTGCAAACCTTAGATTCTCTCCTTTCACCAAGGAACATTCAAGTGAAGAAATATCAGGCTTGGAGCTACCTTGCCAGCTGACCCTCATGAAGGTCTTGTTTTGTTTTATTGTTGGTGGTGTTTGCTTTTATTGTTTGAGACCATGCCTCATTGTGTAGCCCCAGCTGGTCTGGACCACCCCCCCCCCCATGTAGACCGTTCTGCCCTAAAATTCATAGAGCTCCACCTGTCTCTTCTTCCTGGGTACTGGGATTAAAGGTGTACGCCATAAAACCTAGAATCTCCTGAAGATTGTGAGCCACCATGTGGTTGCTGGGAACTGAACTCAGGACCTCTGGAAGAGCAATCAGTGCTCTTAACTGCTTAGCCATCTCTCCAGCCCTTTTCTGAAGGTTTTTATGGGTACAAAACAAAACAAAGCCATAAAACAAAGTATTTTCTAAGTACATGAGTTGTACCATCAGGTAGGTGGGTTATAACAAAATGAAGAAATCTCTGCTACATGTCTCAGATGCTGTCTGATGAAGTTTTCAGCTTTGGGTAGGTGGAAGCTCACTTAATGCATTTCAAAAGGTTTTCCCAGCCTGGCAGTGGTGGCGCATACCTTTAATCTCAGCACTTGGGAGGCAGAGGCAGGCAGATTTCTGAGTTCCAGGCCAGCCTGGTCTACAGAGTGAGTTCCAGGACAGCCAGGGCTACACAGAGAAACCCTGTCTCGGAAAAAAAAAACAAAAAACAAAAAACAAAAACCCAAAAAACCAACCAACCAAACAACCAAAACAACAACAAAAACCAAAAGCTTTTCCCAGGCTGTTAGGTCAGACACAAGTGTAATGAGTAGCATTTAAGGGGACTAAAGATAGCCTTAAATAAGTTGGCTCTATATCTGAAACATTCCAAAATGTTACAATAAGGAAGTTTAGGTCAGTCAGCCAGGCTTGTAGAACCTCTTTAACATAGATATAACTTTTTATTATTTTTTTTTCTGGGAACTTCAATTCAGACTAAAATGAAAAGAATTGCAGTTCGTGATGAAATAAAATTAAGTCATGCTGGAGAGATGGTTCCGCTGGTAAAGCTGCTTGCTGCTGGCCTGGAAACTGGTGGTTAGTCCTCAGTTTCTACATGGTGGAAGGAGAAAACTGATCCCTGAAGATTGTGCTCTGACCTCCACACATGCACACATCCATAGGTGTGCCCCATAGCAAGTGAACAAATAATTTTTTTGTTGTTGTTTTTTCGAGACAGGGTTTCTCTGTGTAGCTCTGGCTGTCCTGGAACTCACTCTGTAGACCAGGCTGGCCTCGAACTCAGAAATCTTTCTGCCTCTGCCTCCCAAGTGCAGGGATTAAAGGCGTGTGCCACCACTGCCCGGAGAACAAATAATATTTTAAGCTTAAAAAAAAAAAAGGAGAGATACATGCATAGTCTGATTTATAGAAAAGCCACTCACTTGTTCCTTGATCATTAAGCCACACAATTTGAAAGAGTTTGTTACCTGCCTTTGGATTCTAAATAGCTGATCTCCAGGGTCCCTCCTCACACTAAAATACTCTGATTCTCACAAACCACACTTCACTCCTTCCTCCCACCTGCCGGAGCTTAGACAGGTGCTAGGCAGATGGGATGGGGAGACAACAGGCTGGCAAAATAAAACACTCAGGATTCTCACTTAGGCTTCTCAGAGTGTGGCAGCACTGAGCACAACTATGTCCTATGGATGAATGGTGGCAAGCTTGTCTGGTTTGTCTGGCAGAAGATGACCCTCCCTGCTGTGCCTAGAAGCATCCCAGAGCCTCTGGAACACTCCCACCTGCTAATAAATGTCACTTTACCTCCGCTTTCCTTTTCGTATACCACCTGGAAATGTAGTCTGCTCTGTGGCCTGAGATGGGAACATAGTCCTTCCTGTGAATGCACTGCGGAGTGTGATCAGTGGCTTTGGTGAACTGGAAAAGAACATACATTCATGAGAACGTCTGTGAAACTGCCTCTCACACCCCTGCTTTGTCCCCCATCAGAAGATAAGCAGTCAGAGAGTAAATAAAAAAGTTCAGGACCCCAAATAACACAGGAAAAGCAGGAGCTAAGGGGCTCAGATCCTGTCTCAGACTCACTTGGCCATTTTCTTTTGTCCTTTCTTTTTCTTTTTTTTTTTTTTTTAATTTTTATTTTTATTTTATGTGCCTTAATGTTATACCTTCATGTATGTGTATAGGGGTGTTTGGTCCCCTGGAACTGCAGTTACAGACAGTTGTGAGTTACCATGTAGGAGCTGAGAATTGAACCCGGGACCTCTGGAAAAACAGCCAGTGCTCTTAACCACTGGGCCATCTCTCCAGCCCGGATCTGGGCTTTCTCATTTTGTCCTTGACATTCCTCCATGCTGCTGGTTCTCAACCTTCCTAATGCTAAAACACTTTAATAAAATTAATATGTATGATATGTGGTGACCTCCAACTCTAAATTTCACTGCTCCGTTATAATTGTAATTTTGCTACTTTTATGAATCATAACAAATATCTGACATGCAGGTTATCTAGTATGTGACCCCCATGAAAGGGCCATTCAACAATAACTGACTGCTGTTCTATGCTGTAAGTCTCTTCCTTTCCTTTTTCCTTTCTGTTCCTCATTTTCTAACCCCTTCCTTCCTTCCTCCCTTCCTTCCTTCCTTCCTTCCTTCCTCCCTCCCTCCCTCTTTCCCTCCTTCCCTCCCTCCCTCCCTTCCTTCCTTCCTTTCTTTTTTCCTTCCTTCCCTTACTTTTTTCTTTCTGGCTTGTTTTGGTTTTTTGAGACAGAGTTTCTCTGTGTAGCCCTGTCCTGAAAGTCACTCTGTAAACCAGGCTAGCCTTGAACTCACAGAGATCCTCCTGCCTCTGCTTCTTGAGTGCTGGGATTAAAGGCTTGTGGCACCACCGCCTGGCTAAATTGCAATCATTTTTAACTGTACAGTGCAACGACATTAGGTACATTCACATTGTTATCCAGTCCCCCCGATATTCCTATCCA
Organism: Mastomys coucha; assembly: GCF_008632895.1. Classification (NCBI taxonomy): domain Eukaryota; kingdom Metazoa; phylum Chordata; class Mammalia; order Rodentia; family Muridae; genus Mastomys; species Mastomys coucha. Next base: position 101,094,825 of record NW_022196900.1, read on the forward strand.
GAAGGTCCACACTCTAAACACCAGCTCCCCATTCTTGCTACCCCGGCCATGCTACTTTCAGTTTCTAGATACCCAGAAAAGGGGTCACATAGTGTCTGTCCTATTATACCTGACTCATTTCATTTATGTCTTCAAGATTCATCCATGTGGTAGGATATACAGAATCTCCTTCCTCATGAAGGCTGTGTGACCTGGCATATCTTCTTTATCCATGCATCCATGGGTGAGTATACGCATTGTGTGACCTGGCATATCTTCTTTATCCATGCATCCATGGGTGAGTATACGCATTGTGTGACCTGGCATATCTTCTTTATCCATGCATCCATGGGTGAGTATACGCATTGTATGACCTGGCATATCTTCTTTATCCATGCATCCATGGGTGAGTATATGCATTGCATGCCTCTCTTTTGGCTAAATGTGGATAATGTTGCTCTGCATGTGGGTACAGCAACATCCTGCTGAATCTCAGTTTTCACTTTTTTAAAAAAGATTTATTTTATTTATTTTTATGTATATGAATACACTGTTGCTATACAGATAGCCGTGAGCTATCATGTGTGTGGCTGTTGGGAATTGAACTCAGGACCTCTGCTGGCCACACTTGCTCTGGCTCCACTTGCTCCGGCCCAGCTTGCTCCAGTGTAATTCACTGTAGCTGTCTTCAGACGCACCAGAAGAGGGCGTCAGATCTCATTACAGATGGTTGTGAGCCACCATGTGGTTGCTGAGATCTGAACTCAGGACCTTCGGAAGAGCAGTCAGTGCTCTTACTCGCTAAGCCATCTTGCCAGCCCTCTCAGTTTTCACTTTTTAAAAAGATTTATTTCTTTTATGTACATGAGTACACTGTCACTGTATTCAGACACACCAGACAAGGGCATCAGATCCCATTACAGATGGTTGTGAGCCACCATGTGGCTCTGGGAATTGAACTCAGAACCTTTGGAAGAACAGTCAGTGCTCTTAACTACTGAGCCATCTCTCCAGCCCTTAGTTTTCATTCTTTTCAGGTTATATATGGAAGAAGAGCCGGCAGCTCATGTGGTCGTGTTCGATTCTCTTTATTCCTCTTCTCTCTAATTTTAAAAACACTTTTAAAGTTAAGTTTAATATATATTAAAAATATTTATATAGTGGTTTTCATATTCCCCTAGAACTGTAATTACAGACAGTTGTGAGCTGACATCTATGTGCTGGGAACTGAACCTGGGATCTCTGGAAGAGCAACCAGTAGTCTTATGCACTGAGCCATCTTTCCAGCTCCTTAGAACTTACATTTTTTTTTAAGACTTATTTTTATCATTAAAATATATTGTAGAAATTCTCCAAGGATAAACAAAAACACCTTTCCTTAGTAGATTTACTTATTTTTATTTTATGTGTATGAGTATTTTGCCTGCACATACCACATGTATGCCCAATGTCTTTAAAGGTCAGAAGGAGACACTGGATCCCCGGAACTGGAGTTGCAGGTAATTGTGAGCCTCTGTGTGTGTGTTAGGAACTGAACCCAGGTTCTCAGAACAACTAGGCATCTAACTGTTGAGTCATTTCTCCAGCTCCATTTTTTTTTAAAAAAAAAATTATTTTTAATTTTTATTTATTATGGTAATTGTGTGTATGTCTGGGTGTGCATATGTACAGGTGGCTGAAGAGACCATTAGCATCAGGTCTCTCGAGAGCTAGAAATGTAGAGGCAGGGAGAGCTGCCTGATGTGGGTGCTGGGAATCAGACTGGGTTTCTCTGGAAGGGCAATGCACGTTCCTAACTGCTAGGCTATTTCTCTAGTCCCTTAAAAACAATTCTAACATGGATTTATTTGACAGGGTGGGGGACGTGTTGTGTATACATGTGCCTGATGCATGCATGGGGGTTAGAGGACAATCTGGGAATCAGTTTTCTCTTGTGGGATCTGAGGATCAAACTCAGGCCATAACGCTTTGCAGCAATCACCACGGAACCCTCTTGGTAACCACCTTCTCTTCTCTCTCTTTTTTTTAAATTTATATTTTATTTGTATAATTGAAACAAAACATCCCCCTTCTCTTTCCTCTTTCCAACCCCCATCGTGTACCCCTATATGTGTACTCTAGAAATCATGGCCTCTTTTTTAAAAACTGTTGTTATATAAGATACCCATTCACTCACAAACACACCCTTCTCCGCATCTCCCTGCCCCATGCATGCACACACCTACCTAAATGTATAAATACAGCCTGCCCAGTACATTTAGTGCTACTTGTGTGTATATGATTTCAGGGGTGACCGCTGACATTAGATAACCAATCGGAGGCTCATCCCTGAAGAAGTCTCTTTGAATAGCTCTCATGACTATTTGTTGCCTGGAGTTTGTTGTCTGTGGGGCCCTGTATTCTTTTCTCTCCGTCTTGCTTTCCCTTTGTCTCTTTTGTCTTCCCTCTCTCCTTCCTTCCTTCTTTCTTTCTTTCCTCCCTCTCTCCTTCCTTCTTTCTTTCTTTCCTCCCTCTCTACATCCTTCCCTCCTTTTTTGCCTTCCTCCTTTCTTTTCGCCCTTCATTTTCCTTCCTTTCTTTTTTATTCTGCATTAAGGTCTCAGTATAGAGCTCAGGCAGGCCCCAAATTCAGCATGCTCCTGCCTAGGAGGAAGGTGGACGGGGCTCTAACCACTGGGCTAGCTCTTGCATTTTCCTTTTTCATACAGTAACTCAGGCAGGTTGTGAACTGTTGATCCTCTTGTCTCCGACTTCTGAGTGCTGGGATTATAGACATCTGCCACCACAACCTACTGCACCATTATTCTCTCTTTTTTTTTTATTTAAGGTTTATTTATTATTATAATTAAGTACACTGTGGCTGTCTTCAGACACACCAGAAGAAGGCATCAGATCTCATTATGGGTGGTTGTGAGCAACCATGTGGTTGCTGGGATTTGAACTCAGGACCTTCGGAAGAGCAGTCAGTGCTCTTACCCGCTGAGCCATCTCACCAGCCCTGCACCATTATTCTTAAGAGGTTATTGATTTGATTTTTTTCTCACATCTTTGCCTTGATATCAGGGTAATGATGGCTTTATTTGTTTTTTTTCATTTTATTTCCTCTTCTTCAAAGTTTGGAGAGTATTTGAGAAGGATTGGTTTTAGTACTTTTATTTTAATTTTAATTTTATATATAAAATACCTAAGTCTTTTGCCCAAATGTGCCTGTTCACCATGTACATGCACACAGCGACCAGAAGAGGGTGACATTGTATTCCCTGGAACTGGAGTTACAGATCCACAGGAGCTATCACATGAGTAGGTCCTCTAGAAGAGCCACCTTAACTGCTAAGCTTTCTTTCCAGCCACCAGTGTTATTTTTTTCTTTCCCTCTCTTTTTTTTTCTCCCTGTTTGATGAAGTTCTCCAGTAAGTTCTCTGTCTTGGAGTTTTCTGTAAGATTTTGATTACAAATCCAGTTTCCTGATAATTAATTATATATGTATCTCTGGCTTTTCTATTTATTTAGAATTCAGTCTGATAGATTGCATGTTTCTAGGAAATTGTTCATTAAATATTGATTTTCCAGTTTTTCTAGGGGCTGGAGAGATGGATGGCTTAGTGGCTAAGGGCATTTGCTGCTCTGGCAGAAGAAGGGAGCCTCTAGTACCCATGCCAGAGACTCACGACCTATTGTGATTCCAGTTCCCAGGGCTCTTATGGCCTCTTCTGCCCTCCACAGCATTGCATGCATGTGGCATATGATTACATATATGAAAATAAAAATCAAATCTCAGAAAATAATTTTTTAGTATAGTGATTCTCACTTTCATTTAATGTTTTTTTCTTACTCTATCAATGGACTCTGGATTTTGTCCATTTTTTCTTTTTAAAAATATTTATTAGTGCTTGTGAGTGTGTATAGCATGAGTGCATTATATGGTGTAGTATAGTGTAGTGTGTGTATATATGTGTGAAATGTATGATGTCTGTGTAGAGTATATGATGTGTCTAATACATGGTGTATATATATGGTGTGTGCAGTGTACATGGTGTGTATGGTCTGTGTGGTGTGTGTGGAGTGTATAGTGTATGGAGTTTTTATGGTTTATGTAGTGTGTATGGTTTGTCTAGGCTTTATGTAAGTGTGTTGTGTATGGTGTATGTAGTTTGTGTATGTGAGGTGTAGAGTGTGTCCTGTCCCATGTTTGCATGTTGTGTATGTGGTAGTCAGAGGACAACATCTGGTGTCACTCCTTGCCTTCTCCTCTGTTCAAAGATTGTCTCTAATTTTTGGCCACTGCACTATACACCCTGGGCTAGCCTGCAACCTTTGGAGGATACTCGTCTTTTTTCATCCCTTTGGGTATAGGTGCTGAGGTCACACACTTGCCACCACAGCCAGCTTTTACAAGGACTCCTGGGATCTGAACTCAGGTCATCAGTCTTACATGATGCGCTTGCTAGGTGTCATCAACTGGGCACTGAGTTAGAGTCATCTGAAAAGAAGGAACTTCAATTGAGAAAATGCCCCCATCAGATTGGCCTGTAGACTAGTCTGTGCGAGTATTTTCTTGATTAATGATTGATGTGGGTGACCATGCCACTGTGGGCAGTGCCAACCTTGGTGGTCCTGGGCTATATAGAAAAGGAAGCTGAGCAATCCACAGGGAACAAGCCAACAAGCAGCACCCCTTCCTCCTCATTGACTTCCTGCCCTGACTTGTCTGCGATTGGGACACGTTAGCCAAATAAAACCTTTCCTCCCTAAGCTGTTGTTGGTTAGTCATTTATCACAACCACAGAAAGTAAGGTATGACACATGGCAAGCAAGCACTTTCCCATACTGAGCCATTTCTCCAGCCCCTGTGGATGTTTTCAATTAGCAAATGTCTGTTTTCATAGTTTTCTGCCTCTATCCTCAAAAAAA
>NW_022196900.1:101099867-101104906 GCF_008632895.1 Mastomys coucha
AAAAAAAAAAAAAAAAAAAAAAAGAAGAAAAGAAAAGAAAAGAAAAAGAAAGATTGGCCTGAATTCTTCCCTAGCCTTTTGCTTCAGCTTCCTGAAAGCCAAGCTTAGGTAGCAAGTGCTACTACATCCTGCTCTCTCCCCACTCCTTTGCCGCCCCCCCCCCAGTGTGTGTGTGTGTGTGTGTGTGTGTGTGTGTGCGCGCGTGTGCGCGTATGCAGGTGCCTACAGAGTCCAGAGTTGTTGATACCTTGGAACTAGATTTACCAGTGGTTGTGAGCAGCTGGAGATACGTTCTGAACTTGGGTCCTCTGCAAGATAATAACCGCTCTTAGCCGATAGCCACCTTTTCAGCCTTGCTACTGATTTCTTATTTAATTCTACATGGTGTCAGAAAGGGATCCCTGTCTGAGATTGTTTGTTTTTTAGTTGGAAGACTTGTTTTGTGACCTATGACATGGTCTTAGGGATTTGCCATGTGTGCTTGAGAAATGCGTATCCTCTTTCTGTCAGATGGAATGGTATATGCATATACTATGTTGAAATAGATTTTGGTGGTACTCAAACACTTTGTTTCCATATTGACCTTATATCAGATTATTATGCCCAATATTAAATGTGTAGCATTGAGATACTTTTTTTCCTGGTTTTTCAAGGCAAGGTTTCTGTGTGTAGCCTTGGCTGTCCTAGAACTTACACTAGACCATACTGGCCTGGAACTTGGAGATCTGCCTCCTGAGTGCTGAGATTAAAGGCACCACCACAACCCAGCTTGAGACAGTTGATTTTTTAAAAAAAGATTTATTTATTTCATCTTCGTGAGTACACTGTTGCTGTCTTCAAACACAGCAGAAGGAGGCATTGGATCCCATTACAGGTGGTTGTGAGCCACCATGTGGTTTCTGGGAATTGAACTCAGGACCTCTGGAAGATCAGTCAGTGCTCTTAACCGCTGAGCCATCTCTCCAGCCCCTTGAGATAGTTTTTTTTTTTTTTAAAAAAAGAGAAACTATTTTTATTTTACATGTAAGAGTGTTTTGCCTTTATGTGTCTGTGTGTGTACTGTGTATGTGCCTGGAGCCTGTGGAGTTCCAAAGTGGCCATCAAATTACAGATGGCTGTGAGCCACAAAGTGAGTGCTGGGAATGGAGTCCAGGGACTAGGAGCCAGAGCTCTTAACTGCAGAGTCATTTGTCCAGGCCCTGTTTTAATCACTTAGTGAAGGTTTATTTCAAGGCCCGAAGCAGATTCAGACTAGACAAAATGGTACTGTAATTTCTTATAATACGCAGACACTTAATACAAAGTTTCTGAAATCGAGACAATGAAGCCCTGAACTACACAACGTGAAACTTCCCAGAGCACTCAGCAAAGTGTGAGGTGACACTAGTGGACTATCACACACTTACTGAGAGTGTAGTTAGCATCCAGAGGCTTAGATCAAACAGACACAATTCTATTTTTATGTTTTCTATGTTTGTTTCATCCTTCTTATGGCCATGGAAAACTGTGCTCTATTCAAGAAGGAAACCTCTACAATTTAAAATTACAGGGTACCCAAGGTAGTTCAGCCAGAGGAGGTTCTTGCCACAAACCCTGATGACCAGAGTTGGATAACTGGGACCCACATGGTAGAAGAAAAGAGCTGACTTCCAAAAATTGTTCTCCCACTTCCACAGTGTGTTAGTAAGGGAACCAGTCCCAAATACACATGAATGAATAATTTTTTTTTGTTTGTTTGAGACTGGATTTCTCTGTGTAAGCTTTGATTCTCCCTGAACTCAGGCTGGCCTTGAACTCAGATATCCACCTGCCTTTGCCTCAACAGTGCTGGGATTCAAGGTATAAACTTTCATGCACAGCTAAAAATTTTAAATTCTATTTTCAGGGATCTTGGAATATAGGTCAATGTCAGAGTGCTTGCCTAGCATTCACAGGATCCAGTGATACCGCCTACACCAAAATAATCTATCTTTAAAACTTACCTTCCACACACTTCAAAACCTGCCTTCACACCAGCCTCCTCACCAGTGGTATGGGGACCTATCTGATGGGCACAGAGTAGTCTAAGTGAGTTTCGCAACTAACCACAATGCCAGTATTCTACCAACGTAAACAAAAAACTGGAGAAGCTCATATCTACAGTTTATAATAAGAAACAGGAACAATATAAGGCTTGTGAAAACTATCTACCTGTCTCCAGGTACAATTAACTTGATGTGCAGATAGGACTACACAAGACTGCTACTGCAGCAACTGAGAGCAACATCTAAAAACTTTTACTTCCTGATTTAATTGATTAAATAGGTTTCCTAAGGTGAAAACCAGAGTGTGTGTTTTTAAAACTTGTCCCATTTTATTTACTTAAGTGCATGGGAGCAGGGGTGGCTGGAGTGGAACATGCCATGCCATATATGTGGAGCTCAGAGGACAATTTATGGGAATCAGTTCTCTCCTTCCACCCATGTGGCTCCCAAGGATCAAACTTGGGTCATAAGGCTTGGGGTCAGGCACCTTGATGCACTGAACCATGTTGCATATTCTGTTTTTGATTTTATTCTGTTTTTGATTTTATTGCTGTCACAAATCGACATCAATATGAGTTCTGTGCTCATTTTCATAGATCTATAATTTTTATATATACTCCCCTAAACTGTGTAGAAAGTAACAGGCAGTTACACATTTTATAAATTTAAATTTTAAATTTAAATTAAAATATATTGGTTTTTATATTTGTATATTTTCATTTGAGTGAGCAAATGTTCCTTCATCTTGACTTGAATGATTAAGCCAGAAGGCGGGTCTGTGGCTCTACCGGGCACCAGCTGATAAACACCCTCAGTTTTTGCTTGTCTGGAAATATCTTCATCACATCCTCGTTTTTTGAAGGATAGTTGTGTGAGCTATAGAATCCTCAGTTGACAGTTTTTACTCTTTACTTTACTTTGAATACATTATCCCACTGTTTCTAGGTTTTTGATGAGAAACCTCCACTGACATACACTGTGGTAAGTTATCATTACTGTACCTGACATATTCATATTGTTCATGGTCTTTTTATCTTCCTTCCTTCCTTCCTTCTTTCCTTCCTTCCTTCTTTCCTTCCTTCCTTCTTTTCTTCCTTCCTTCTCTTTCCATTTTTTCTTTCCTCCTCCTCCTCATTCTTCCTTCTCACTCTGTAGATTTTTTTTTAGTCCACATATATGGGCGTTTTGCTTACAAGCATGTCTGAGTATTGTATACATAGCCTGGTTGCCTTGGAGGTCAGAACAGGGTATGAGACTCTTTGGCACTAGAATTATGGGTGATTGTGAGTCACCATGTGGGTGAAGAAAACGGAATGTGGACGTTCTGCAAGAGCACACGAGTGTTCTTAACTGCTGAGCCACCTCCTCAACCCATGCTTCTCATGTTTTTAGGAGTCCTTGTGTCGTTGGTTTCTAATAGTTTGATGCCATGGCTAACATCAATGTGTCTCTCTCTACGTTTATTCTCCTTGGAATTTCTCAAACTTCTTAAAGTTCATAAAGCCATGCCTTTCCTCAAGCTGTGAGATGAATATTTTTGGGGGGACAGGATCTCACTATGTACACCAGGCTGGCGGCAAACTCACAGAGATGCACAAAGTTGTACAGATCTGCCTGCCTCTAGCTTTGAGTTCTGGAATTAAAGGTGCCACCATGTACGTTGATACTCTTTCTTTATCTAGAGAGACTCTGCTATCTTGCTTCTTTCTTTGGCATACTTTCTTTATTCTTTGAATGTCTAATAATTTTTCATTGCTGAAAAAAATTAAAAATTCAAAACACCAACTCTCTCACTCTTTGTTGACCAGATATAGGCAAGGGAGAGACTTTTTTTTTTTTTCCCTAGCTGGTCTTCAGATTCAGCTGTCAATGAAAGCTGACTTAAGTTTCAAGCCTTTTCTTAGAATATTCCTTGGGGCTGGTAAGATGGCTCAGCGGTTAAGAGCATTGACTGCTCTTCTGAAGGTCCTGAGGTCAAATCCCAGCAACCACACGGTGGCTCACAACCACCCATAAGTCTGAAGACAGCTACAGGGTACTTATTTGTAATAATAAATAAATCTTTGGGCCGGAGTGAGCAGGGTCTACCAGAGCGAGCGGGGTCTACCGGAGCAAGCAGAGGTCTTAAAAGTCAATTCCCAGCAACCAGATGAAGGTTCACAATGGTCTGTACAGCTACATTATGTGCTCATATGCATAAAATAAATACATAAATCTTTTTTAAAGCAGTTTTATCACTTAATTTGACTAATATCTCAAGGTTGCATGGATTCCATGTACAGCTAGATTCAAAAACACAAAACATGCACACCTTTGATTTCAGTGCTCAGGAGGCAGAAGCAGAGGCAGAGGCAGGCAGATCTGTTTGAGTTCGAGGCCAGCTTAGCCTTGGATATAACTTTGGAACAGTGAGTTCCAGGGTTACACAGAGAAACCATGTCTTGATAAGCTATTAAAACACACACACACACACACACACACACACACACACACACACACACACACACACACACACAGGGCTGGTGAGATGGCTCAGCAGGTAAGAACACTGACTGCTCTTCCAAAGGTCCTGAGTTCAAATCCCGGCAACCCCATGGTGGCTCACAACCACCTGTAATGAGATCTGACGCCCTCTTCTGGGGTGTCTGAAGTCAGCTACAGTGAACTTATGTAGAATAATAAATAAATCTAAACACATACACACACACAGTCTGTATTCCCCAGTCCCACCCAAGGCAGCATATCCAACAGCCTCAGGCATCAAGCTTGCTTCTACTGTGATCCTAAAGCAAAGACAATATATGACTCAGGAGCCTAGCCAATTACAGTGGCTAGTGACAACAGGATCACCCAGGACAAGCTGTAAGCAGTGCCAGTCCACTGCAAACTGGACAGTTCTCACAAGGCAAAGCCAGCAGTGTTCTCATGACAGAGGGATAGAAATGCAGGCTAGGCTCAAGAGGACACATCTTCCTCCTCCTCATCATCATCCTGGTTTGTTCCTGTTCACACACC
>NW_022196900.1:101104917-101117378 GCF_008632895.1 Mastomys coucha
GGGAGGGAAGGGGGGAGGAGAAACGGACAAAGCCCAGGGGTAACTGCGGCAGGCAGGCCGGCGAGCAGTGCAGGGAAGCGTGGGGGGGGGGCGGGGCCGCCGGTGCCCCCTTTTCTCTGCTCTCCCAGCTTCTCTCTCACCCTCCTCCTCATAAATCTTAGAAAATGAACATACCTTGCTCGGACTTTTCTATAGTTTATCATGTTCACATACATATTTCCTATTAAATGCCTCAATTTCCCTTTAAAATTTCACCTCTCCCTTTCTTTTCTTAGTATGGTCTTAATATATAGCCTATGTTGGCCTTGAACTCACAACCCTCTTGCCTAGCCTTTTCTTTTTTTTTAAAAAAAGATTTATTTATTTATTTTATGTATATGAGTACACTGTAGCTATACAGTTAGTTGTGAGCCATTATGTAGTTCCTAGGAATTGAATTTAGGACCTTTGCTCGCTCTGGCCCAGCTCATTCTGGCCAGGCCCAAAGATTTATTATTATATCTAAGTATACTGTAGCTGTCTTCAGATGCACCAGAAAAGGGCATCAGATCTCATTACGAATGGTTGTGAGCCACCCTGTGGTTACTGGAATTTGAACTCAGGACCTTCGGAAGAGCAGTTAGTGCTCTTAACTGCTGAGCCATCTCTCCAGCCCTCACCCAGCCTTTTCAAATGTTCAGATTATAGAAATGTGTCACCAACCCCAACATTTTTCTTCATGTGTTATATTGGATTCCTCTACTTGCCTCCCCGCCCCCCTTTCCTCATTCTACCCCTGTTTCTAGACTTACTCAACAAAGTCTCACTAAGCAGTTATGCAGCTTTAGGTGGCCTGAGGCTCCCTTTGTATCAGGTCTCAACTCATAAAGGTCTCTATACTGCTTCCCAAGTGCTGGGATTAAAGGCATGTACCACCTTGCCACTATCTCCCGTTTGAGACGGTCCAGGCTCCCTTACAGCGTTCTCCTAGAGAAATTTGGGACTGCTTATTCACAGACTGGGGTCCTTTGCAGCTTTTCTCAACAGGAACCCTAACTGATTGCCCATCTAGTCATTTTTCCCCTGTGCCCCTTGGTTCCTCTTCTTGACATCCGCCAATCACAATTGAAGCTAGTGATAACTGATACATGTCTAGTGATGACTAATGGTCTCCATGGGAACAATCTTTTCTAGTTGTCCAAAGTGATGGAACACGGTTAAAAGAATGATGAACAATGCCCAGGGGAATTGTGAGAACCGTTTGCATTTAACTTGTAAGACATATTTATTCTTGTTGGATGTCAGAACATAGCTATAGAACCCATTCTGGTGAAGGGATATTCTGAGTGTCGTCCTCAGGATGCCCTCAATCTGGACATGGCCTTCTGCCTTACTTTCATGCTTTCCCAGATATAATCTATAGCATGTGCCAGGCAACTGCATTTAAATTGCTCTGTCCTGAGAAAGTTCTGGGAAAGGGCTGTTAATATTTAGTATGTACTTACATGTTTTCTGTTCATGTTTTTCTCAAAACAACCTTCCTTGGATCACTGGTTTTTGTTTTTTGTTTTTTGGGTTTTTTTTTGTTAGCTTCCTGTGTAAAAGTACGCTAAAACTGAAGTAAAGTTTGCCGCATTAGACAGCAGTACACCCCATTCTTTAAGGCTGTCAAATCCTAGGTCCCACAGAGATTTGCATAGGTGTCTGAAGGACAACATGAAGCTACCATCAACTTTCCCCATTTCCCCCGAGATCAAAAGTGGCAATTCTATCTTAAGCTCTCTTGTTTTTCATTTCCCAAGATTTCATGAGTGTATCTAGGAACTGCTAAAAAGAAATAAACTTACATACATACTACACATGCACACATACATGCAGACTGACAGACACATACATAATCTTGGGCTGGCTTTATACTTGATTTGTTATCAAGAATGACCTTAGAATATAGATCCTTCTGCCACTATCTCATAAATACTGATCCTTCTGCCACTATCTCATAAATACTGAGTGCTCTGGAGTACAGGCATGCCACTCACCTAGCTTATGCACCTGTGGGAATTGAACCCTCGGCAGGTCTCATGCATGCTTGACAAGCACTGCGCCAATTGAACAACCCTGGTTCTGTCCTGGCAAAACTCTAAGTGGCTTCTTTTTGCTGGACAAAAAGGTAAAGGTTCAGTTTTAAGCATCCCGTTCAGTCCAAGCCAACACCAAGAACCTGTCCTGTTTTTAGAGTTAACAGTGAACTTGGGCAGGAGGGCTTGTGGAACGAGTGCAGTGAGCAGCAACATAGCCATTAACATCACTGCAAGGAGTGCTATGGCTGCTTCAGAAGGTGCTATAAACACAGAAGGGCCAGGCTGAGAAGAGTAGAAATTCTTCAAATAGAAGTGCAAAGAATGACCCAGGGTTAAAAGTGCTCACTGCTCATGCAGAGGACTAACTTTGGTTTCCCTCACACACAGTGGGCTGTTCATAACTGGCCATAGCTCCAGTTCCAATGGATAGGACTCCCTCTTATGGCTTTTGCAGGCATCTGCATGCAACTGCACACATGCATGTGATCCCAGACACAAAATTTATATCAGTGTTTGTCTACATGTAAGTAAGTGTACCATGATTATACAGCACGAGGAAGCCAGAAGAGGACATTGCGTCCCCTGGAGTTTTGTGTGAGCTACTGTGGGGACTAGGAACCAAGCTTTAAACCCAGTCCTCTGCCACAACAGTACATGCTCTTACCTACTGAGCCTGTGTCCAGCACAGTTAAAAAACAAAAACCCCAAAACTTTAAAGAATTATAAAGCTGGTGGCACATGCCTTTAATCTAAGAACTTGGGAGGCAGAGGCAGAGGCAGAGGTAGAGGCAGAGGCAGGAGCTCTGTGAATTCAAGATCAGCCTAGTCTACATAGTGAGTTTAAAGACAGTTGAGGGGGTATGTAAAGAGACTATCTCAGAAAACCAAATAAACAAATAAATAAACAATAATAAAATTTAAAAGTACAAAGGAATTGGGAATCTCTTGGTACTTTGAAATTCCCCAGTGACAACAGTGTTAGAGTTACAATTGTATTAATATGCCTGCTATGGTGTCTTTCAGGCATAAAGAGGGACCTTAATTATTGCTTGAATACATCTTTCCTGTATAGAGCACAAAGGCCCTACCTTACACCAGGGTTTTGAGCTGAACCACACACTAACTCACACCATGCACCACGTCACATTTCAGAATAGCAATGACTTTACTCCTCTCTCTGAGCTATTTTCCCACTGGCTCTTCCTCCTTACCTTCCCTCTTTCTTCCACCCAGTTTCCAACGAGCACTTTCGTTGAATACTTCTTTTCAATCTGCCAGCCTGGAGTAGAAAAGGCCTCAGGAATCACTGAGGTAGAAAACATGGCTAGGATCTGTCCCTACATCCCTTTGCCTTGGCAGATGCAGGGACACGAGAGAGATGTTAGGAGGTTGTTAGGTTATTCATCTACTCATCTACCCTTCAAGAATAGGTAGTAGGTGACATTCTTTCAAGCTCGGGAAATTCAAAACAAAGCCGGAGAGCTCACTTTCCTCTCAGAGGAGTGGTGTGATCTTGGATTCTCTTTTGTTGACTGTCTCCATGGTGACAGACTCTGGGCACAAATATTCTCTACCAGAATCAGTTGATTCTGGGAGAGCAAACCTTGCCCCACAAACATAATCCAAAGTGAAAAGATACCCTGATGAAAACAGTAGTGAAAGGTCAGGTCTCTGTTATCATGCCAAGAGGGCCACCACCCTTGCTGCAATCTTATTTTTTATTATTATATTTATTTACATTCCAGATGTTGCTACCCTTCCTGGTTCTCCCTCCCTGAGTTCTTTCCCCCAACCCCCTCCACTTTGCTACTGAGTGGGTGTCCCCCACCAGCCACCTATCCCCACCTCACCCCGACTAGCATCCCCCTTCCCTAGGGCATCAAGTTTTTTTTTTTTTTTTAACAAGATTGAGCACATTCCCTCCCAATGAGTCCAGACAAGGAAGTCCTCTGCTACATATGTGCCAGGGGCCACAGACTAGCCCCGTGTGTGCTCTTTGGTTGGTGACTTAGTCTCTGGAAGCTCTGACAGGTCTGGGTTAGTTGATACTGTTGTTCTTCCTATGGGTTTGCAATGGCCTTCAGCTCCTTCAGTCCTTCTCCTAACTCTTCTCTAGGGGTCCCAGACCTCAGTCCAATGGTTGGCTGTAAGTATTTTCATCTGTCTCAGTCAGCTGATGCTAGAGCCTCTCAGAAGACAGCCGTGCTAGGCTCCTGTCTGTAAGCACAACATGACATCAGTAATAGTGTTAGGGGTTTGGTGCCTGCCCATGGGATGGTTCCCAAGTTCTGTAGGTCACTGAATGGCCTTTCCTTTACTCTACTCAATTTTTGTCTCTGCATTTCCTTTAGACAGAAACAATTCTGGGTCAAAAAATTTGAAGATCAATGGATAGCCCTATGCCTCAACTGGGGCCATATTTATCTACTGGAGGTGGTCTCTTCAGGTTCCATCTCAGCACTGTTGGGCATTTTGGCTGTCATCCCAGTTGGGTCCTGGGAGCCTCTCACATCCTAGGTCTCTGGGACTTTGTAGAGCTTCCCCTCTGCCCCTGCCTTACACTGCTGCAGGTTTCCATTCATTCTCCTGTCCCCCTGAGCTTCTCTCCTGTCTCCCTCCATACCTGATCCTGCTCCCCCTCCTCTCTCCCACCCATGTCCCTCCTTCCCTCTGCCTCCCATGATAATTTTGTTCTCCCTTCTAAGAGGGATTGAAGTATCTTCACTTGGGTGTTCCTTCTTGTTAAGCTTTATATGGTCTGTGAGTTGTATCATGGGTATTCTGAACTCTTTGGCTAATATCCACTTATCAGTGACTTTATACCATGCATGTCCTTTTGGGTCTAGATTACTTCATTCAGGATGAAATTTTCCAGTTCCATCCATTAGCCTGAAAAATTCATAATGTCCTCATTTTTAATAACTGAATAGTATTCCATTGTGTAAATGAGCCACATTTTCTGTATCCTTTCTTTAGTTGAGGGACATCTGGGTTGTTTCCAGCTTCTGCATATTACAAATAAGGCTGCTATGAACATACTGGATCATGTGTCCTTGTTACATGGTAGAGCATCTTTTGGGTATATACCCAGGAGTGGTATAGCTGCATCTTCAGGTAGAAGTATTTCCAATTTTCTGAGGAACCACAAGATTGATTTCCAGAGTAGTTGTATCAATTTGCAATCCCACCAGCAATGAAGGAGTGTTCCTCTTTCTCTGCAACTGGAATGAGTTGGACACTTTCTTGAAGTTGAGTTAAATGGTAATACTACTTGGTGTTGATATGCGAACCTATGTTAGTATGCTAACAGGCATTCACTCACAGCATCCCTTGAAGGCTGGTACTGTAATGGTTTCTGCTTTGTAGAGAGGCCCATAGAGAGGTTCGGCTGCCCCAAATCACAGGGTTACCTGGTGGAACACCTGAGAATTTCATCTATTCCACCTCGAACTTAAATCATTGGCTTCCATCCATTGCTTTCCTGTAACTCTGGTTAAGAGGTTTCCACGCAGAATCCTGTATCATGCTTGCAGCTAACCACAATAAGGTTCATTCACTCACTCATTCATTCATTCATTCCATAAGATCTTCACATTCTCTATTTTAGGTGTCATGATGGTTTGAATAAAAATGGCTCTCATAGGCCCATAGGGAATGCCACTGTTAGGAGATGTGACCTTGTTGGAGTGGGTGTGGCTTTGTTGGAGGAAGTGTCTTACTTGGGCCTGGCTTTGAGGTTTCAGATGCTCAAGCTGGGCCACTGCCTCACAGTCTCCTCCTGCTGCCTGCAGATCAAGATGTAGAATTCTTAGCTTCCTCTCCAGCAACATGTCTACCTGCATGTCACCATGCTTCCCTACATATTGATATGAACTAAACCTCAGAACTGTAAGCCAGCCCCAATTAAATGCTGTCCTTCTTGACAGTTACCATGATGTGCTCTGTTATGCTTGCTGACAGGAGTCTAGCATAACTGTCCTCTGAGAGGCCCCACCGAGCAACTCACTGAAACAGATGCAGAGACCCACAGCCAAACATTGGTCAGAACTTGAGACATCATGTGGAAGAGTTGGAGGAAGGATTGAGGAACCTGAAGGAGATAGGAACATCAGAAAAAGTCCCAACAGAATCAACTAGCCTGGACCCTTGGGGGCCCCCAAAGACTGAACCACCAACCAAAAAGCATACATGGGTTCCAACCCCTAGCCCTGCCCCTTCTGCACATATGTAGCAGATGTGCAGCTTGGTCTTCATGGAGGTCTCCTCAAAACTGGAGCTGGGGCTTTCCCTGACTCTATCTGCCTGTAGATCCTGTTTCCCTAGCTGGGCTGCCTTGACGGGCCTCAGTGGGAGAGGATATGCCTAGTCCTGCAGTGACATGCATAGTGTGAGTTGGTGCCCAGGGATGTCTTCCCCTTCTCAGAGGAGGGAACAGGAAATGTAGGGAGAAGCTGTGTGTGTGTGTGTGTGTGTGTGTGTGTGTGTGTGTGTGTGTGTAGGGACTGGGAGGAAAGACATACTACAATCTGGATATAAAGTGAATAAATAAATAACTTAATGGAAACAAAAGGGGTTGCCATGGTTGTAGTGTCTCTTCACAGCAATAGAAGCCCCAAACAGGTGCTAAGATGAAGTTGCAATGCATTAATGAGTACACTTTGGCTCAGTCCAATGGGACAGAACCCAATATCTTGATTATTCTCTAGGCTAAAGGATCAGAAGTCATTGAGATAGCTATCTACGGATGGCTGGTTCGGTATAGTGGAATATGTTTATAAGATGTAATGTTCTACACCTCTTACAAAAGCCTGGTGTAGGGGATGTTATGTAACTCAGTGGCAGAGCCCTTGCTTAACATGTGAAAAGGCCCTTAGTTTAGACGCTAGTGAAGGAGGGAAGAAGGAGGCTGTATAGGAGAGAAAGAGGAAAGAGCAGAGAGAAAAAGAAAGACAGAGAAAGGGAACAGGGTTAACGCAAAGAGGCACTAATAAATAAAGGAAACTGTTTTGTTTGCTTTTGTTTTCTGAGACAGAGCTTCTCTGTGTAGCCCTGGCTGTCCTGGAACTCACTGTAGACCAGGCTGGCCTCAAACTCAGAAATCTGCCTACCTCTGCCTCCCAAGTGCTGGGATTAAAGGCGTGCGCCACCGCTGCCCGGCTAGGAAACTGTTTAAAATTGAATTTTATTTTACTTTATATGTGTGGGTGTTTGCTTACATGTATGTCTATGTACCACATCCATGATTATTGCCCATGGAGACCAGAAGAGAACATCAGATTCCCTGGAAAGGGAGTTACAAAGATCTGTGAGGCAGTATGTAGATGCTGGGAATTGAACCTGGGATCCTTTGGAAGAACAACCAGTAATTTTAACCACTGAGCTCTCTATCCAGCCCTATAAGAAAATTTTATATGAAGTAGCCACAGTGAAAATAGGATATATTTCTAATCAACGCTCATAGAATGAATTCTGCAAAATTCCACACGTGAAATTTTTTATTAAAGACTACAACACAGTCCTGGAACTCTTCACTAAAAATGAATGTCCTGATAGGAACTGCACCCTAATTCAGTTCCAAGTACCTACCTGACAGCCCACCATGTCTGGAAGTCTAGTTCCATGGGTCCAATGCCCTCTTGTGACATCCATGGTACATATACACACATGGAGGTAAAACATTCACAAACAGAAGTAAAACGTAAAAGAATCTTTTATTTTTTCAGAGCAAGGCTTTTTAATCAATATAGTTTACAAATACTGGAGAATCATGTGCTGCTTCCCGCATTGGATGCAATCCTGGGCCACCAGTCTGCACACTCCTCTGCCACTGGACCTGTGATAGCTGAACCTTTCATCTCGTCTTTATTGTTTACTATGCCCCCTGCGTTATCTTCAAAATAAAGAAATGCCCCATCTTTTCTTCGATGTGACTTTCGTTGTCGAATTACCACTGCTGGATGTACCTTTTCTCTTAGTTCTGGTTTGCCCTTCTTAACTGTGGCCAACACCATGTCACCAGCAGCAGGAAGTCTGTTCAGACATCCGTTGGTTCCCTTCACAGAGAAGATAGACAAGTTTTTGGTTCCTGTGTTGCCAGCACAGTTGATCACAACTCCTACCGGAAGACCCAGGGAGATCCGGAATTTCGCTCCAGAGGACCTACCAGGACTCACTACGTCCTCGCTTTGACATTTTGAGCGTCCGGAAAGAGTCAGAAAAGAAGCCGTAAAAGAATCTTTAAAATTTTGTTTAAATTGATGTATCAGCACTGGAGAGATGGCTCAGACATTAAAAGTACTTATTGTTCTAGCAGAGGACCCAGGTTCAGTTCCCAGGACTCATATTGAGTGGCTCACAGCCATCTATGCCACCAGCTTCAGGGAATATGATGTCCTCTTCTGGACTTTTAGACACTGCACCCATGTGCACTTAATTACACAGAGAAACACACACACACACACACAATTTAAAATAATAAAAATCCATAAATACGTGTATTGATCAGTAAGCTGTAATAAAACAAAACCCTCACCAGGTAGGTTAAAGGAGAAAACTGACTAGTGTTCCGCATGCTCTTTCTTCCTTGAAACCCATTCCACACTCCAAAGACTCCAGTGTCCTGCTTCTCGTCTTATTATTCTCCATACAGTTAGCACCTGTCTACTCATTCTTAAACTTAGCTGTCTGATAGAGCATGTGGTTTTAAGGCTGGTTGTCAATTCCCAGAACCACACATAAAGAAACAAACAAAAAAAGATACTGGGGGCTGGTGAGATGGCTCAGTGGGTAAGAACACTGACTGCTCTTCCAAAGGTCCTGAGTTCAAATCCCAGCAACCACATGGTGGCTAACAAGCACCCATAATGAGATCTGATGCCCTCTTCTGGTACGCCTGAAGACAGCTACAGTTTACTTAATTATAATAATAAATAAATCTTTTAAAAAAAAGATACTGGTTTTAAGAATGTTTGTAAAGTGTGTGTGTGTGTGTGTGTGTGTGTGTGTGTGTGTGTGTGTGTAGATCAGAGGACACCTTTGTGGAATCAATTTCTCCTTCCACTTTTATGTGACTTCCAGAGATCAAACTATGGTTATCAGACTTGCATGGAAAATCCTTAACCCTCTAAGCCATCTTAACCATACACTTTACAAACATTTCTTTTTTTTTTTTTTAAAAAAAAAAGATTTATTTACTTTTGTAAATGAGTACACAGAAGAGGGTATCAGATTTTATTATGGATGGTTGTGAGCCACCATGTTGTTGCTGGGATTTGAAATCACGACCTTCGGAAGAGCAGCCAGTGCTCTTACCTGCTGAGCCATCTCACCAGCCCTACAAACATTCTTAAAACCAGAACCACACATAAAAGAACACACAAAAAAAGATACTGGTTTTATGCAAGAGAGAGCAAGGTAAGTTCATTTATGCCACAGTGGCATAAGAAGGTCAGAGGACAACTTTCAGGAGTCATTTCTTCCTCCCACTGTGCTGAAAGTGATTTAAGGACAGAATGATTCTATCTTCCTCCAGAGATAATTTTTCAGCCATCTGTGCATATGAAGAGTTAGGAGCCACTTTAATTCAATCCAGCCATTGTGTAATCAGAACAGCATGTGCCCAAGACTGTCAAAGAGGAATTGCTGTGTGCCATGCAAAGCTCCTAGCAAAAGAACCAACCTCTGCTAGCACAGAGGCAATTCAGAGAATATAACATTCTCTGAAACACAAAGAGCTAAGGGTTGAGAACTGCATTAACTTCTCATTCTACTCCACAGGACCAAGAAAAGAAGCCATTAACCCCGCCAAGGGCTTTACTATAAATCTGATAGATAGTACCTCTCTCAATATGTCTGATGGAAGCATGGATCTAATGACAGCTCCAACTAAGGAAGTAAGCATTCCTTGCATGAACATCCAGGTGTATTATAGATGAGGCCCTATGTTGCCAAGCAGGAAAACTGAGAGATTAGGAGGGCAAGCAAATGGCCATCTGCCTCCCATAAGGCCTTGCAAAAACAGTAAGAGAGACCAAAGTCTGTTTTTACTGCCACCATCTTCTCTTTTCGTCTTGCATGGCTTCAGCTTATGACAAGTCCAAGGCTTTTACCTTGAGCCCTGGAATCTCCTGCCTCTACCTTCTGAGTGTTGGGGTTACAGGTGTGTACCTCTATACCCAGTTTTATTTGCCTACAGGATTTTGTGCATAATGGCACAAATACTCCGGCAACGCAGACACTTCCACGGTACCAGAATGTGTTGCACTTTATAATAAACATGGTTCTTCTGGGGATGGAGAGACGACTTAGTGGTTAAGAGCATGTAGTTTTCTTGCAGGGGACTTGAGTCCAAGCACCATCTGAAACTCCAGAGAATCTGAAACCTCTGGCCTCCGAAGGCACCTGTGCTCACAGGCACATAAGCCTTCCCCTCACATACACACAACTAAAAAGAATAAGAATACATCTCTAAAGAAATGGTTCTGTAGTGGTGACCTAAGCAGAATATTGTTACATTCTAATAGAGACCATCCCTTCCATCCCTTGAGGTTGCCTTGTCGTTTGTGAGGTTTTGTTTTCTGTGCTGGAGATTGAACCCAGGGCTTGCTTGTGCTAGGCTAGTGCCCGGCCAGAGAAGCAGTACTCCTCCGGCTTTCTTTGAGGATTTCTCTAGAGATAGAAATACTAAGCAACTACCCCCAGGTTCAGCAACTTTCCAAACAAGACAACCAGCTGTGGCATTGGGGCTGGTAGTTCTGTGCAGAAAACAGAACAAGCCTTGGCAGTTTATGCAGGGAGAAGCTGGCTTGCTGACTCCAGGCATCCTTTGCTTTGTAAGATGAAAGTGAGGGTATCAGGGATGAAACATTACTAACTATTGTTTATGTGAGTTGGGAAGCTGTGACAATCTTAACTCAGCTTGACAGGCTTGGCAGGTTTGGTAGCAGTAGCCTTTACCCACTGAGCAACCTAACCAGATCTGACAATTGATCTTTATGAGATTTAGGATAACTGTGTAAACAACTATCTAGACATGTCAGTGCAGGGCGATTGTTGGTTTAGCATAGTTGAGAGCAAGTAACAACACTCCATAGATGGGGATCTAGACTGAATGAGAAAGACAAAGGCGGTCAGGGATGGGGAGGTGGCTCAGTGGTTAAGAGCACTTTCTGCCATTCCAGAAGACCTGAGTTTGGTTCCTCACACCCATGTCAGGCAGTCTGTAACTCTAGTTCCAGGGGAACCCAATAGCTGGCCTCCTTTGACACCTGCACTTTTATGCACACAAACAAAGATACATACATACATACATACATACATACACACAGACATACATACATACATAATTTAAAAACTAATAAAATAAAGACAATTAAGTAAAATTTCTTTACTAGGTTAGATTTCTAATATAAATTAACTGAAACAGTGCAAGATGGACATCATGTAGAGAATAATATATTTGGCAAATAATATTTGCCAAAATCCTCTCTCAAAATAATATATCTATATTTCTATAGGCACATATATAAATATAGAGAAGTATGGTTTTCAGGGATTTTCAACATCGCATTAAAAAAAAAAATCAAAGCAGTCAGGTGGTGGTGGTTGTTGTACGCACTTTTAATTCCAACATTTGCGAGGCAGACAAAGACAGGTCTCTGAGTTCAAGACCAGTCTGATCTATAGAGTTTCAGGATATCTACACAGAGAAACCCTGTCTCAAAAAAAACCCCAACAAACCCCAAAATAAATGAATAAATAAATAAATAAATAAATAATAAATCAAAGCAGGAACCAGGCACAATTATCCACAACTTTAATCCCATAACTCAGGAGGCAAGGGGAAGGTGCAGATTTCTGTGAGTTCCAGAAAATTCAGAACTACATAGTGAGACAACTGTCTCAAAATAAAATAAAATAAAGCAAGAACAATGGTTATACATACTTAGAAGGATAGATATGAAAGGAGGTTAATAAAGAAATGTTGAAGTAGGAGACGCATCCCAGCAATTAAGAGCACTGCTTGCTCTGGCCAAGGACATAGAACTTGTTCCCAACACTAACGCTGAGCAGTTCACAACTGCCTGTAACTGATTGTAACATCCAGTTCCAGGGAATGTGATGTTGTCTTCTGTGCCCTCCCCCAGACACTGCACATGCGGTGCACATACATCGTGCAGGCAAACATTCACACACATAAAATAAAAATAAGTAAATCTTACTTTTTAAAATAAGGATTAGCCCTATTTCTAATATTTTAAACTTTTACTTAAAGGGAGGATGTGTTTGTGTTTGTATGTCACTAATGTAATTGGAAAGTGTTTAGCTTGGGTACTGAATCTAGGGCCTCATGCATATTGGACAAGTCTCCTATGGCTGAGCCACACCTTCAGACATAAGGCA
>NW_022196900.1:101117388-101125278 GCF_008632895.1 Mastomys coucha
AAAAGTCATTTTCTGATTTCAGATATACCAAGTTCTAAAATGGTTCCCTGGGGAGGAGTTGCACCTCTGTCTCATTTGCTGTTAGGCTTGGCCATGTGCCTGCCATGAGCAGTAGTCATACATGCCCCTCTTATCAGAAGTTTGCAGAGATCGGTATTATCGTACTCTTCCTTCTGCCACAAGACAAAAGATATCTTAGCTAGAGCCTGTCTCTTACCATGTTGGGGTGAATTGGAAGGGGGTTGAAACTCCTTTTTGACGTAAGAAGACCATGCAATGTGCGAAAGAGATTGCAGTCATGGCCCCGGGGATGGTACTTTAGAGCCATCAGCACAGCTTGACCTATCTTGGCTAGCCTAGGGATAAGATGAGTAAGAGAGCAGTCACTTGGAGCAGAGGTCAAGGGACAGGGAAAGAAGGGCCAGGGATTCTTATTTGTCATAGACTGTGAAGGCAAAGTGAGATAGAGCAGCACAGACAAATGTGAGTAGTTTCCATATGGCCCAAGCTTTCCTCTCTCAATTGTTTGCTGGCCAAATAAAGCAATGTGGTGGGCTCAGAATGTGGTCTCAGCAGGTCAAGTGCTAGTCTAGCGTGCATGAGGCTCTGGGTTTGGTTGCCACCACTGTATAACTGGGATGTGGGAGTACACACATACACACACCTGTAATCTCTGCTCAAGCTAGGAGGATCAGAAATTCAAGACTATCTTTGGCTATATAACAAGTCAAAGGCCAGGTTAGGATACATAAGACCCTGTTTCAGGGGATCACATCTTGGGATGCAGCTCTCTGTCCTTTATCAGATTGCCTGGCAAAGAGCTAAAAGATAGGGGTTTCTAAATAAGTACTGGGAATAATTTACAGAGAAAACACTCCCAGGTCAAATCGTCTGGGCCTAAAATTACATGAATTGTTTTTTTTCCCACGTCTCCCAAGCACTGTCAGCTGGCCACCTTAATAGTGCATTCAAGGGGATTTCTATGCTGACCAAACCCATTCACTCTTGAAAAAACCTATAATTAAGAAATCAGAGGACCCACAGACAAAAAAATAATTGATGTTTTCTTCCTGATTCAGGTCACATAGAAACTGACATCTGCGTATGGGAAAATGACTCAAGTAAGATGATAGGCTTGGTGTCTCCCTTTATATGAATAACAGGAAAGAAAAGAACATTTCTGGGCTAAGAGGCTATAGATTACTACCAAAAGTTTTCTTGTCAGGCCACAATGTACGATGTGGGAGGCCATATAGCCTTGGGCATTGAATCAACCAGCTGGCTTTGAGTCAGAGTTGGAAGAACTAGAAACTAGCGCTAATTATTTCTCAGAGCCTCAGTTCCCTCCTCTTAAAGGTGGGTTTGAGAATATGGTGTTCAATAGCTCACATCTGTCATCTGCAATTGAAATGCTAAGGCAGAAGGATCACTATGGTCACTCTCAAGATCAGGTTGGGCTATACAGTGAGTTTTAGGCCTGTCTAGGCTACAGAGTATGAGTCTGTCTCTCCAAAATAATATCTGCTTTGAAGCCAAGCATAAAGGAAGAGGATCACCATGGTTGTAAGGATAGCCTGGGCTATGCAGTGAGACCCTGTCTCAAATTAAAATTAAAAGAAAAAAAAAACAAGAAAGAAAAATAAGAATATTCACTCTGTAGAACTCAGGTAAGGAACAAGGAGGTTCAATGTTCCGCACATGTGGAGTTGGCGGTTATGAGTATGTTGCAAGGATGATAGAAATGAATGGGTTAACAGAAAGGTATACAGGTTTGTTCCTGGGGACCCCAGCCATCTACTAAGGTAAAAGCCCTTTGTTTCTCTGTTGATCTGCAGAAGGGAGAAGCTGTGAAAACACACCATCAGCCCTGAGATGTCCCCAGCCATTTTCACTAGGCACAGTCTTTCCGTAGTGTATCAGTTTTACCACTTCCCAGTCAAAGAGACAAGCACCCATCTATGTGGAAAGTCACTCCACACCCCTTCACCCTCCAGTGGCTGCAGTAACATTACACAAAACCCACTCCAGGCTGAAGATCTACTCAGTTCAACTCAGAGATCTGTATCAGAGAGGACCATACCCTTGGGGTTCCATTGCTTCCTATAATATATGTTTTCAGTGGCTAGATCTTATTTTTCTACTAAAGCCATCTTCTGGATAACTATGAATGGCTCAAGAAGCCACCCGTGAGAATTCCTCTCTGACGTTACTTCAACACAATCATTTGAGAACAAGTTAAGGCATGTTCAGGTTTTTATGTGAGTGGACTTGGATGTTGGCCTTTGAAAGCTGCTGGTCAGCAAGAGGGGAATCCTCCTAAAGACAGGAGGACCACATGGTCATCTCTTTCAAAGGAATTTTTACTCCCAAGGGGTAGTTGGCCATGATGGCTCCAGCATCTTCTTGCCACTTCCATGAGACTTGATTAATTTGGACCTCTCCTTCACTTCCATAGCTGGGTGAATATTAATGTTCACCCAATAACCATCCAGCCTTTGATGAGGGAAGTATTAACTACTCTCCTGTCTCCAAACCTGACTCAAGCCAAGCACCAGGGGAAGCTGTCTCATACTCTACTCCAAGAGTAGCATAGACCTTGGACTGAATAGCCAGAAATTTCTACTCTCTTGTTTGTAACCACCATACACAGATCAGAAAACCAGTAGAATCAGTGAATTGCTGTAAAATATTTGTTGAGACTTCTGAGGAAAATGCATATACCCATATAAGTTAGCATAGGTTTTGTAGACCTTAGCAGCGAATTGTTCAGGGCCACCATATAAAGAATAACTACATCAGCATGGAACAGAGAAGGACAGAGGGTATATGAAGAGAGGGTAGATCAGTAGTCCTTTCTGAGCCCCTTCATAAGACCATACCTGATTTATACCTAAAATTTTCTGCTACATATGCCAAACCATTTTATATCTACTTGGGGGCAAAATGCATTGATTCTTTGTCTTAGAACAAATAGTTCACAATAACACATGTGTTCCCTTGGCTCTCTTTAAAATTCCCACTATGAATGCAATCTGAATTTCATTGAACTTGGCTTCCTGTTAACTCTGGTCTTTTAATATTTATGTTGTTGCTTTAGGACTATTTGTTGGGAACTCATTCTGATACCCAGAATGCCCAAGTTCTTTTAGGCAGGGAACTTTGGCTGTCATCACTTGTCTCTAGCTAGGAGCCATGTACCATGGGGAATCTATCTCCACTGTTTAATAACTTTTAACTCAAGAAAGCTGGGCACCCAGAGACTATCACCACGACTCACCACCCACCAGACTTGGCATCAAAGCTCTACATTCTAAGTCACATTGGCAAAGCTCAATAAGACTGTAACACAACACACATTTCCTCCAAGATCAACTCAACCAGATACATCTACCATACAGTCTCAATCAGCTCAGACAGCCTGAATTCTAGCTAAGGGGATTATGGACAAGCTTCATGCACAGGTTCATTTTCTCAAATGGATGCTGAAGATGGTCACCTCTTATTTTCCCCAACAGTGAACAAAGACAAAGAGCCTCACTTCATCCTTCTTGCCTTGCCTCCTCTTTAGTCATCAAAAAGAACGTACATTGTATTATTTTATAACCCAGACTAGGCTGGTGGATCACCCCCAGGAAGGAATAAGGGTCAGAACTTTCTAATGAACTGGATAACCAGGTCCATAATTCTTGAGGAGCAAGGGAATCTCAATAATCCATAGTCAAGTGTATTAAGCACTCCATGGAAGCCATCCTCCATATGATGCCATGTCACAGGCACCCCCAGATCTTCCAGCCTCTTCTTATATAAGATAGAATGGTCCCGGAGAAGGTCATACTCACAGCTCACAATGCAGGTTTCTGGGAGCTGAGATACTATACTGTCTTCTGCGATGAGGGGTGAGCAGGTATAGTTCAGAGCAGTTTTTACCTCTTGGTAAGCATCGTTATTCACAGGCCCCCGGGGTACAGATTGGTAGCCTCGCTTCTTAAACCTCTCTGGGATGTTTTCTGCACCCAACCACTTTCTGAATTTCTCCCAGACTTCTGGAGGCAAATGCATACCATTCTTTATGACACTTTTCCAGGAAGAGTTCACATCTAGATGGCAACAGAAGCAGTAGAAGGCCAGATTCCAAGAGAGCAGTGGGATGTTGCCATTCTGTTGATAAGAAGGGCTCCAGAAATCTAACAATTGCAGTATGGGGTAGATCAAAATCTGAGCCTGGATCTTGGGGAGATCTGTTCGGTGCATTAACATTTGACTAATCACAGTGGCTGCAGTTCCTCCTACACTGTCACCACAGACCACCACTCGAGCTGGATCCACTCCATACACATCCAGTGATTCCAGAAAGTGGGTAGTGGCTACCACACAGTCATTTTTCATCACTGGGTACTTGTACATGGGAGATTTTCTGTATCTAAAGAGGAATCAAGAGACATTGATTATGCTCAATGCTCAGCCAAACCCAAAGTACCCTTGTCTGACATCTCATATCTAAAATACCCCTTTGAAGTCTGAGTAGAAAGATATAGGCAAGGCCCTAAACACACAGTATACAGAAAGCCCTCATACCTGCCACTTATGCTCAGAAGTGGGGAATTACCATTGTACTTGGGAATGCATGTAATATTGTTTAGGTATTTCAGTGGTCATGCAGGGCACTGCTGACTTCAGGCAGAGGAAATGCTACTTGTCTGCCAAAGGCAGGGCTATTAGACCTAATGAACTCTTCCATACAAAATCAAAGTGCCATGACCATTCCCATCAGCCTCTAAATGACAGGATTAAATGATGTCTTTATTCACAAATGCACCAACTAAGGGGATCCAGTCCACTTTCCCTCTCTTCTCTGTTCCTTGCTTCTTCTTATT
The DNA here is from genome assembly GCF_008632895.1 of Mastomys coucha. Taxonomy (NCBI): domain Eukaryota; kingdom Metazoa; phylum Chordata; class Mammalia; order Rodentia; family Muridae; genus Mastomys; species Mastomys coucha. Next base: position 101,122,263 of record NW_022196900.1, read on the forward strand.
GGGTCCTCACAGCCCAGTCCTCCTCCATTTTCCTTTCCAGTTCTATGAGCTTCAGGTTCAAACTTCAGATCCTGTCATTATGAATCAGGGTTGTCTGCCTGTATGTTCCCATCATACCCTTTCTTACCCAATTGAAGCAACAACAGAGTCACAGTCCTTGGACAAACGCAAGCATATGCTATGGTGGGTTCCTGGAAAACAAAATCGAATGTCAGATTTACTAGGACATTAACCTTTCTCCAGTATTTTTGGCTATCTTCTTCTTGTAAGCAGAGCACCTGAGTTAGCTGAGCAAGTCATGAAATAGCTTCTGGCTGTAGAGTAAATATCCTACCAACTTCTTACTGTTTTGCTTCTATGAACAATAGTTTCCAAGATGCCCATGTCCTGATGCATTCTACCACTTATCAAAAATACCTCCAAATGAATACAGTACAGTGGCTTGGTGTATGAGTGATATTCTCATATCAGCTTTGGGAGAGGTTAGACCATTCTATAATATACCACCAAATGCTGTGTTCCTACTAATTATCCTGGGTTTACTTGGTCTTAACCGTCAACTCTCTACTAGGAAGAATTTTTTTTTTAATATTTATTTTACTTTTACTTATGTATATGTGTTACACACACATGTATGAAAGTATCTACAAAGACCAGAGGGAGACATTAGAGTCTCTGGAGCTAGAGTTACAGGTAGTTGTACAATGCCCAACATAGGTGCTAGGAACCAAACATGGGTCCTCTGGAAGAACAGCAAGTGCTCTTAACTACTGAGACATCTCTCTAGCCCCCACAGAATGACCATTCTTTCAAGCCCATTTATCAGGGTGACAGGGGACTCAAAGAGGCTAGAAGAAAGGCTCTGTCTTACTCAAGCTCCCTAAGATGGTTCCACCACCATGGAAGAAAAGGATTCCTAGTCTTGGGATGGAGGAGGGTTTCTTGGGCTTGTATAGCTTCACAGGGATTGTCCCAAATCGAAGATCTTTGACCAAAACATCAGGATCTTTCTTGAGTGGTTTCAGATCATGCAGAAAACTGGCAAACTGGGGTGCATAACAGAGTCCCAGTTTCTCAAAAAGCATCCCCTGTCAAAAAAAAAAAAAAAAAAAAAAAAGAAGCAATGAATTGTGATGATTGATTAGGCATCAATCACTTAGCATGCAGCTTGGAGCCTGTCAGCCACATCTACCCTCCCCAGTGGCAAGGAGGATCTTGGGAAATACTAATGAGACTGGACCAAAGAACTCCTACACTTCTTCTCTTTCTCAGCATCCTTATAAAGCACCTACAGTTAAAGTCCCACCTACTCAGGCCCATGTGGCTCCTCCATCATCAGATCCACTCCTGTTCCTAAATACTTTGCATGCCAGACATGACAAACCAGGCATCTGGGCAATGCTTGAGCCTTCCTTTTGGAGACTCCTGCTCTACCTGTGGTCTGGAAATTGTCCTCTCTCCAAGGAAGACACCCTGGGTCTCCCAAATATTTATTTCCATGGAGGTAATGTTTTTGAAGAGGGAGACAAGGGTGTTTTCTTATCTTTCAATGACATCTATAGACATATTTTTGGAAAATGTGGTGCTTAAGGTTTTTCTCTTTAGGAAAATTAAGAAAGGGGGAGTGGGAAGGTATATGTGTTTGCCTAGGGTCAGTGACGTCAATGCAGGTGCTGGTACATGAGGCTTCTTCAGGTTATTGTATTATCTTTAAAAGCTAATGTTTTTTTGTTTTTTGGTTTTTTTTTTCGAGACAGGGTTGCTCTGTGTATCCCTGTCTGTCCTGGAACTCACTCTGTAGACCAGACTGGCCTCAAATTCAGAAATCCGCCTGCCTCTGCCTCCCAAGTGCTGGGATTAAAGGTATGCACCACCACTGCCTGGCTGGTTTTTTTTTTATGTATAAATACAAATAATGTAAATATAACAATATCTCTCTATGTCTGTAGACCCAGTGTCTGCCTCAGCCATCACCAGAGAAGCTGCCTTCTGCAGGAGTTGGAAACAAATACAAAGACCCGACCCACAACTGGACAAAGAACAGAAAGCGAGAGATCTTGGAACACTCAATCCTAAATGGGACATCTTCTATCAAAATCCTTCCCTGAGAGCTCAGGAGGAAGAGGGGGCAGAAAGATTATAAAAGCCAGTGGGGATAGATGGCATCAAGAAAACATGTCTTCCGGGCAGAATAGAATTGACACACATATGAACTTACAGAGACTGTGGAAGCACACAGAGGGACTACACAGGTACAAGCTAGATGGGGTCCCAGTGCTAAAAGGGGAAGTGGACACAAGCCCCCACTCCTAACCAACATACTGTTTCCTGGTGACAACCACTGAAAAAGGAAAAATGAGTCTTCTCCAGCGGAGTCTCAATGGGTATACAAACCACACTTAAGAGAGGTTCTACACTCAGCAGCAGATGGCCAACATAAAATAAACTTAATGACGTTTTTGGAGATGTTTTGTGTCATAATGCTTTGTTTGTTTGTTTTTAAAACCCTTACTTGTATTTTGTTTCTCTATTATGATTCTCAATTTTCTTTTTTTTATTGGACATTTTCTTTATTTACATTTCAAATGTTATCCCCTTTCCTGGTTTCCATCCCTCCCCAGAAACACCCTATCACATTCTCCCCTACCCTGCTTCTATGAGGGTGTTCCAACCACCTATCCACTCCCCCCTCCGCTCCCTCGATTCCCTTACACCAGGGCATGTATCAAGCCTTCATAGGACCAAGGGCCTCTCCTTCCATTGGTGCATCCTCTGCTACATATGTAGCTGGAGCCATTTGTACTCCTTTGTTGATGGTTTAGAACAACAAGAACAACAATATCCACCAGCAAGACCCCCCACCCCCCAGAACTCCCAAGGATTCTCAATTTCTATGTATGTTTCTCATGCTCTTTGTTTTTGGTTTTTTGTTGTTAGGTTTTTTTTTCTTTTTGGTTTTTTGAGACAGGGTTTTTCTGTGTAGCCCTGGCTGTCCTGGTACTCACTCTGTAGACCA
>NW_022196900.1:101125350-101134148 GCF_008632895.1 Mastomys coucha
CGAACTCAGAAGTCCGCCTGCCTCTGCCTCCCAAGTGCTGGGATTAAAGGCATGCACCACCACCGCCCAGCTATTGTTAGTTTTTTGGGACAGGGTTTCTCTGTGTAGCCCTGGCTGTCCTGGAACTTGCTCTGTAGGCCAGGCTGGCCTCAAACTCAGAGATCCATTTGCCTCTGCTTCCTTAGTGCTGGGATTAAAACATACACCTCCATGCCCAGCTTCCCTCTGTTTTTCTCTTTGCTTTGTTTTATGCTGGTTTGTTTTTTTCTCTGAAGAGAGAGAAAACATAATTAGAATATGCTGTATTTGTGTGTATCCTGTGTTGGATGTATGTGATGTATTCTTTGGTGTTGGCTGTGTTTGATATATGAACTTTTTATTGTAGGTATAAGCATGAGGAAGCCAGAGGTCAACATTGGGTGCCGTTCCTCAACTGCTCCATCATGTTTATTTATCCAACTATTTATTATTTTATTGCATTTATTTATTTGTGTTTATGTGTGGGTATTCATGAGCCACAGAGCGTATGGTCATGTGGTCAGAGGACTACTTGACAGAGTCTGTCTGTTCTCCCACCATGTGGGACCCAGAGATAGAACTCAGGTCGTTAAGGTTGGTTACAACTGATATTAGCCACTGTGCCATCTTATAGACTCATCTACTTTATTTTTTGAGACAGAGTCTCTTACTGAACCTGAAACCTATCTCATCAAATGAACTAGTTAGCTGGCCAATGAGCTTCAAGGATTCACTTGTTTCTGTGCCTCCTTCCATCCCCCAGGCATAGGCACAAACCATCATACTCAGCTCTGTGCTTAGCTTCTCATGATCTGAACCCAGGTTCTCATACTTGAGCGGTAGGGCACTTTACAAGTGGCACTATCTCCCCAGCACAACGCTCTTCAAGAAATACATGAAATTCATCCAGGAAAGCAGTTTCATACATAAATAGCTGTCAGACAAGTAATGTGTGATGTAACGATGCACAAGAAAAAAGGAAACAAATGATGGCTGCCATCTGATAACATCTTGATGTCAAATGAATGAGGGGACCACCACTTTATGTCTGAAGTAGATGATATAGTCTTGTATTTAAAACACCTATGATTCCTTTTGTGCTAGGGATATAATTCTGCCCTGGTTATTGCACTCTGCTAACCTCCCTCTTCTAACCCCCAATGGCAGGAAACCCTACAATAAGAGATTAGCAGTAAAAATAGGATAATTTTTATCCTACCCATCAAAACTATGGGCCCTTGCATTCTGACCCTTGAGTAAGCAAGCCATGGTCTCCCTGCTGTTTTGCTATGCTTTACTCCTGGTTCTGACCTCTTCATGAAGCTATCTCTAGCTAGATTCCTCGTGAGCTTTCTTAAAACTGGGCAGCCGCTGCCTCTGCTACCATGGCTTGCAAGCTCCGTCTGAGGCACTCTAGCTGGGACTTTTTTTTCCCTACCCATTCCTGAGTTCAGATCTTGAGCAGTGGTACACAATGGTTGTATAACACATCAGTAGAGAAGGAAATCAATGGTGACTGTGTATGATGTGTAAGGAGGCTTTACCCTACCAAGGTGCTGCAATAAACCTTCTGAATAGCTTAACTCCCTGATCCTTGAGAAATGCCAGGCAGTAGGGGCTGCTATGAGTTCCTAGTTAACAGATAAGGGAATGAGTCATGGTAACTAGGAATTTGAACTATATACTACAAAAGAGAATGCCAAAGGGAAAAACAAGGATTCTAATCAGAGGTACTGTTTTAAGTGTGGTACATTTGACTTAACATAATGATCTATGGTTCTATCATTTTCCTAAAAGTATACTTTCTTTTCTTTTCCTCTCTTTTCTTTTCTTTTCTTTCCTCTTTTTACTTCATGGTTGGGTAAAATTCCATGTGTGGAGATGCACACATTTAAACCCAACACTCACGAGGCAGAAGCAGACCGCTCTTTCTTGAGTGTAAGGTAAGTCTGGCTTCCATGGTGAGATCTTGTCTCATTTTTCCATTTTGTGTTTCCTACTGTGTATTTTCTTCATCCATTCATCTGTTGATGGTTGTTTAGGGTGGTTTCATTTCCTGGCTATTGTAAATAGAGCAGCAGTAAACACAAATGCACAAATATCTCTGTGGTAAGGTACAGAGTCCTTGGGGAATTATAGTAATTGAAGTGACCCTGACTTCAGAAAGAAGCAAATCATGTTCTCACTGATATCTAGACCCTAGCTTATGATTTTTATATGTGTGTGTAAAAGTGGTTTTGAGTGTGGTTATGAATTATGAAATAGGAGCCCATGAGATAAAGAAAGGGGAGGGGACATTAAAATGGGAAACAGAACAACAGGATCTATGGGCTATGAAGATAGATCAAAGATACAGGGGGTGGAAGAGTGTAAGAGAGAGAAGGTTTAGGGGGTAGGGGGAGAATATACAAAATATATTTTTTTCTTTAAAAATGCTGTTAAGAAAACTCAATATTTTCTATAACAATTATTTAAAAAATAGGTATATTTTTTTGTCATTTGTTTCTTTTTGAGACAGGATTTCTCTTTGTATTCTTGGCTCTCCCAGAACTCTCTATGTAGATCTTCCTGGCCTGAAGTTCACTGATATCTACCTGCTTATATCTCTGCTGTGCTGGGTTTAAAGATGTGTGTCACCATGCCTAGCCTTAAAAAATAGTTTTTAGAAATGCAAGAAAAACTTGTTAAAGTTCTGATCTATGCAGTTTAGACCAATGGCTGCTCTTTTAGAAGACCCAGGTCCAATTCCCAGCACCCACATGGCTACTCACAACCATCTGTAACTCTAGTCCTAGGGGATCCTACAACACTCTTCTGGCCTCTGCAGGTACTGCACATACATGGTGAAAAGTCATGCACACTGACATAATGCCTATACACACAACATAAGTAAATCTTATTGTGTTTAAAACGATGTGTTCTGTAGTTCTGTTCATGTCCTGAACTAATTTCCTAATTTGCTTTCTGTTTTCCTAATTTTGTTGATTGCTGACTCTTGCTAGCAGATCTGTAGTCACTAGAGCTCAAAAATGCATCCCTACCTTCAGCAAAGTACTGAGGACTAACAAAGAAGATTAGTTTTTTCCTCTGAATACCATAGTTTGCATGTTCTCTGTACCTCTGAGGCCTGTGTAGAAAAAGCTAGTTATAAATAGTAGAGCCTTTGGAGGCAGAGGCAGGCCTGGTCTACAAAGTGAGTTCTAGGCCAGGCAGGATTACACAGGGAAACCCTGTCTCAAACAAACAACCCCCTCCACTAAAAAAGCAAGCAAGCAACCAACCAATAAACCAAACCCCCACCCCACAAAACAAACAAACAAGAAAGGGTCAAAGACTATTGATAAACACACAATAAAATACATGGAGAAGTCAATTTCCTTATATGATAAATACAAAATGATTTTTTTTTTAAAAAGGCACTATGGTACCTCAATCCTTCTTCATTTTTTTGTTCCTTGGGACATGAGCAATTTTCCTCAGCCATATGCTCTTTCTCTCTCTCTCTCTCTCTCTCTCTCTCTCTCTCTCTCTCTCTCTCTCTCTCTCTTTCTCTCTCTCTCTCTCCCTCTCTCTTATCATAATCAGGCTGACATCACAAGTTGCAACCTCAAACACCATGATCCTGAATAAACCTTTTCACTTTGTAAGTCCCTTGTCTTGGATATTTTGATACAGTAATGGAAACACCGAGAAGGCAAACATTTGCTGAACTGTGTATAGTATTGCAGCATCCAGTCTCTGATTTGTCTTAACTTCAGGCAAAGGAGACGAGCAAAGCAGAGACTCACCCATGTCATTGACAGATGGAGTAAGCAACTGAGGATTCGCAGCTTCCAGGGGTGGGTGATGCCATCAGGGATGTGTTCAGTCCAGAAGTGTTTGCAAATCACCCACAGCAGACTGCCCAGTGAGAACACAGTAACTGTACCTACAAGGAGTGTCAGGGCCAGAACCACCATGATGCTTCTCCCTCAGAGAAGGCCAAGTATCATCTGTCCCTGGCACAGGCCATGGAAGGCAAAGCAGATCAGCAGATGTCTTATACATCACCAGCTTCCCTCTCCACCTCCCTGCTTCCTGTAAACACTGTCCCAGCCCAGTTAAAGTGACACAGATCCAGAGGTAGGGTGTGGCTTCTGACAAGGGCCCATACAGAGGAGAAAGTGGCTTCTATAAACTTATTCAGATGGAAAGAGATCTCAGGAGCTCCTACTTGAATCCTGGCATTGCTACTAGATAGGGCATTGGGTAAGCAAAAGAGTTACTGTAGTCATTAGACACTTGCCCTTAGATATTATTGCCCACACCCTAATTCTACTCTTGCCACATTCACTATTCCTCAACTAGATGAGGAGGCCCCAGGGCCTTTGAGCTTGCTGTTTTTCTGTGCAACTACCACCCACCAAATACCAGATGTCAACTGGACTCAATTCTTCCTATCCTGCCTGTAGCTGTTCAAATGTCATCTGCTGTCTAGCTAGATATTTAAAATTGCAGTACTTCATTACAAATAGCCCCATGACTGTGTCCCACACTATTACTAACTTCTCATCTGTGGCCTTTATCATCACCCAGGATGTCTGTCTCTTGTCTGTAGAACATTCCTTTTTTTTTTTTTTAAAGATGCATTTATTTATTACATGTAAGTACATTGTAGCTGTCTTCAGACGCTCCAGAAGAGGGCATAAGATCTCATTATGGGTGGTTGTGAGCCACCATGTGGTTGCTGGGATTTGAACTCAGGACCTTCGGAAGAGCAGTCGGCTCTCTTAACCGCTGAGCCATCTCTCCAGCCCCAGAACATACCTTTTAAATATAGAAATATTTATGTTGTTGTTCTTTTAAGATTTATTGAATTATTTTTATTTTATGTGCATGAATATCTTGCCTGCATGTGTGTCTGTGTGTCATGCCTTTCTGGTGTACTGGATGCTGTAAGAAGTCATCATATCCCCTGGAATGAAGTTATAGATGGTTGTGACTTACCATGTGGGTGCTGGGACTTGAATCTATATCCTCTGCTTGAGCAGCCAGTGGTCTTAATTATTAAGCCATATCTCTAGCTCTGAACTTTGTGGCTTTAATTTGTTTGTTTGTTTGATTGTTTTTTTTTTCGAGGCAGGGTTTCTCTGTATAGCCCTAGCTGTCCTGGATCTCACTCTCTAGACCAGGCTGGCCTCAAACTTAAAAATCCACTTGTCTCTGTCTCCCAAGTATTGGGATTAAAAGCATGCACCACCACTGTCCGGCCAACTTTGTGGCTTTAAGCCTCGAGGTTGGATCAGGGTCTTCATCTCTGTCAGGGCTATGCAAATGCCCACTAAACTGAGGGATTGAAAAACAGCCTGGTTTCTCCATTGTAAAACAGAGAAGCTTGGGTGTACTTGCTTTCTAGGTCAGGTGAGAGTCTAAGGTAGTGTTCCCAGCTTTTCCCAGCAAGAAGGTCCTATATAATCATACCAATGGGAACATGGGTCCCATATCCTGCCTCTTTGTGGTAGTTGGCTTTATTGTGAAATTAACACAACCTAGAATCAACTGAGAATAAATTCTCCATTAGGGACTGTTCACATTAGGTTGGCCTATGGCTACAGCTGTTCAGGATTGTCTCAATTAAATTACTTGATGTGAGAAGATCCAGGCCACTGTGAACATCACCATTCCCTAGGCAAGGGGGCCCTTACCTATGTAAGAATGAAGAAATGAAAATGAGCACAAGGAAGCAAGCAGTCAAGTATGCACGCATGAATTCCTCTCTGCTGTTGTCTGTGGGTGTAATGTGACTAGTTGTTTTAAGTTCCTGTTTTGATTTCCCCACAGTGATGAATTGTAACCTGGAATTATGAGCTGAACTAAACCTCTTTCTTCCCTAAGTCGCTTTTCATCAGGGTTTTTTGTTTGTTTGTTTGTTTTGTTTTTTTTGTTTTGTTTTGTTTTAGTTTTTTTTTTTTTACAGCTGCTGAAATGAAACAAGAACATTCCCTAACTGGTAATGGAGCAGAAGCTTTCAAATAAAGGGATTTTTTTTTATCTCTCAAGAGACTTTGGGGCAATGCCTAGAGAATTATGGGTGATAGGTGATCTGTATACTAGCATCTCAGAGACAGATGCCAGAGATCTTGCTAAGCATCTCTCTCTATATATGTTGGCTCTTGCAACACAAACGTATCTGGCCTAGCACGTCAATAGCTTTGGTTACGAAACTTGGATCAGGGCCATTTGGATTTGAATGTTGGGTCTACTCAATGCCAGCATTCTAATAATGGGAAAGTTACTGACAGTTCCTAAATCTTTCCTCGTGGGGTGGTTTAGGGCACCAAACACATCAGCAAATGCAAAATGTAAGTATGAGTGTGCCAAGCTACACATTCAACAGATGGGGGTGGAAACAGAGGCAAACACATTTCCTCTATGTTCTCTAGACATAGTCATGTTCCTCGTGGGCACACAGGGAAGCAGTGCACTGGCCCCTGTTACAAGGGGAGGGGAGCTTGGGATGCATCCTGGCCAGTGGGGTGTGAGTAGGGATGCTAGAAACCGTGCCTAGCCATGAAAGGTCTTCATAGTCCTCCAATGCCTGGCTTTAGAGCATCCAGAGTCCCTTAAGCACACTTTCTCTCGGGAAAGGAAGGGCTTCTTACCAGGTCACATCCCTGTGCCAATCTTGGAGGGGAGTGGCACGAGGTAGCCTGAGAAGTGAAGGACATTGACAGAGGCATTTATATAAGATGTTGTGGGGAAAATACATGAAGCTGCGGAGATGCAAGGATATTTGTTCTGGCAGCCACCTTTTGTGGTGGCTATTTTGACAATGCTAGGTTTCAGTGATACTAGATTCTAAATCTAGTTTAACAGTAAGCTACTCTTGCATATTTCTTTCTGATTTTATCTCTTGTGTATATTTTGCACCTGTAGTTCAAGCTGGTTTTGATAGTTGATCAGTACATACCCCCACCCCCATCCCCAGCTGTAGTCTGTGCTGATGTGGGGAAAGTACCAGAAATTTTATTCATCTGTAAACTGAAGCAAGGATCCATTTCTCTGTGGCAAGCCCTGGGCCAAAATCCCTTGCATGTGTTAAGCTATGACAATGAATTCAGGTTTAACTTGTTGGTAAATAACCCAGGGCTCGGTCATCCTTGACACTGTTCCAAGGCTCTGCTGGCTCTAGTTCCTTACTAACATTAAGCCAAATATTAGTTTTGTGAACTCATTTGTGTTGGATAGTCCTTTGTCAACTTGACACTATCTTGAGTCATTTGGGAAGAGGGACTCTCAAATGAGAAAATGCCACCAAAAGATTTCATGTAGGCTGGTCTGTAGTTCTCTTTTATTTTTATTTTTCTTATGTTGGAGGGCTCATCCCACTGTGAACACTGCCACCTGTGGGGAGGTGGCATTGAGCTGTATAAGAAGGCAGACTGAGCAAGTCAGGAGGATCAGGCTAGCTCAGGGGCCATCTAGGACAGGGTAAGGTTAGCAGCTGGCCTTCCTGGATGTGGCTCACTTTTCTGCATGGACTAGGATTGGTGAGCTCTGAGAGGCAAGGTCACAAAGAGACTTCATCTCAGGATGGCTTCTTGCAGCTGATATGCCTTTCTGTCACTACTAAATTAATATAACAATCTCTGGGCATTAGCCCACCCTATTAAGCAGATTTTCTACAAGGAACATAAAGATGAACTTCCATGAATTAATGTTGTTTAGATGAATTAATGATTTTATAGAGTTCCTGATTTGATTCAGATCATCTTAGGAAGAAAACTTTAAAAGATGGTTTTAGCTATTTTGCTAAAAGGGTGTAATACAGTTAAAACCAAGAATAGAACATTCATGTTTACATATCTAACTCATTACTTAGAATTTCCTGTTTTAAGGATGGAGAGACAGCTCAGTCCATAACATATTTGCTTGCATCCATGGTGACTTGAGTTTGGATCCCCAACACCCAGGCATAGCAACACACACCTGTGGTCATCAGCATTGGAGTGGTGTAGAGTGGGGTGCAGGGAGCTTGCTGAGGCTCTCTGGTTTACCAATCCGGCTGAATAGGTGAAAAATAAGGTTCTGTGAAAGGCCAATCTCAAGAAATAAGATGGAGGGTTGTCAAGAAAGCTCAATGAGTAAACGAGTTTACTAAGCATGAGTCTAATCCCTGAGACCAGCATTGAGGAAGGAGACAACCAGCTTCCATAGGCTGCCTTCTATTTTTCAAATTCATGCTCTCACACACAGACATACAGACACACAGACACACAAATACAGACAGACAGACACAATAGCCAATTAAAAGTGGCTAGAGTGATGGCTCAGCGGTTAAGAGTATGTACTGCTGTTGAAGAAGATCCATGTTCAGTTCTTAGCACCCATATGGGGCACTTCACAATTACCTATAATTCAAACTCCAGGGAATCTGACCTTCTCTTCTGACTTCTGCAAGGCACACACACACACACACACACACACACACACACACACACACACGGCCCACATGTATGGATGCGCAAAAGTAAACCTTAATTAAGAAAAACATAGGGACTGAAAAAGATCACATCAACTTTCAACTCTATAAACACACACATACACACACACACACACACACATTAAATCACTGTTTGAATAACTCCTGTATGAATAATAATCCTTTGGACTTGAATAAAAGTTTTTGTTTTTTAATTAAAAGTTTAATTATTGTTGTGTGTGTGAGAGAGGGAGGGAGGGAGGACAGGAGGAAAGAAGGGAGAGAGAGAAAGAGAGAAAGACAGAGAGAGAGAGAGAGA
>NW_022196900.1:101134158-101149387 GCF_008632895.1 Mastomys coucha
GAGAGAGAGAGAGAGAGAACAATGCAGGTAGGCTTGTGGAATCAGAAGACATTTTGAGTTAATTCTCTCTACCGTGTGGTTTGTGGACCAAACTCAGGCCCTTAGCTTTGTATGGCAAGACTGTGAGCCATGCCATAGGCCACCAACAAGGGCTTTGACTCACAGGCACTCTTCTCCCAATGAGCCCAGCTGTTGGCTGCCTTCCCTGATGGCATTGCTGTGTGAGGAGACTCTTTGGGACCTGTGAGCACTACTGTGATTCTGCTACTACATGTGCCCCATTGAGTCACCTTTACATGTCTCTTGTGAATAGCACCCTAAATTTGGCCTACTGCCTGCTCAGGAGTCTCCTGGCAAACAGTTTTCTTGATAAAAAAAAAAAAAGCCAGACAAAAAGTAAGACAAGAATCACAAAGGCAGCCTGTCTTTTTTTTCCCCCTAGGTTTATGGTTTATTCAATGTTAAATGTTACAGAGTTCTTACACTGACAGAACCATGCCTGAGAACCCAAAGAAAGAAATGGTCCAATGGATAGCCTCATCTACCCAAAGAGTGTATTAAACTTGATTCATATGCATTTGATAATTTCACAATCTTAAAAAATTATATAACAAGACTTGGAATTTACATCTGCTGCAGGTCTTCAGGGTTCTAGTACAGTGTGCTATTAAACAAACATCATTATGTCTCTGTTCACATCTTAAACCCTAACCCCAAACCGAATTTGTGTATGTGTGTCTAGCTGGGGTAAAGCATACTTTAAAGGAAGTTTGGCTCAAGGTGTGAGATTACTTGTTGAGGTTTCTGGTACCCAAATTAAGTCTTCAGTTTAACTAAAAATCTCAAGCTTCTAATGACCCAGCCTCCTCCTGGCTGGGTGAGACCCATGCCAACATTATTGCCCAGAAGTGGCCTACAGTCTGGTGAGGAGGCATTGGCCTACACCTCCTAAAGGCAGGCTGTCTTTACAAACACATTTCCAGCTACCAATTAGACCATCAGTCAGAAGGAGTCACACCAAGATGAAGGGAGGTACCATGGAAAATAGATTATGCTCATGGCCACAATGATATCCTACGAGGACAGGGCTAGAGGGCATCCATGTTCCAAACTGCTTAGGACTGGTTAGAAGGGAAACCACACATGCTCAGTTCCTCTGTTCAGGCTCTCGATCAATTCAAGTCTCATGCCCATTTAATGGGTAAGAGATTTAGCCTTGATAAAGTTAAGTAGCTTTCAGAAGTTCACAGAAACTACTAAATAAACATCACAGCCCAATGAGACTTCCTAGACAAAGGACTTTCCTCCTGTGCCCCCTTATTTTATGCAATGACAACAACATTTCAGTTAGCCAAGAGAACTCCCAGCAACCTTACCAGATTAGCTGTCTGCCATCCAGCTCCAAGCAGAAATATGAGTAATCAGGATGCACTCCAAGCGGGAACTCTCTGTGGGTTTCTCAACAGGCAGCTGGTTGCAAATCTATGTTAAGCTAAAGTTTGTTTCACACCAACAGAAAAAAAATTCTTCTATCTATAAAGACATGCTGATGTGAAAGTGTATTCTGTGGGGCTCGGCAGGTACAGGTGCTTACTGTGCAAACCTGACATCTTGAGTTCATCTCTGGGACCCATGGTGGAAGCAGACAACCACTCCAGAAATGTATTTATTTATTTTTTAAAAGATTTATTTATTTATTTTATGAATATGAGTACACACTGCAGCTGTACAGATAGTTGTGAGCCTTCATCTGGTTGTTGGGAATTGACTTTTAGGACCTCTGCTCACTCTGGTAGACCCTGCTCACTCAGTGCCTGCTTGCTCCAGCCCAAAGATTTATTTATTATTATAAATAAGTATACTGTAACTGTCTTCAGACACACCAGAAGTGGGTGTCAGATTTCATTACAGGTGGTTGTGAGCTACCATGTGGTTGTTGGGATTTGAATTCACAACCTTTGGAAGAGCAGTTGGTGCTCTTACCCACTGAGCCATCTCACCAGTCCTCCAGAAATTTATTTATCCTTTCATCTTCACACATGTCTTGGTGTGTGCACACTCATATTCACATATACATACTACTAATAAATAAAAATTCACTGTGTATGCCATGGTGGGGGCGGTACATAGCACTGAGGATCAACTGTTAAGACTCTTGTGTTGCACTGGGCGGTGGTGGCGCATGCCTTTAATCCCAGCACTTGGGAGGCAGAGGCAGGTGGATTTTTGAGTTCAAGGCCAGCATGGTCTACAGAGTGAGTTCCAGGATAGCCAGGACTATACAGAGAAACCCTGTCTCAAACAAACAAACAAACAAACAAAAAAGTCTTTGCATTACTATGCAAGAACTCTACTACTGAACCATTGAACCATTCCCAAAATCCCTGTAGCAGTCTTTATTTCTTTCTTTATTTCTTCATTTATGTATTGGGTTGTTTTTGACACAGGGGCTCTCTCTCTCCTCCCTCTCTCTTTCTCTGTCTTTGTCTGTCTGTATGTCTGTATGTCTCTGTCTGTCTCTCTGTCTCTGTCTCTGTCTCTGTCTCTCTGTCTCTCTGTCTCTCTGTCTCTCTCTCTCTCTCTCTCTCTCTCTCTCTCTGTAACCTCAGCCTTCCTGGAACTCATTATGTAGACCCCGCTGTCCTCAAACTCAGAGATCCACCTGTTTCTGCCTACTGAGTGATGGGATTAAAAACCAAAACAAAATCAATACCTAACAAACAAACAAGACACAATACAGGAAAGAGAAATAATAATAATAATAATAATAATAATAATAATAATAATAATAATAATAATAATAAAAGAATGAGAGCTGGGCATGATGCTCAAACCTGTAAGTTGAGGCAAGAGAAGTCCACAAGTTCAAGGCCATCCTGGGGTACATCATGAGATCAAATCTCAAGAAACTAGACTGAAGTGGAAACTTAACAGTTTTTTGGAAAGTCAATTGCATGGCGTGTTTCCTGGGCAAACATGTGAAGGAATGTTTAGTTGAAGAGGATATAGGTGAAAGGCTAGGGTAGACGGGTGAAGGAACATTTTATTAAACCAGATGTGGGAGAGAGGATGTTCTGTTAAAACAAGCATGTGAAAAGATCCATGATAAAGGATTTTTCATTAATGACATACATATATTGGTTCACCTTACATTGTGTAGTTGAGCTCTATTTGTTGGAACTCCATAGAGAAAAATATACCAAAAAAACTGGTGGTGTGTTGTGGCTTCTTGTCCCTTTTGTGGACGCAGGCTAATTGACAGAGTGATGTCAGCTGAGACAGATGCACATGCTGAGGCATGACATGTGCTGAGACAAGACCCTTGGAGGAAGGGAGTATAAAAAGGACTTGATGCACAGTGACTGAGGCTGAGCCTGACTTGCTAGCTGTGCAGCACTTGCTGGTC
Source organism: Mastomys coucha (assembly GCF_008632895.1). NCBI lineage: Eukaryota > Metazoa > Chordata > Mammalia > Rodentia > Muridae > Mastomys > Mastomys coucha. Next base: position 101,137,565 of record NW_022196900.1, read on the forward strand.
TGGTGTCTTGCCTGATCTTTGCTTCACTAAATGAGGCATAGCCAAGAACATTTTTTTGATGTTCCTCTTTAGTCCCTTCTGCTGACTTGTGTCGAGGCTGAGGCCTGGCTATTCCTGTTAGGTTATGTCACGCCTATTGTTAACTGGATTCTACTGAATTAGGCTGTTGATATATGTGTAATGTGTTTGTGAGTGTATGGAGCTGCTGCTTCTGCTGACTCTTATAACTAAACTGCTGTTTTTCTGACAACACAGATAAGATTCGCTCCAAAAAACCCTTTCTAAAAAGGTCCACTTCCCTTCATATCCTTTCTTTTCCACTACCTCTGGTGGGTGGTGCTCTAAAAGAGAGGTTAAAGTGTTTAAAAACCATCATTGAAAATAATATTTTAACAGCTTCCCGCACGAAGGTCATGGACAAAATGGTGCCCCTGGTTCAGGTCTCTCCACTCATCAAGTTCGGCAGGTACTCTGCTCGAATTCTCAACATGGTATAGGGTGCCAAGTGCTACAATTACCTAAAACCCCAGGCAAAGGAGGAGAGGAGAATGGCAGCGGAGGAAAAGAAGAGACTAGATGAGTTGAAACAGATTGAGAGAGAACTGGCAGAAGCTCAAGAAGACAGCATTCTCAAGTGAGGCTCCAGTGAGCTTGCTTTTCTCTACTTGTTGAGGATGAATAAAACTTCATTGTGTGAAAAAAAAAAAAAGAAAATAGAATTAAAAAAAAAAGTCGCAGCCCCTTAGGACGAACAACAATATGAACTAACAAGTACCCCCAGAGCTCCCAGGGACTCAACCACCAATCAAGGACTATACACATAGTGGGACTGATTGTTCTGGCAGCATGTGTATAGTAGAGGATTGCAAAGTCAATCATCAATGGAAGGAGAGGCCCTTGCCCCTGTGAAGGTTCTGTGCCCCAGTGTAGGGGAAAGCCAGGGCCAATAAGTGGGAGAGAGTGGGGAGGCAACAGGGGTTTGTTCTTGTTTTTGTTTGTTTGTTTGTTTGTTTTTTGGAGGGGAAACTGGGAAAGGAGAAATCACGTAAATAAAGAAAATATCTAATAAAAAAATAATAAAAAATAAAAGTTACACTACAGAGTAATGAAAGAAAGAAAGAAAGAAAGAAAGAAAGAAAGGAAGAAAGGAAGAAAGGAAGGAAGGAAGGAAGAAGTCAGAATTAAGTGTGCCGACTCACATTTGTAATGTTATTATTATTATTTTGAGAGAAGGTCTTACAAAAGTAGCTCAGGCTGATCTGGAAGTTACTATATGTTCTAGGCTAGCTTCAAACTTGTGACAATCCTTCGTCCTTAGCTGCCAAGTGTCATGATTACTGGTATGTACCACAATAACTTCCCTATTTTTGAATTTAAGTGAGATCTACAATTTTATATTTTTCTTAACTAATATCCTCAAAATTGTATGAACTCAAACCAAACCAATCTTAGAAATGTGTATGTGTGTATGTTTGCACAGATGCACATGAATTTACATTTAACATTTTAACCTGCTCTTCTCTTCTCCATACTGATAATTTATTTGTATAATTTTCAGAGTCTATAAAATGAAATTCCCTAATTGATTTAATCCATGATTGCTAGACATCTAGATTGTCCCTAATTTTCCTCAACTTTTGGGTAATAGTTTATCTTAGTAGGAGAAAAATAAAATCTAAGAAAGGATTGATAAGTTAAAAAAGAAGGGCAGCGATTACTTCCACATTTTTTCGGTGTGTAGAGACATATTATCCCTCAGAACAGCTGTGTCAATTTGCATTGCAGTCCAGGCTAGATTAGAAGTCATCATTCCTATACTCTCAACAAACTAAATAGTGTCATTATTCTTTAATGTGTCCCTCAACTCACTGTGTAGCTGAGGATGACCTGGAACTGAAGATGAATCTTCTCCTCTTGCTCCACTGCCCAAGTGCTGAGATTGAACCAAGTCTAGTTCCACAGGCTTGATTTAGTTTTTTTTGCTCTTTACTTTTCATGTGATGTGTATGGGTGTTCGTTCTGCCTGTGTGTATGTCTGTGTACTACATACACGAAGTGCTCAAGGAGGTCAGAAGAGAGTGTGGATTTCATAGAACTGGTGTTACTGAGGTGGCGAGCCACTAGGTGGGTGATGGGAACTGAACATGGGTTCTTTGCAAGGGGAACATTTGCTCTTCCCAAGGAGGACCCTGGAAGCTGTGGGTAAAATGACATCTCTTGTTTGCAGAAGAATGATCCTGTGTCTCTCCTCAGCTCCTGCTGGGGAAGACTGGCTTCCGTACTTTATGGGAATGTTTCCAACGGGGCAAAAATTAAACTTGGAAGCATGCTTCTTTGAATGTTCTCAGGATCAAAAGGGAATCCTTGGTGTCAATAGTAACAAAATAAATAAAACCAGGTGGCAATAAAGGAAGGCTTTACATATACTATCACAGATTACATGGTTGGAACTATTGCATAAGATTCTCCTTGCCCAAAGGCCACCACAACTTAATACACACACACACACACACACACACACACACACACACACACACACACACACAAACACACACACCTTACACAGGCATGCACAATACTCTCCTTGCAAGAACAACTGCCCAATAATTATTTTTAAACACTGAACTAATATCGCCCTTAATACTGTAAAATTGTTGCTTCAAAGTATCTTTTGTAATTCAGCAGATCTGAGCCTTTAAAATGCTTCCCTGCTCCTTCAAATAATTCCCATGCTTTATTTCTCTACTTTAGTGCTATTCAAAAAAAAAAAAAAAGGCTGAGACTGTTTTACTCTCACATGGAGAGGTTTCTCCTGTGCACAGGAAAGCCAAGAGTCTCTCAACCTCTGGCACACAAGAACACACACTAATTTGACCATGATGGTCGTGATCCCCGAGAATCATCCATGTTCTCTCCAGAAGCCTGAGGCCAAGTGCTCCTATATTATAGATCTATGTGGTGCATCTCAATGCACTTAATATTTTTGGGGTTGTCTAGAATTTCTAACTATATTTTCTTTCATGTATTGTGTTGCTTTTTCTTCAAGCACCTGCAAATGTGTCATCACTACAGGTGTCTTTAGTAGTTTTTGCTCAGACTGTCATAAAATGCTGCAGACTGAGAGGGTTGAAACAGTAGAACATTAGTCTCTGACACTTCAGGGAGGCTGAAAGTGCAAGATTAAGATGGGAGCAAGACTGGCTCCTTCTGGTGGTTACAAGAGAAAGAGCCTCTGCAGTCTCTAGCTTAGAGAAAGCTCTTCTCTCCCCCTCATTTTCCTGTTTGTCTCTGTTTTCCAAATTCTCCCCTTGGATAAGTAGTCTAGTCACAGTTGACAGAGCCTTAGTGGAACAGCCTTGCTAGGGCCCTAAATTCAAATATTGTCTCATTCTAGAGTATTCAGGGGGTAGGATTTTAGATACAGATTAGGGGGCAAGGACAAGATTCAGCTTAAAGTAGTATCCTTTATGATCAAGGCTAAATGATTCTGTTCTCTTATGATAAATACTTCTTACTTTGCACACTACTACTTAAGCAAACTCCGAAGGTATGAAGCATTTAAAGTGAAAACTCCCCCAGTAAAAGGTTCTCTCAAAGAGGGATGCCAGACTCTTCCCATTTCTAGGCTCACCATTCTGTGAGGGAGAATTGGCTTCTCGCAATAAGGTCATGAGGGAACTATCCAAGCATGCACAGCTGTCTGGGGGCATTGCCAACCAGCTCTTCATGGCCATAGGTGGAAGTGCTCAGTGTCCAGAGCCACCTGGCACAATTTCCTGATTTCAGGGAACATGCCTACCCACACACTTGAGTTACACATTCTTCTCACAGGCTTAATCAGAAAGAAAGGTAATGTTACAGTCATGTGATTGGAGCCTGCATGGGAAACAGATGGACACTCAGGTAGGATAATCTGAGAAGAGCTTCATAAAGTACTATGTAGACACCACGGATAGTATAGCTGGTAACTGCAGGGTTCCACCGAAGTCACGGAATGGATTCCAGAACTCTGTGAAGATGGCTTCTATCTGGATCTGAGTCTTCAACCTGGCCATGCAGGAAGGCAATCTCACTGGGCTTAATAACCAAGTCCAGCATTCCTCTTTACTCTCCCTAAATGTCCTCGTGTCTCTGTACTCCTCATTGTCCAGACCTTTCAGGGTGACAGAGGACAAAGAGACTTACAAATGAACTCATGAAACCAGTTTCCAAAGTCACAGAGAATGTAAAAGAAGGTGGAGGACACATCCAGAGGACTGAGGGACGAAATCCAACACTGGGATGGTTTGATTGATAGATAGCTCTTTACACGTTATGGTACATCTCAGTTAACACACTCATGTGGAGGAAGAATAGGGCTGAGATGTATTAGTTCCCTATGGATACCGAAATAAATTGCTATGAATTTAGCAGCTTAATTCTCTTTCCATTTTGGAGGTAGAAGTCTCAGATTCAGTGTAGAAAGGATAGTACCTCTGGATGCTCATATTCAGATCTTTCTCTTTTCTAGGTTCAAGAGTCCATCTTTGTTCTTCATCTCGTGATCCTATCCTTTGATCATTCTGTCATCTGCTTTGGTCATTACATCCCTTCTCTGACTCTCCGATCTTCCTCCTATAAGGACATGTATGATTATGTCAGTCATTCAGAGAACCCAGGATAATGTTCTCATCTTAGATATGGCTTTTCCCCTCTCTCCTATGGAAAGATAAGGAGGCCTACAGTAAAGGTGTTGAGTCTATTGATGCTCATTAGTGGGAGGGAAGTGGGGTTCACAGGACTCTCTTGGAACTGTAGCCACTGCTCCCTCATTCTTACCTTCAGCTGCAAGTGATCTTGGGAGATACTAGAGTACAGAAGAAGCATGTTAACTGAAACAATAGTAATTATGAAAATGAAGTAAAGAGAAAAATACAATAGAAAATATTATAAATAAAGGAAGTATCTTGTAGTAAAATATGAGTACTATATGTGTATATTATTCATAAATGACTTTTATAATTGTAATAAACATTTTATCCCCCTACTCCATCTTCCCTTTCTTTTATTGAAGGGAAAGAAAGCCCCAGTCTGGGTGTCACCCCACCATTTATGTGTGTGTTTTGAGACAGGGTTTCTCTGTGTAGCCCTGGCTGTCCTGGAACTCACTCTGTAGACCAGGCTGGTCTCAAACTGAGAAATCCACATGCCTCTGCCTCCCAAGTGCTTGGATTAAAGGCATGTGCCACCATGTCCTAGCTGGCCTGAAGCTTCTTAATGTTGGCCTTGAACATAAAGCATTTCATCTGTCTCTCAAGTGCTGGGATTAAAGGTATGAGTCACCATGCCCAGCATATTACAAGGTTTTGTTTTGTTTGCAGTAGTAGTTGGCTTGAAACTTACCAGGTAGACCAGGCTGGCCTCAAACTCATAGAGAAGAGGCTGTCTCTTCTTTCCAAGTGCTGGGATTAAAGACATTTGTCACCATACAGGCATTGCTAAGTATTTTTTTAAAGCTACTATAAGTGGTATTTTTTCTAGTTAATTTCTTAACAAGTTTGTATTGGTATATAAAACAGCTACTTAATTTTGTGTGTTGATTTTACATCCTATTACCTCAAAAAAGTATATATCAAGATTAAGAACTCCCCATTGGAGTCATAAGAGGCTTCAAGTACATATATGTCATCTGTCCACAAATATTTTGGTGTCTTCTTTTTCTATGTGTACCTTGCTTTCTTGCTTCTTTGTCTTACTGCAATAGCTAAGACTTTGGCCATTATGTTGAGTAAAGACAGGGCATCTTACTCCTTAGGATAAAATGCTTTCAGTTTTCCCTCATTTGAAATAATGCTGGCTATAATAGGTCTCTTGTAGACAGCCTTTGGTATGCTGAGATGCATCTGTCTATTCTTACTTTGTTTGGGGCTTTTGTTAGGAAGATTGAAATACGAAATGTCTGCTCAGTTCTGTGTGCTGTTTAAGCTCACTAAAAAGCTACATCTGGAGGTAAGACCCACAACATTTCCATTTCAGACCCAAACACTTCCCTGAAAGTGTTCTCCAAGCATCCTTGTTTAGGAATGGGCTGTCCCTTGACCTTGTTTCTGGCAAAAAGAAAGAAGAGTAAAACAGCTTAAGAGTAAAAATAGTGTTCTCTTGATAATGGAAGGAGAGTGGGTTTGAATAAAAACATTGCACCCTTGAGAACAGCTAAAAAGAGCCTTTCCAACAGAGGCTACTGTCATTTATTCCACTGTGGGAAAACACTGGTGGTGGGATTAGGAACGCGGAAGCTCATCAGTAGGGAAATGCTCTCCTCTGCCTGGGAATTTCTCAATCAGATACTCTGTCCTACTTCAGTAGTTTGCAAGGACTTCAGCAGTTACATACAGGATATTCAAGTGCCTGGCTTGATAATGTGATTTAGCTTGCTCTCCTTGTCACCCTACTCCAGTTGCTTCTAGTGGATGTTGGAATCTTCTTACTTGATGCTTTGGGGTCTGACAGCTGTTTCTATCTACTTGCTATCTATTCTTCTTCTGTCTCCTCATGCTTAGTAAACTCACTCCCTTGAAACTGAGTGTACCTATCTTATGTAGATCATTCTTTGTGTAGAAAAGGGTAAGTTGCAATTTTCAAAGGTCCTTTCTGCATCTGTAGGGATAATTGTATAGTTGCACTCCTCGAGTGTATTTATATCTTGCATTACCTTTATTGATTTGTATATATTGAGCCAATTTTCAATCCATGAGATGAAATCATCTTACTCATGGTGTACAACTTTCTTTTTTTCCCAGTTAGATATTTTCTTTATTTACATTTCAAATGTTATCTCTTTTCCTGGTTTCCCCTCCGAAATACCCCCTATTCCCTCCCCTCTCCCCTTGTTCACCAATACACCCTCTCCTGCTTCCTGGCCCTGGCATTCCTCTACACTAGGGCATGGAGCCTTCACAGGACCAAGGACCTCTCCTCACATTGATGACCAAGGCCACCCTCTGCTACATATGCAGCTGGAGCCATGAGTCCCACCATGTATACTCTTTGGTTGGTGGTTTAGTTCCTGGGAGCTCTGGGGGTACTGGTTAGTTCATATTGTTGTTCATCCTAAGAAGCTGTAAACCCCTTCAGCTCCTTGACTCCTTTCTCTAGCTCCTTCATTGGGGACCCTGTGCTCAGTCCAATATATGGCTATGAGCAACCACATCTGTATTTCTCAGGCACTAGCAGAGCCTCTCAGGAGACAGCTATATCAGGCTCAGCACTTGTTGGCATCCACAATCCACTTGTTGTCTGGGTTTGGTGACTCTATATGGGATGGATTCCCAGGTGGGTCAGTCTCTGGATTGTCATTCCTTCAGTCTCTGCTCCATAATCTGTCCCTGTAACTCCTTCCATGAGTATTTTGTTCCCCCGTCTAAGAAGGATGGAAGTATCCACACTTTGGTCTTCCTTCTTCTTGAGTTTCATGTGGTTTGTGGATTGTATTTTGGGTATTCTGAACTTCTGGACTAATATCCACTTATCAGTGAGTGCATACCATGTGTGTTCTTTTGTAATTGTGATACCTCACTCAGGATGATATCCTCCAGATCCATCCATTTGCCTAAGAATTTCATAAATTTATTGTTCTTAATAGCTGAGTAGTATTCTATTGTGTAAATGTACTACATTTTCTATATTCATTCCTCTGTTGAGGGACATCTGGGTTGTTTCCACCTTCTGGCTATTATAACTATGGCTGCTATGAGCATAGTGGAGCATGTGTCCTTATTACATGTTGGAGAATCTTCTGGTTATATGTCTAGGAGTGCTATAGCTGGGTCCTCAGGTAGTGATATGTCCAGTTTTCTGAGGAACCACCAGGCTGATTTCAAGAGTGGTTGTACCAGCTTGCAATCCCACCAGCAAGGAAGGAGTGTTCCTCTTTCTCCATACCCTCTTCAACATCTGCTGTCACCTGAGTTTTTCATCTTAGCCAGTCAGACTGGTATGAGGTGGACTCTCAGGGTCATTTTGATTTGCATTTACCTGATGACTAAGGATGTTGAACATTTCTTTACATGCTTCTCTGCCATAATAATCATTGTTGCTTTCTGTTATTTTTGTTGTTAGAGGTGGAATTATGTTTGTGTGGCTATCTTCTTTTGGGTTCATTGAAAGAAGATTACTTTTGTGCTTTTTCTAGGGTGTAGTTTTCCTCCTTGTGTTGAAGTTTTCAATTTATTATCATTGTAGGGGTGGATTTGGGGAGAAATATTGTGTAAATTTGGTTTTGTCATGGAATATCTTGGTTTATCCATCTACGGTAATTGAGAGTTTTGCCAGGTATAGTAGCCTGGGCTGGCATTTGTGATCTTGTAGGGTCTGTATGACATCTGCCCAGGATCATCTAGCTTTCATAGTCTCTGGTGAGAAGACTGGTGTAATTCTGATAAGTCTGCCTTTATATGTCACTTGACCTTTTTCCCTTACTGCTTTCAAAATTCTTTGTTGAGTGCATTTGGTATTTTGACTGTTATGTGATGGGAGGAATTTCTTTTCTATTCCAATCTATTTGGAGTTCTGTAGGCTTCTTGCATGTTTATGTACATCTCTTTCTTTAGGTTAGGGAAGTTTTCTTCTGTAACTTTGTTGAAGATATTTACTGACCCTTTAATTGGGAGTCTTCACTCTTTTCTATACCTATTATCCTTAGGTTTGGTCTTCTCATTGTGTCCTGGATTTCCTGGATGTTTTGGATTAGGAGCTTTTTGCATTTTCTTTGACTATCATGTCAATGTTTTCTATAGTATCTTCTGCACCTCTTCTCTCTTCTTGTATTCTGTTGGTGATGCTTGAAGATTCTCTCTTCTCTCTCTTGTATTCTGTTGGTGATGCTTGAAGATTCTCTCTTCTCTCTCTTGTATTCTGTTGGTGATATTTGCTTCTATGACTCCTGATCTCTTTCCTCTGTTTTCTATCTCCAGTGTTGTCTCCCTTTGTGATTTCCTTATTGTTTCTATTTTATTTATTTATTTATTTATTTATTTATTTATTTATTTATTTATTTGGTTTTTCGAGACAGGGTTTCTCTTTGTAGCCCTGGCTGTCCTGGAACTCACTCTGTAGACCAGGCTGGCCTCAAACTCAGAAATCTGCCTGCCTCTGCCTCCCAAGTGCTGGGATTAAAGGTGTGTGCCACCACAGCCCAGCTCTATTTCAATTTTTAGATCCTGGATGGTTTTGTTCAATTCCTTCACTTGTTTAGTTGTGTTTTCCTGTAATTCTTTAAGGGATTTCTATGTTTCCTTTTTAAGGGCTTCTACCTGTTTACCTCTGTTCTCCTGTATTTCTTTAAGGGAGTTATTTTGTCCTTCTTAAAGTCCTCTAACATCATCATGAGATATGATTTTAAATCAGAATCTTGCTTTTCTGGTGTGTTGGGGTAACTAGGGCTTACTGTGGTGGGAGAACTGGGTTCTGATGATGCCAAGTAGTCTTGGTTTCTGTTGCTTATGTTTTTCACTTTGCCTTTCACTATCTGGTTACCTGCGGCATTAGCTGGTCTTGCTATCCTGGTGTTAGCCATGTTTTGTCCCTTCTGTAAGCCTCTGTGTCAGCACTCCTGGGAGACCAGCTCTTTCAGGGCAGAATTTGTGTATGGAGGGCTGTAGCACAGGGTCAGCTCTGAGGTGCAGACACAAACCAGAAGGATCCTGTCCCTGGCTGCTCCTTGTTTCCTGTGTCCTGATGGCTCTGGGTGGGTCCCTTTTGGGCGAGGTACTTGAGCAGAAGTGGTGATCTTGCCTGTGCTCTCAGGTGGGATTTGGGTATGGAGAGCTGTGGCACAGGGTCAGCTCCCTGCACAGATGGAATCAGGAAGGATCCTGTCCCAGGCTGCTCCTCAGTTCCTGTGTCCTGAGGGATCTGGGAGGGTCCCTCTTGGGTCAAGTATTTGAGCAGAAGTGGTGGTCTTGGTTCTTCTTATTTTCAAGTTTGTTATTTATTCTTCTCTCATATATTATGTCCCAACCACAGTTTCCTCATTGCTTCCCCTCCCAGTTCCTCTCTCTCCCTCCTTGCCCTATCCACTCCTCCTCCATTTCCCTTCAGAAATTGGCAGGCCTCTCATGGAAATCAACCAAACATGGCATATCAAATTGCAATAAGACTAGGCACCTCCACTCATATTAAGAGTGCATAACGCAACCCAGTAGGAGGAAAATGATCCTAAAAGCAGGTAAAAAAAAAAAAACAAAACAACTCCTAGACAGGCCCTGCTCCCAGTGTTAGGGGCACCACAAGAAGACCAAGCTACACAACCATAACATATATGCAGAAGTTCTTGCAGAGCTATGGAGGCTCCCTCACTGTTACTTCAGACTCTGTAAGCTCCTATGAGATTAGCTTAGTTGATTCTGTGGGTTCTTTGAGGTGTCCTTGTCCCCCCTGTCTCCTATTATCTTTCTTTCTCATCTTCCAAAGGATTCCCAGAACTCTACCTAGTGTTTAGCTGTGGGTCTCTGCATTTTCTCCCATTAGTTACTGAATGAAGCCTCTCTGATGACAATTATACTAGGTGCCTGTCTATGAGTATAGTAGAGTATCATTAGGAATAATTTCAATTTCATTGATTTTTTTTCTGGCTGTTTTTGGTTCTACCCCATGTCCATGGATTATCTAGCCTCTGGTTTCTGGACTCCAGGCAGTCTCAGGAGTGGGCTCCCTCTCATAGCATGGGTCTCAAGTTGAACCAGTCATTGGTTGGCCACTCCTACAATTTCTGCCCCACCTTTACCCCCATCTCATTTTGCTAGCAGGACAGGTTGTAGGTCAAAGGTTTTATGACTGGGTTGGTGTCCCAATCGCTCCACTAGAAGCCTGCCTGGCTTCATGAGATGGCTGGTTCAGATTCTATACCCCATTACTGGAACTCTTTGCTAGAGTCACCCATGTATATTCCCAGGCATTTCCATTGCGCTAGGTTTCTAGCTTGTCCATGAGATGTTCCCCACCTCAGATCCAGTTGTCTCTTCCCAGTACACTCTCCCTCCATCTTCTCCCAAACTGATTCCCTCTGTTCCATACCTACCCTCCACCAGTCCACCCAAGATATTTATTACTATTTCTCTTCCAAGGGAGATTCATGCATCCCTCTTGAGGTCTCTTTGTTTCTTAGTCTCTCTTGGTCTGTGGATTATCCTTTACAACTAATATCCCTGTAAAAGTGAGTATATACCATGTTTATCTTTCTGGGTCTAAGTTACCTCACTCAGGATAATTTTTCTAGTTCCATGTAGTTCCATTTGCCTGAAAATTTCATGGTATTATTTTATTTTAAACTCTTAACTAATATTCAATTGTGTGAAGGTACCATATCTTCTTTATTCATTGTTTCTTTAAGGGACATCTAGTTTGTTTCCAATGTTTGGCTATTACAAAATAAAGCTGCTATTAACATAATTGAGCAAATGTCCTTGTAGTATAGTAGAGCAGCCTTAGGGTATATACCCCAGTGTGGTATAGCTGGGTCTTGAGATAGGTTGATTCCCAATTTTTGGAGAAACTGTCATATTGATTTCCAAAGTTGCCGTACAAGATTGCATTACCATTAGCAATGGTGGAGTGTTCCGCTTGCTCCACATCCTTGACAGTGTGTCATTTGTGTCTTTGATCTTTCCATTCTGACAGGTGTAAGATGGAATCTCAGAGTCATTTTGATTTGCATTTTCCTGATGTCTAAAGATGTTGAACATTTCTTTCAGTGTTTCTTAGCCATATGAGATTCCTCTGTTGAGAATTCTCTGCTTAGATTTCATTTTTTTTTTTAAATGACAAAGAGTTTTTTTTTTTTTATTT
>NW_022196900.1:101149989-101168372 GCF_008632895.1 Mastomys coucha
TTCTTCTTGAGTTCCTTGTGGAATGTGGGTTGTTCTTCCTGTATTCCAGACTTCTGCACTAATAGCCAATCACAAAAGAACAAATACGGTATGCACTCTCTGATAAATGGTTATTAGATTTCATTTTTTAAAATTGGATTATTTGGTTTGTTGGTGTCTAGTTTCTTGAGTTCTTTATATACCTTGGAAATTAGTCCTCTGTCCAACGTGGAGTTGTAAATCTTTTCCTATTCTGTAGGCTGCCATTTGATGGTGGTTTTTTTCCTTACAGAAGCTTCTCAGTTTCATAAGGCCCCATTTACTAATTGTCAATTTTAGTTCCTGAACTATTGGTGTTCTGTTTAAGAAATTTTCTCCCCTGCCAATGTGTTTAAGGCTATCCTCCACCTTTTCTTCTATCAGGTTCAGTGTATCTGACTTTATGCTGAGGTCTTGTTGATTCCCCTGGATCTTTTGTTTTGTGCAGGGTAGTAGATTTGTATTCTTCTACATGCTGACACCCAGTCAAACCAACACCATTTCAAGATGCTTTCTTTTTTTCCATTGTATAAGTCTGGCTCTTTCTCAAAAATCAGAGTCTATATATGTGTGAATTTTCACCTGGGTCTTCCATTTGTCTCCACTGATCGATCAACCTGCCTTTTTTTCCTGCCAATATCATGCAATTTGTACTATACTATAGCTCCTAAATACAGATTGAAACTAGGGATTGTGATACCTCTAGAAGTTCTTTTATTGTATAGAATTGTTTTTGGCTATCATGAGATTTTCTTTTCCCACATGAAGTTGAGTATTTTTTTTTTTAAGTTCTGAAAATAATTGTGTTGGGATTTTGATGGGGAATTGCATTGAATTTGAGGATTGCTTTTGGTTAGATGGCCATTGTTCTATGTTATTCCCATGACACAGTTCTTTTAAGACACATTTTTATTTTTTGACTGTGTGTGTGCAGGACTGCACATTAATATGTACAAATGCCCATGAATACCATACCTATGGAGACTAGAAAAGCATGTAGAATCTCATGGTTCTGGAATTGTAGGTGGTTGTTAGCCATTTGACATAATGCTGGGAACCTACCTCCAGCCTTTTGTAAGAGCACTGTGTGCTCCTAGCTTATTATCCATCTTTCCAGGCTGACAAGGACAAGGTTCTTTGTTGTTACTGTTGTTTTGATTTAGTTTTGAGATTATATCTCAGAACATAGCACTGGTTGTTTTGAAGATCAGGTTTGGTCCAAACTCGTAGAAATCTGCTTCCATCATAATGGTTGGGACACCTACATCCTTAGTAAAACTGTGCTTCGGGTGCTCATCCTTGTAAGTTGGGGGTAATCAGGGTATGCTGTCACACTAATATGCTCTTTAGTAATCCTTAATAATAATAATTGATGCTCCTTAATAGTATCCAGACACTGGAGATGCTGGTCCATTTGCCTCTGCCTCCTGGGTGCTAGAACTAAATGCATGTACCACCACACTAACATTTAAGTCTATTTTAAAATCCCAGCCCCTTTCCTCACTACAATAGGTACAAGTAACCAGTTTCCACCATGAGACCTTTTACCTTACTAATTACAGAGAGCAAAATAAGATGAGGTCTTAGAATAAAATCGAGAGTGACGAGGGCAAATTAGAGGCATTTAATTTCTAAAGGTCAGGAAGGATGTACCAACAGTCACTATGATCTGCTAATTGGGGTTGTGATAGTGAGTGAGGAACCATAGTGCCTGTGAATCAACTCTATTACCAAATTTTTAGAGGATCATTGGATATAAGACAAAAATGATAGAAATCAAGTGCCATGTGTAGGCATAATTTTCTTGCAATGTACTTTAATAAGCTTCAACTTCTCTTCTTACCCACCACCCAACAGAGGTAATGAAAGAGAAAAGTTATTAGGATATGGGGGAAGTGCACCTGTTTAGCAACAGTTCTTTGGGGTTGAGCTCCAATCTTCTCTGGCAGCAGTTCAGTCCCCTAGCAAACAACAAATACAACTCAGCAGCTGCAGACCTGTACACCAGGCATGAACCAGCAGCTGTACTTCAATCATAAAGAAACAGCAGGGCTTGCCAACCAACCCAAAGCCATGGAGAGGGCAAGCTGCTGCAGGAACCTCACAAGTAGTTCTTTGGTGAGTTCCTCTCAATGGCAGCATTACAAGTAGTGCTCAACAATGCTATGGAAGGTGAACCAATGCGTGCATATTGTTAGTGAAGGATAGAGAAGTGACGGAAACCAAACCAAGTCTCAATGCTACTGTCCCACTGTATGTGGGGTCATATTTATACTCCTTCATCACCCGTGTCTGCTTCACAAAAACATTGTTTCAAGTGTTAATTTAGCAAGACGTCCTTTCACCTGTGTGCCTCAACAAAGCATCATTTTACATAACTGTTTTTCTAAACAAACCAGAAGTTTCCACTTCAGCCATGAGCCTCTCAACTTCCTGGAGGTGAGTATAAATCAGATCTCCATAAGGAAGGGCCCTGAATCTTTGCCACAACTATAAATTTGTCTTTTAGTTAACTGATTTATTATATGAGACAACATTTACAACATTTTACAGTGATCGTAAGCCTGGCCTCCAACCAGGGGATCTTTTGATTTTGCTTTCTGGGGAAACATTGTTACATGTAGCAACTGCCTTGTCCAGTTTTCCCTGTGTTTTCAGCCCTCTCCAAATCTCCATATTGAACATCCTGAGAAATTTAGAGATTGACTGTACATGGGAAAAAAGAAAATCCTTCGATTGCCAGAATCACTAGGCATCTGTTGTGGATATTAATCCTGAAGACTAACATGGCTATTGAGTCTCCCAGGATGAAAGTAGTTTACTGTGACTGACTTGACAGGTAACCTCTAGCCTCAGTTTGGCTTCTTGACCCACAGACAAATTTCATAGGCATGCTCACCTGTTAGCTGTATTGTCCATGCAATAGGTATACTGGGAAACTCAAAGAATGGCACAGTAACTCTGGTCACAGAATGGGAGTCACCGTGGGGGAGTCATGTAGATCTCACCTTCTCTGCACAGATGATAAAGAAGTCAGTGCTGTATCCTACAAAGCACTGCAGACCTCAAGATCACCACAAAAAAACTTCACAAGAGCACACATCACCTTTTGTTCTAACTCATCTGCCTGAAATGCTCATAATTCTCACAGACCTTGGGGAATGAATGTGGATGATCCTGAAATTACTCATGCAGTGATTCTGATTACAGCTGCTCTCCAGCTGTGGTGTCTCCACTGAGTCAGGTAAATATGGTGCAAGGCATTTGGAAAAGCACCGTACCAGTTAGTAAGAGAAAAACTATCTGCTTCTCCATAGCAGAGCTTGAAGCATGCCTTTGCAGTCTTGCATTACCATTTGTAGACACAGTCTTTCTGTCCTGCTTTGTCCCATGAAAAACTGTGCAGAGACCATGATGGCCCTTTACTAGACCTCATACCACTTTGCTGCACTAAAGACCTTATGTGGTTTCCATTATATGAACAGAAAGTAGCAATTACTTTAGATGGGAGAGTAATTAGACTCTACCCAGAAGATACGTGTAGACAATTCTTGGATACAAGGCACAGAGGCTGCTCTCAGGAAAAGGACCATGACCATGAAAAAATCAACATCCTGTCATCGAGAGTTAGGTGTACCTTGTGAAAGTAGTTTAACTTTGCAGCAAACCTGGATGAGCAGTACTCAAGCATCTTACTTTTTTCTCCTTATTGTGATAAATACTCTAATAAAAGCAACTTTAAGGAGAAAGGGTTTGTTTTAACTCACAGTTCAAGGTACAACCCATCATGGTCAGAGGAAATCAGAGCAACCAGGATCTTGAGGCAGCTGGCCACATTTCACCAAGAAGCCGAGAGCCATGAATGTATCCATGCTAGAACTCAATCTGTTTCCTCTTCAGAGTCTAAGATTCCCTCTCCAAGAAATGGTCTTGACAGTTAAGATGATCTTCCCACATGAATTCATATAATTAGGATATCCTTCCAATGGGCACGCCCAGAAGCCCATCTTCTAGATGCTTCTGGAGCCTCTCAAGTTGACAAGAAGCACTAACCATCACACAAGGGAGGCTGTTCAGTTTTGAATGTGATGTCTGCTGTATACTTCAGGAGCCAGATGCTAGAAGGAATTAATTATGTAGGATCTACAGTTGGAGAAGCTAATGCAACAGGATCCCAGCGCTAGAGAATCATGTAGAATCATGTTCTACATGTGTCTAGGAGGATCAGCACACCAGAATCAGAAAGAACATCCCACTCTTCCCAGTATTCCTTTAGCTTCCTCTCCTGAGGAAACTTAACAGTGATATGGATGTCAAGGTAGAACCATTTCAAAGCAATGACAAAGAACCTCAAAATGAATCTGAGATTTTCATCTGATTTGCAAGTTACCAAATTAGACTATTCCAGTCTCACAGACATATTGAGAATACATGGACACCAAGTTCAGACTCAAAGCATTTTTTTTCTTAGTTATAGAAGTAATGCCAAGACCCACATGTCTTGAGTCTCAGAACTTGGGTTAGGGGTAGAGAAGGCACTAAGAAAGGAAACATACATACAACAAAGCTAAAATCTGATAGGGTTCTGTATTCTCAAAGTAATGTTCCTACTCTGTGGATGCCATAATCTCAAAAACCACTTCTTTCTCAAGGTTTGTATATCTCTGAGCATGTGCTTAGAGAATACAGGTTGACAGAGTATCCAATAAGTATACTGGCTTGCCTAAAACTATAGGATTCTCAGGGAGCTGTGCTGCTTCTGAGATATTCAGACCCAGCCAACAGAGCCTCCTGTTCATCTGGTTCCCACTCTAAATAAGCAGGAATACTGCAATTTGTTGTTGGCTTGAATAAGCCAACATGTCTGCCGTGTGTGTATTATAAAGGCATAAAGAACTTTGATCAGAGGTCTGGGAAGGTGGTACATTGGGTGAAGTGCTTGCTAGACAAGCATTAGGATCCGAGTTTAGATCCTCAGCACCTGTATAAAACAATCTGGTGCAGCGACATGGCTGTAGCCATGCCATTGGAGTAGTGAGGAGAAAGACTGATCCCATAGCTACACTGAACAACCAGTCTATCCAAAACAGTGAGCCCCGGGTTCAGTGAGAGAGCCTGTTTCAAAAAATAAGATAAAAACTGAAGGAGGGAGATGCCCCATGCCAATCTGTGAACTTCCCACATATATATACATGGGTGATTGTACCCACACTTGAATCTGAATGTACTCACACACTAATATAATGCATGCACATGCATGAACACACATACACACAGCACTTATTTTTATGAGAGGTACTACATGTCTAGTGGCTCATCCTCTACCCTGAGGATACATCTCAATGAACTACAAGAAGCCTCACTGTGGTCACTATCCCCTGAGAGTTTCTGGTTGATATTACCTCATTCATTTTGCATAAGTCTCTCTGTGGCATACTGTACTCACGTACTCATGAGTAGTGGACACTGTAAGCAAACAACTCAAACATACTGGATTATAATAGTCCCCTCTAGCATGTCAAAGCAATTAGACTTCTGAGAACTACACTCTATTATGGCAGAAACCAGAAAGCCCTGAGGTAAGGCTTCAGAGACTTCCTGTTATTTGTACTAGTTAGAGGGAGTTGGTTTCTGTCTCTATCAACTAACTGGCCTGGAGAAAAAGGCATCAGGCAAATGAATGACTGCTTCCTATATGCCCTGGGCCATGTTTATATGATTCAATGAAGATGTTTCAGCTGGTGATTAGCTGCAATTGTATTCACCTTCTGAGTAATTTTAAGAGCACCTGTAGTCATTCTTGAAGGCCCATCTGACTTTGGAACATTCCAGTCCGGTGATTGGAATCAGGGTGTGATATGTCTTTTATAACAACGCTGAATTTTACAGTGCCCTGTGGTATGCAATGTGACTTTCACTTTAGTATCCTGTTAAGAAGGTGGAAGTCCAAGGGACTTCTCCATGGTCCATCCTAACCACAATGAGTCTCAATTTGTGGTCAGAGTCAGTGTAGGGTTCTTAGGGTTCTCTCAGTGTACCTATTACAAATGAATGTGTTTGTGGACCCAGAAGCCTTCTTGAAGTTAGTCTTGGTCTGACCCCTGACCACAATAAGGCCTTCTGATTGCAGGATCCACAGCAGCAATATTATTCCTCAGGATTAATACCCACTCAAAACACGTCCAGCGGTCTATGGGAAAGGAGAATTTTCTTTTCTCTGTGTAGGGTTCTTTTGACGAATGGTTGGATATCTTTGGTGGGCTTGGAGCCATTTGGCAGAAGATTTAAAACATACACAATGTGTTAATCACCCAAGAGGCTGAAGCAGAAAAATGGGTAGTTTGATGTTATCCAAAGCAACACGAGAAGACCGTGACTTAAAGAATAGAGTCGGTATAAATTATATATGTAGTTGGTACAAAGAGTCACACTCCGGTGAACCTGACCTCCACTTCATCCCAGAGACTCATATCTTTGAACTACCTCAGATTTGGAAATTGCATGAGAGACCCACAGCTCCATTTTGTTGATTTACATAATGTCACTAATTTTTGCATCAGTTTCTCTTTTTATTTTGTTTTATGCATATAGGTGTTTTGCTTTCATGTATATCTGTGCACCATGTAAGTGAAAGAAATAGGGAAATGTGTTTCTTTCTTTTTCAATGTTTGGAGGGCTTTTATTTTTATTTCTTATTGTTATTTTATTTATTTACATTCCAGTCATTGCTCCCTCTCGGTTCCCCCTTCCAAAGTTTCTCATCCCATTCCTCTTCCCTCCTGCCTTCAAGAGAAGATGCTCCCCCTACCAGGCCTCCCACTTCCCTGAGTTCTCAAGTTTCTCGAGAATTAAGCACATATTCTTCCTCTAAGGCCTGTCCAGGCAGACCTCTGCTGCATTTGTGCCAGGATCCTCAGAGCAGCCAGTGTATGCTCCTGGCCTCTGGGAGATCCCTGGGGTCTGGGTAAGTTGAGACTGCTGGTCTTTCTATGGGGACATTCTCCCCTTCTACTTCTTCAATCCTTCCCCTAATTCAGCTTCAGTTCAATGGTTAGATGTAAGTATCTGCTTCTGTCTCCATCAACCGCTTGTAGGCCCTCTCAGAGGACAGTCATGCCAGGTTCCCGTCTGTAAGCACATCATTGCATCAGTAATAATGTTAGGCCTTGGTGCCATCCTGCTTCTATAATGAACTTCATTTTGTTGAAAGGGGGCATTCTAATGGATGTAATTATATGGCTGGCTTTGAAGTGCAAGTCTGAATTAAAGTCTAAAGATTTCATAAGACTTTGGAAATTCTAGAGTGTCAACTTCATGAAATGGAGGCTGTCCACTGAGTATAAAGTCAAGTCCACCAACCACAGCTTCAGGTTTCTGGAATGGCCATATTCTACTATGGGAACTCATATGCTTACCCCCAAACTATATCAGCCTCAGTGTTTGACGATTAAAACAGAAAAACTCAGTCCCTTTCTGCTTCTCTTGGATAGGACCCTGGATAGAACATCACAAGATCCCTTTGCTGAAGATCTTAGCACCAATCAAGGGTCAGCCAGAGATCTTGGAATCTTAAGGCTCAAGTAGGAGAGAATCAACATAAGAAGCTTCAGGAATTCATTAGCCATCTCTAAAACAGTGGATCTCAACTTTCCTAATGCTGTGACCCTTAATGCAATTCCTCACATTGTGACCACGACCATAAAATTACTTCCATTGCTACTTTATAACTATAATTTTGCTACTGTTATACATTTTCACATAAATATCTGTTTTTGATAACCTTAGGGGACTTCTGTGAAAAAAGCCTTTTAACTCCCCAAAGCATCTCAACCTACAGGTTGAAAAGAGCTGATCAAAGTCTCTAATACTTATCTCAACAGTGCAAGGTTGAATAGCACGTAAATTCAAAGAACTTAATGCCTTTGTATGTATTAGAGTTGTTGTAGGAGATGAAACGAACTATCCCTGGATCCTTCCATGTTTTATCCACACGGATAAGAGACAGAACAAGCTCAGCAAGGATACTATGCCTTTGGACAAAGCAGATCAGGCTATGGAGTAGGGAACAGATAGGTAAGAAAGTGTGGGATAGAGGGCCATGAGAGAAAGCCTGGTAAGGTTGAGCTAAAGCTAGAAGCCCCAGAAACCCTGAAGGGACAGTAGGAGTTTTGACTGCTCCTGGAACCAAGCCCCTGTCATGTAGCCGTAGCACCCCACCCCACTGTCTACCGCACCCCAACCCCTCATAGAGATTTGTGGACATCAGTCACCTAGGGGCAACACCTTCCACATGTAGATGAGGCATCCCCAACTTCTCAGACCAAGCCAATAGGAAGCACCTACTGTCAGACCCAGATCCCAACCCATCCCAAAACTCTATATAAAGATCCTATCGATCCTTCCTGGTTCATAAAGCATGATGATTGGGTGTTCACGCCATTGCGAGATGTGTGCCACCCATAAGCCTTGTTATGATGTGGGTACATTACCCGTCTGACGTGAAAAGAAGAAAGAAAGGAAGAAAAAAGATCCTATCCAGAAGGAATAAAGGTGTGAGAATTACTCCATCGTCTTAGAGCTTCTGTCATAAGTTCTGCAACACTGCTACCAGGGAAAAGAACTGTTCTCCCGAAATGCCACCAGAAGCTCCACTGCACCCCTTTGCTGGCTAGTTAGCTTCCCACGGACTCAGCCTAGCCTACTCAGTGCAGCACAGCTAGTGTGGCAATTTGGAGCAACAGAAGCAGCAGAGGCAGCAGAGGCAGCAGAGGCAGCAGAGGCAGCAGAGACAGCAGAGGCAGCAGAGGCAGCAGAGGCAGCAGAGGCAGCAGAGGCAGCAGAGGCAGCAGAGGCAGCAGAGGCAATTCCCCCTCCCTGCCAGTGCCCTTTCCCCTTCCCTTGAACCCTTCCACCTGGCCTGACCAGAGATCTGCCTTGGGAATAGGGTGCCGGGCTCTGCTGTGGCTAGGCATGAGCATGTCCAGGCTGTGATCGGATGCAACCAGTTCCCAAGGGAATACTTTCACTATCAAGAACAGCTTTAAAAAGGTGGAGTCAGGTCATGGTGCTTCTCTGCAGGTTACCAGGTGCCTGGGTTCATGGATTAAAAAGTTCAATGAAGTCTTCTCAAGGGACAGGTTTTCCTCAGCTTGCTCTGAACAAATAAGAATGCTTCCCATGATTCCCATCGGATTCTTCCTTGCTGCCTCTTCCATGTATTTTCTGGTCCTGGGAATCAATATTTGCATCCTCATAGACCACCTCCTTACTATTGAAGTACCTCCTCCCATCCCACACCCCATGAAGTTTCGGATTCAGCGCTACTGCTTTCATCTGATGGTGACATGGGTAAAATTTGTTTCTTAATGTCTATATCCTGTCACAGTACACAGAACTTAAGCATCAGGGAAGTGTTTTGCAAAAATCCACATAGTGTAATAAGCCAATGTGTGCTGCTCAGTATTGATGTACCAGACACTGTTCTAGACAATGTCCAATATTAAGACCATATAATCATCTGAGTGTCCTACTTTTTCACTTTCCTTGCAGGAGTTGTGTTAACAAGGGAAATTTATGGAGTCTATTTCTTATAAGAAATAATCTTGGGTTTTATATACTTTGAATCAGCAAATGGGTAGTTCATAATGATTATGCCTAGGGTAAGATGAGTCTTTCAGTTCTTACCAAGTTCATTAAAATATATCATTTTGTTCTTTGGTAAGAGACTGTGTTGGTGTTCTGGGGTCCAAATTGTTGACAGTTCTCTGAGTCCACTTTTTTTTTTTCCTTTGGATGGTTGGAACCAACAGTCACAAAACACAAAACTAGGTTTATTGTCTTCCAGATGAGAGTCAGAAGTGACCAATAGGAACTTAATCTATTATATAGAGTCTGAAGAAGATGCAAAAAATGTCTTCTACCCCTTGTCTCTACTGAGGCACTCAGACAAAGGGCAAAACCAATTTTGTTGATATTAAGTTATGAGACCCATGAACCTTGAGAACTTTAAAGCAAGGGTTAGACTGGATGGCTTATATGCCATTTATGAAAGACTAATAAAGTTGTAGAGAAATAAATAGGGAATGGAGTTTCAGGCTTTTTGTACAGTAAACTGTGGCCTAGGGACGCATGTGTTTGGGAAGAGAAAGTACAGTAAGTCTGAAGCAGTAATTGGAAGAAGGGCTAGATTTGGACAGGGACCATTAAGGCCCTCCAGGCCTTCTATGACACTCAGTGTTACTATCCTCCACCCTAGTGAAATGAAATGTCCAGGCAGCAAGTTACAGCTCTCTGATTTGCCTGGTAGAGTCTGCTTCCTTTTCTCACCTGCAAGTACATGAACTTGTTGAGTGGTTGCTAGCTCTGTTTACCAATGTAGCCTCATCACCAGCTGTTAGAATGGCCATAGCATTCACATAGTTATTATTATGCACTCCAGTCACACTTTTTACCTCTTAGGAATCAAAATGCCGTGGCCTCATTTCTTTTGCTCTATTGAGAAAGTTCTCATAGTAATCAGCCCTTCTTCATCACATGCAAATGGGAGTTTTGTATAAATCCATCAACTGAGACAGGCAGAAGGGGCAAGACCAGCTGAGTAAAAGAAATGACATCTTAAAACCAGTCAAACCATCTTCTCAGTGGCTTGTGTCTCCCTTTCTCCCATTCCCAGGGAGCTGTCCCTGCAGTTGTAGTCAAGGACTCAGTACTTGATTTATGTAACCAAAAAATAATTTCAGGATGAGTCATCCTGAAGCAAACTTGGAATACTTAAGCAAAAGGGAAAAAGTATACACTGAAGGGAATTCAATACAGACATGAAAAGGAAGAAAGAAAGAAAGAAAGAGAGAGAGAAAGAAAGATATATCTGAGTCTGTGACTACATATACTCTATAATATAATAAGTATATTCTTTAATTACTTATTAATCTACCGCTAGAGACAAGGCAGGGTGTGATGCTGTAGTTATGAGCAGGGTAATCTACCACTGAAGACAAGACAGGTGTAATGTTGTGTTATTAATTGGGCAATCTACCACTAATAACAAGGCAGCTGAGAATGATGCAGTTATAAACAGAACTTTCTCTTTAATGATATAGTTGTGATTGGCGTGGGCTTGCTGAATGGCTCACATATGAGAAAGGAATGTTGTTAATATAAAAAAGAAACTAGGGACCTAGTTATGGCTTTGTCTGTTTCTATAGGTTTTGGTAAATATATATGCCATATTTCCACCATCACAGTATTATATAGAATAGTGTTACTGCCCTATAAATTGCCTGTGTTTTTGTAGTGAGAATTTTGGTTTCTTAAAAAAACAGTTATTTTTTGTGACTATGATTTTGTTTTAATTCCAGGTGTGGGATATGAGCTGCTTCAGATTATCTACAGCAGCTAACTATGATTTGTCTCATGATCTGGCAGGGGAGTGATTCTGCCATCTGAAGATAGTTTACATTTGGAATTCTGGGGACTCTTAAGAAGGTATAAAAAGTCCAGAACCCTGAGAGAGATGGTGACTGCTTTTCTCACTGCTGGTCTCCCTGTTGCTCCTGCTGCTGCTGCCACCCTCACTGCTGCTGCTTCCTGCCATTGCTTTTTTTCCCTGCTTTTGCTGGCTGTTGTTGCTAATTGGAGATATCCTGATGTTGAAGATTGGATTTGCCTCTAGGAACTCAGTGCCTTTCATTAGCACAAAGTAGTCTAATGAGATTGACAACCCCTTTCCCCTCTAACCTTCTTTTACCTTAATGGACTGTTGGAAGGTTGTAAGAGGTAAGGGTGGAGAAGTGTGGTAGGAATAAGAACCCAATAAAGTGGACAAGTAAGGTTATAGGTACTTATTTCTATTAGTGTCCCATGAGAATGACTGTCTCAATGTAGACAGAACAGCAGTGGTCCAATTATTTATCACCCATTCTCTTCTGCATCTGTTTTTCCAGGAAACTAACCTCCTGACAACCACTAGAAAAAAAGGCATACCCTGCCTTCAACCCTAATAATTCTTATTATACTTATAGAAGGTGAAAGGTTAACCTGGGTATATAGGTATATTTCATCAGCCATCCCAGTAATCTTTCTTTGCTAGTGGATTGCTTGGCCAGTGTTAGGGTTTTTGACTCTGAGCCTTTGAGAGTCAAAGATTGGATCCAGAGGAAGGTTCTTTTTTATTTCCTTTTCTGCCCCACATCCCTTATTTTTTTCCTGCTTTTCTATGCATGCCTCCTTCCCCCCTTTATAGACTTTCTATACCTTAATCTAAAGAGCTAGTTGTTCAGGGGTTTGCAAAATGATTGAGTTGGCAAAGTGCTTGTTGTACAAACACAAGGAGTCAAGTTTGCATTCCCACTAATCACATAAAAAGCTGAGCACAGCCATGTGCACTTGTATTCCTGGGGCTGGGAGGTGGAGGTAGGATGATCCCTGGAGCAGGTTAGCTAGCTAGTTTGTAGAATTAATAAGCCCCAGGTCCAGTGAGAGAACCTGTCTCAAAAACTAATGGTGACACATGTTCTTCCTCCCCTACTGATGTTTAAATATCAAGAGCCCCATAGTTTTGAAGGGTGACTGTCCTTATAACTTCTGCCTTTATGTGTGAGATCACAGACTGGGAAGGTAGATCAGTCTATAATGTGCTTGCTGTGCAAGCACGAGGACCTAGATTTGATTCCCAGTACTGTATAAAAAGCTGGACCTGGTGGCCTTTGCTTGTAATCCCATTGCTGGGGAGAAAGTGGGTCTCTTTTGCTGGCTGGTGAGTCAACCTAACTTCCTTGAGTACACTCCAGGCCAATGAGAGATTTTGTTTTAGAAAGCAAGGTGGATGATGTCTTCTGAAGAACAATCCCTGAAGTTGTCCTCTGGCTTGCACACAAAAGGCAAATGCATCCATGAACATGCATACACACACTCACAAACACATCAAACACACACACACACACACACACACACACACACACACATGAGAGAGAGAGAGAGAGAGAGAGAGACAGAGACAGAGAGAGAGACAGAGAGAGAGACAGAGAGAGAGAGAAAGAGAGAGAGAGAGAGAGAGAGAGAGAGAGAGAGAGAGAGAGAGAGAGAGAGAGACTTTGCAAATGCTTCCATATTGTTCAATAGTTACTACTTAAGGAATAAATTTAGAGGCTAAATGATCAGGCTAGTTCTTGTCCATCTACATTGTAAAATGAGAAAAGTTGCAGGACAGTAGAATTTTCGTCCAGTGTCCTTGAACCCAAGAACATCTCCACATCCATCTTTTCATTTATCCATGGTAGAATTATGTCCAGAGATAGTTACTACAAAGCCATTGGTGCCATCTGTTTCCTTCCAAGTCTCCAAATCCAAGTACTAAGAGTACTCTAAATTCCAAGTACTATGGGTACTGGAAATGATTGGCAGTAAGCAAAACAGGGTTTTCTTTTTTTCTTCCTTCCTTCCTTTCTTAAGACATTCATGTGTGTGTGTGTGTGTGTGTGTGTGTGTGTGTGTGTGTGTGTGTGTGACATGTTTAGGTACCTTCAGAATTCAGAAGATGGCATCTGATCTCTGAATTACAGTCTGTCTGAAATGGGTACTAGAAATGGAACTCCAGACTTCAGTGAGGACAAACAAGAGCTCTTAAAGCTAAGCAATCTCTTTAGCCCCAAGATTTTTCACTACTATAATTGTAACACAAATCTATCATTATTACTAGGTGAAAATTTCTGTAAGAGTCAAATGAATAATTCTTTTGTTTTGGACAAAACTGAGTAAGTTTCCTAAACAGGCCTGGTATCTGAGTGACCCATGTGCCAACATAAACTGAAAAGATCTTTTATATAGCACTCTGCAGTTGACACTTATTGAACTGCATAGAAGATTTACCTAACTGGGGATTAAACAAGGATTTTGCTTGGGAGTTTATTTCTACTTAAGAATATGTCGCCAGGTGGTGGTGGTGCATGCCTTTAATCCCAGCACTTGGGAGGCAGAGGCAGGCAGATTTCTGAGTTTGAGGCCAGCCTGGTCTACAGAGTGAGTTTCAGGACAGCCAGGGCTACACAGAGAAACCCTGTCTCGAAAAAACAAACAAACAAACAAACAAACAAAAACAAAAAAAACAAAACATACAAACAAAAAAAGAATATGTCAGGTCATTTACTTTTGATTTTACAGAACAAATCTAAGTGAAAAATTATGCAGCAGTTTACAGTCCCATTTTTAGGCTAATTTTCCATACTTTCTCATTACCAACTTAACAATGTAGAAAAGCGTTATTATTTTGAACATATCTACTTTAAAGTGGTCTAGTTACATAAAAACTAAAGATGAGTTCTCATGAGTAGAAGGTCCGTTGTCCATAGTTACCTTAGTGATACCCTTGTATTTGTTTGTGTATTTAAAAGAAAGAAATTAAAAGAAATATTAAAAAAAAAAGAAATCTTTTCTGGATGAAAAGATCACTGGATTACATTCATCTACTGGAAACTTCACTAAGGTGCTTTATTTTCCTCCAGGTGTCCCTGGAGATCTATTGATTATATGAGCCACACGGTCTCTTAAGTATAATCTTAAAGTAACAGTTAGACAACAGAGTAGCTGTGTCTGACCTTTTTGTAAACAACAACCTGTGGAGTCTATGCTCATGTCTTTCAGAATGAGATTCTACTGTTTGCAGAGATTGTCACAAAAGATATTGTGTGAATTTCCTGATAATGTTAAAAAGTAAATCTTATCTTGAGCCATTTTAGTACCATGACAAAGAAGGAGGAGCCCTTCCTTTTACTCTTTAAATGCACAAAAATATTGTGGCTTTAAAAGGATGTACTCAATTAGAAAGAGGATAATTTTCTTTTTACTCCATAAATGCTGCCAATAAGAAGGGTGCATATGTTATATAGTTTTGATATGTTATATAGTTTCCATATAGTTTATAGAAGGTTCTTTGCAGGCTACTGAGGGAGAATTGTTAATAGTTTTACTTAACTATGGATCCTGTGTATCACGTTATCAACATCCTAGGCAAAGAGGTACCCACTAGTACAGTAATAACATAGTGATTATGGTGTAACCAATCACTTACTGATTGGATTTGATGTCCATTCCGTGGGAGAGAAATCATACCTGGTACTACAAAATCTGTCCAAAACATTATATACAAATATTAAATGTCTTAATGAAACATATTTTTGCCAATTAATATTGTAAAAATTGAGCAAATAGGGACACCTCATAAAAATACCAAGGAGCAAGGAATGTCCATTAAGCCTAAAGACAGAGCTTCAGAAGAGTTTACAGAACTCTTTTCTACGGAAACATTAGTCCCCAGGAGATGCCCTAATTGTGGAGAGTAATGCCCAGTTTCAGGAAACGTCCCTGGGAGGGTGGATCCCCCCCTCCTACGTGCAATCGGTATCTCCCCCTCACCTGGGGCATAAAGGTCAATGAGAACAAAAGTCAATGGGCTCCACCAATGAGAGATAACCAACTCATGCTGTAAACCTATGTACTGAAAGGTATAAAAGTGTGTGTGCTTTTGTTCCTCATTGTCCCCTTTGCTCTGAATGCAGGATGAACCCAGTATACTGGCAATAATAAACCTCATGTAATTTACAGTGATTTCCCTCCTGTTTCTTCTCAAGTGGGGGACCCACGCTGGAATCTAACAATATACACTATGTGGTTTCTAGAGTTAATTTTTTTAGGCTTTTGAGAATTTCACACAGGATACTAGTGGTCCATTCACATCATCTCTATCCCTGCCCCTCCCCACAACCACTCCTCTCATAGTGAAAGACCCCCAGAACTGGGGAGATCCTTACTCAAGTCTCGGGATGACGCGACCACCCAATAACTCACGAGAGACCGAACTTGCTGCAATCACATGAGGTTTATTTGGGATAGGCCAGTACCAGGGTCGATCTCATGACCATGTTGGCCAGAGGAGTTCGACCCCGAACACAAGAAGTGTAGGATATTTAAAGGGAAATACCACAAGCTGGGGGAGGGGAGAGGCTTACCAAGGAAACATAACATAAAAACAGTGGAAAATTTCAGAGGGACCCAACCCAAGGTATTCAGTTAGGGAGGGGAACATATTCATTCTAGGAATGTAATCTTCATCTACCGGTTGATAGGGTGGAGAGTTTCATAAACCAGTAGACCTTCATTCCTAATTCCGCCCTCATTGTGGATCATTCAGGAGGGGCAGGTATCGGGAACCAGAGCCCTGAGGCTCTGAGTTAGCCAAGTTCCTGGAACTACCTACTTCACATTTTTTGGCTTGTGGCAGAGGTTTTCCATGCCCCCTTTTAAGTAAAGGTTACACATTATACATACATTTCTATTAAATGCCCTCATTTTAAATTCTAAGATTCTCCAGCCTTTCATTAGTGCCCCTACCCTTTCAAATTCATGATGTGTGTGTGTGTGTGTGTGTGTGTGTGTATCCTACAGAGTCCAATTAGTGTTGCTCATGCATACAAGTGTTTAGGGCTGACCTATAGATCTTCACCTAGATGGAGCCTTATGAAATTCTACCCACCCACATTGACATACTAATTACTGTTGTCATTATGTGCACCTTGTTTATGCAACTGTCTTGTTGATATTTCATGGCAACGGCTTCCCTATCACATCTAGAAGGCTATATCTAGCAACACAATCCTAGTCCTCTGCCTTTTACAATCTTCCGACTCCTCTTCCACATTTTCCCCTGTGCCTTAGATTTAGGGGTTGTGTTGCAGATGTATCAACTTGAGCTGGACACTTAACAGTCACATATTCTCTGCATTTTGAACAATTATGGTTTCCTGTAATGGTCTCTCTGTGTTGCAAGAAGTTTCTTTGATGAGGGATGAGAGCTACATTTGTCTGTAGGTATAAAGGTAAGTATTTACAATACAGTGAAGAATTTCATTTGTTTAGAGAAACAGCAGTAGGGTCTCCTCTAAAGTCTATGGCCTCTTCTACCATTAAGAGCTGCCTAGGTTTACACCAAGCATGAAATCCCCCCTGTTGAGTAGGTTTTTAAGTCCAATTAGGCAGCTTCTGGTTATCCACAAGATAAGAGAACTGCTACTGAACCATTGGGGATATTGTGCCGGTAAGTCATTGCTGTATAGTATAGGTTTTACAGTTGGGTAGGACTACTGGTTGATTTTCTCCTTATTGGTTTTCAACAGGAGGAAACTTCTGGGTCATTTCCAACTCAATTCTCCAAGTTCTGTGATATCTCCAGCAATAGGGGCTTACCTTCAAGTCCTGGAAGACAGTGAAAGATGATGGGCAATATTATATTGTTTACATTTATATAGCAATAGCTTATATTGTTTGGGAAGTCTCAAGAAGTCCCCTGACCTATAACTTAAAAGGAGATTTCCCATGTCTGGCTCTGGAATTTGTGTTTGATAATGTATGACCCCTTTGGGACCATTATCACCCCATATAGTTCAACTTCATTTAGGCTTGGACTTGAGTTATAGATGGTTGTGAGCTACCATGTGGATGCTGGAAACCAAACTTATACCCTCTGTAAGAGCAGCAAGTACTCTTAATTGCTGAGCCTTATCTCCAGCCCCTTGTTTAAAATTTTGTTTGAGACATGGTATTTTTACTTAGACTTGAATGGCCTGTAACTTGCTATATAGACCAGGATGGTCTCAAAATCACAGAGATAAATCTTGCTCTGCTTCACAAGTGCTGGTATTAAAAGTATGTACCACTACATCCAGCTTAAAACTTTTATTTTTTTAAAGAAAGTTACTCTAGTCACATGGGAAATTTTCTTCCTGGGATATACTTATAAGAGATATTAAAGAAATTAATTAAAATAGGAGGGTAGTAAACAGTTGCCACACCCACTCCAATGAAGTCTTGTGATGAGTTCAAAAGCTTGGCTACAGACCAGAGGCAAAAAAAGCTTCAAAGGAAGCCAGTCTCTTGGATTTCATTCATGGCATCTTCTAACTTAGAGGTATCCCAGATATGTCCTTGCCAACTTGTGTGCTAGGTGTCCACCAAGATATGATTTACTATAGCTAAATAAAATTGGACATTGCCCTCTGACCTTTATCAAAGTTCCAACATCTTAGCCAAACCCTGGCTTGGAATTTCATAAAGAATGTTACCCATCCAGAGTAATTGCCTCTGGCATTGTTAGGCAGCTGAGCCACACCTAGGAATTAGCAAGAATGGGATCCCCTGGGACATGACTTTACTGGCCCAGAAGATTAGTGTAGTGGGCGGTTTACTAAGGATGGGCCGGACCATCCTTGAGCTAAGTGTGTGTGAGTGTACTGGAGAGCAGAGAGAGCATTTGAGCTTCGAGCCTCATGTGGTCCACAGCCCCCTGGGCCCAGAACACTCGGCCAGGGCGGGCGTGT